>NC_072440.2:108709062-109014375 GCF_028878055.3 Symphalangus syndactylus | reverse complement strand
ATAACAATGACCTTATGTTACAATCGAAAATGTATCACTTACTGGTGATGATGCTCCTGCGATCTCAATATCAACTAATCAACCAAGAAATACAGCAACCAACTCAATGACAAAATATCTAGCTTTGTGAATATTCTTAATGCCACTGTTAACCATGATCGGACGATGAGAAGTTAAAAGATTAAGATTTCAACCAGGATTTTCTGATTCCAAATTCAGTGCCCATTTCATATACAATGTTGGGTCTAAAAGAACATGCAATTGTGGCTTAAAGAAAAAAACTCCTTCATCATATATTCATATAATGTTAACATTTCCAACTTTACAAAAATGGAGTGTACAGACAGTTCTGTCTACGTGAGAATTTTATTTTATTTTATTTTATTTTATTTTATTTTATTTTATTTTATTTATTTATTTGCTGAAATTTTCAGTTACACGATCTTTCTGCAGAGCCCACGAGATTGGCAATAGCACTCCTGGAAACACGAAAATAACCAAAGGGAAAGCTGGCAATTTGGAGTAGGAAAGAAAAAAATGAATGCCTGACCCACTAGCACACACGAACCCAACAGAGGTGCAGATTATCTCCATCTTTCTAAATGGCAGAAAAATACATGTCTAATCTTACAAGTGATAGAACTAATAATGGGAGCGCTAAATTGTGGCTGCACTTCAAAATGAATGAAATACACAAGATGACAAAGGCAAGGAATAGTAAAAACAGCTATTCTGTGGAAGAAATGACTAATGGCAAACACTCCCCCCACATCCCCAACAAATTCCTTCTTTGGAGAATTCTGTTCAGGTGTAAAGAAAGTGACTTTCCTGTAAACGCCAGCTCACCAAACTCCTTAACTATATCCATGTTGCCCTCCATAAAGCAAAAGTGGTGCAGGTGAAGTAAGATTTTCCACTCTCAGGTAAGCTACCTCCCTTCAAAGTCTACACCAGATACGATGTTTAAGTGACCAGCTGGACAATGCGGTTTCCACATATCCAGTTCATCTTGCGCTATTCACCTCTCCCCCCACAGTCCATCAACTTCACAGAGTAGAGAAGGCAATGGAGGAATCTCCAAGAAAATATAGATAAGAGAATCTACACTCACTTCAACTTTTACTCCATTCTGAAACCTTTCTAATGTTGTAACAAACAGGGGTTTTTGTTTCTATTTTCTTTTAAAAACATAAACCCACAAGGATAGAAGAGCAATGAAGTTTCGGAAGCTGGAAAGAAACAGATCCTTAGAAAGATGGTTGCTTGATTTACTACAAAAATAATACTCAGAGTGGAGAAAGGATGGTCTTTCCAATAAACGACGCTGGATCAATTGTATATCCATATGAAAGAAAATAAACTCATATCCTACCTCATAAGATACTTAAAAACCAATTCCAGATAGACTGATGATAAAGATGTAAAGATAAAATAATACAAATCTTTTCAACAATACATAGTAGAATATCTTCTCGGCCTTGGGACAAGCAAAGATTCCTTAAATGGCAGGAAAAAAAGCTGGATCGTACAGAAAAAGACTAATAACATAGAATCTAGTAAAATTAAGAACTTCTATTCACCAAAAGACCCTATTAATTGGACTTCATCAAAATTTAAAACTTCTTTAAAATCAAAATTAAAAACTCTGCTTTTAGAAAGACACTATTAAAGAAATGAAGCACTGGCCGGGCGCAGTGGCTCACACCTGTAATCCCAGCACTTTGGGAGGCCGAGGCATGCGGATCACTAGGTCAGGAGTTTGAGAGCAGCCTGGCCAACACGGTGAAACCGCGTCTCTACCACAAATACAAAAATTAGCTGGGCATGGTGGGGAGCGCCTATAATCCCAGCTACTCAAGAGGCTGAGGCAAGAGAATTGCTTGAATCGGGAGGTGGAGGTTGCAGTGAGCCGAGCTTGTGCCATTGCACTACAGCCTGGGCAACAGAGCGAGACTCCATCTCAAAAAATGAAGAAAGGAAGGAAGGAGAAGGGGAAGGGGAAGGGGAAGGGAGGAAGGAAGGGCGAAGAAAAGAAAGAAATGAAAGAAATGAAACAAAAGAAAACAAAAGAAATGAAAAGACAGACCAGGGGGAGATATTTATGATACATATATCTGACAAAGGGCCTGTATCCAGAATATATATAAAGACCTCCCACAGCTTAATAATGAAATAACTCAATTTTTTAAAATATACCTTACACCAAATCAGACACTTCACAAAAGAAAACATATGAATGGTCAACAAGCACCAGAAAAGATGCTCAACATTATTAATAATTGGAAGGAGGCAAAGTGAAACCAAGTGAGATGCACCACACATCTCACTAGAGTGCTGAAATTTTCATTGAAAAAAGACCAACAATAGCAAGTATTGGCAAAGATGTACGGTAACTGGATCTCTCTCAGATTGTAAAAAGAGAGTGTAAACAGTACACACATTTTGGGAAACACTTTTGCAGTTGAATATTCACTTCCCAGATGACCCAATAATCCCACTCTTAGAAGAAGCTGTCACAAAGCTTGGTTTGTTGATAATAAGCCTTGTGGCAGCTTTCTGACTTGGGCAGTTAAACCCAGCCCCAAGTAAATGTGGTCGGGTGACGGTATGTAACTGCCAGAAGTCAGGGGGTGGAGATTATCATAATGACCAGCCAGACCAGAGTGCCGGCCAAGGAAGCTCAACTGGCAGAGGGCTGTGGAGACAGTTGATAGAGATGGTATTCCTAGGGGTGAAACAGACAGGCATGCAAGGAGACTACTGCCTGCCTGACACATGCACACATGCATGCAAACATACATAACGTACATACGTATTAAAAAGAAAACAAGAATGAATGAGCCGAAGGCTGAGGAAAGTCACCCCTCACAGTCACAATCCCTTACCCAGTTCCAGATTTGAGGCAGCTTCAGAGCTGGAACCCACTGACTGTAAAGATGGTCAGATTCCCCACGAGTTAGGAACCTAGGGCAGGTGTACACTGCAATGATTACCCCAGTCAGTACCCAAAGACATCCACTGCCATTTTCCTGAATGCCATTCCCTGGGCAAAGGGTAATCCCACACATTTCCAGGTCTGCTGAACATAAAGACACGCACAGAGGCCCAGCAACCCAAAGTGTCCCACTGTCCTCCAGCCCGAGTGGGGCATGGGGATGCCAGGTAATAAGTAAAGTCCTAGGCAAAGCCTGGCTTACCGTACATCCTTTAAGTCTGTGGATGCACCCAGTGGGCAGTTCCAGGGTCTGTTAAGGTGAAATAGGATTGACATACTGGACAGTTTATGAAATACCCGTACTGGGTCTGTGGCCTGTGGAGTTAACGGGAAGGTCACATAGAAGCCTCTGAAACTGCCTCCCCATCCCATCAAAGAGTGGTAGAGATCTGCGCTTACTTTAATGATCAAGGATATGAAGTGGGTGTGGCTTTGCTGAATTCATCATTGGCTTCTGCAGAAAGCCAATGGGCCCTGGAGAATGACTGTGGATGACTCTAAGCTCAACAAAGCAGGAGCCTGCTCAGATCCACAGTGCCAGCCGTGGAGTCTTGTTAGAGCAGATTCGCAGGCCCTCAGGCACATGATGCATGCACACGGATTACCAAATGCATCCTGTCCTATCCCAACGAAGAAAGAAGATGAGAAACCATCCGCATTCACAAGCAAAGGAAAACAGTAAACACTCTTGCCACAGAGCTGTGTTGGTCTCCCATTTTCTATCATAATATAGTCCAAAGAGACGTGGGCAGCCCATAGACCATCACATGGACCCACTGCATTCAAGACATCACAGTGATGACGTAGGAGGAGCGTGCAGAAGACCTCGGCAAGACGGCAGGAGACACAAGCTATGGCGATTCCAGGACCCGTTACTTCTGCTAAGGACACCAGGACTTCCCCTCCAGAGCAAAAGCAGAAAAGACGCTGTAATGCCTGGCAGGCCTCTTCATTCTAGAGGTGACACATTACACACCTAGGAAGGCTGGGCCAGCCCAGATGCTGTGGTAGCACGTAAGGCTGCCAGCTTAGGCCAAGAGGGCACTACAGCAAGATCAGGCTGGGGAGAGGCGGCCCTGCTTCTGGGGACGCCGAGTAGACCTGCTGGTGTGGAAGTTGTCGGGGATAGAAAGCATGCGGCATGGACTTTGTGGAGGGCCCGGGTGGAGTCACCATGTGGTCCCGGGGTTCTGGAGCAAGCCATGCCATCTGCAGCACAGAACCACGTCTTTTGATAAACAGCTCTGACCATGCCTCTGGGTCCTGATAATGGAGCTCCTGACCATGGGGCACCAAGTGCCACGTGTCACTCTTGAGAAGAGCTCAGTCATACCCACCACATCACAGGGTCAGGCAGGGCCAGCGGTGATTTACTACAAAGTAGAGATGGTGCACACAGGACAGAGAGTCAGGCAGGACCAGAGGGCACCAGAAAACTGCATGGTAGGTGCCCAAACCATACATGACCTCTCCGCCCCGGACCCTCCCTGCACTCACGCCTGTGGCCATGTGGGAGTCCTGTACTTTTAGCTGAAGAAGGAGAAGGGATCTGAGCTGCTTTACAGGTCAATGAGTTCGGGAGAGGACATAAGCCAAACATGGGCAGGTGCTGTCAGATGGCTACGCTCAGGAGAGGGCTGGGAGAGCATGGAGGGAAAGCTGATTGTGAAGAATGGTGATCATGAGGCAGGGCTCCCAGCACTGCTCTGGCCACCCCTGAGGCGTGCAAAAAGTGGCCCATGCTCAAGGGCGTGGCCAACTGCCTGGTGATTGGTTAGAAGCCTGGAAGTAAAAAGACTGAGAAATTGGAGACCCACTGTGTTGCATGTGACAAAGTGATGCCTGGAGCCCCTTCCATCCTGAGAACGGGAAGGGGTTCATCCAACACTTAGTCCAAGTATGAGTTTGCCTTTCTTGGCTGCAAAAACAAAGCCCTGATGCCCTGACCAGAGACCACCCCCCAACAGCCCCACCACTACAAATAGCACATAATCAGAGAAGCCACAGAACTGCACTATGCAGCAAGCAGGAGTGGGCCCAGGATCTCCTATCCATATCACATCGTAGGTGTGCCGGGTTCATGCAGCAAGAGCATGCAGCACTGTGCGGCCAGCACTTTCCCCAGGACGTGGCACGGTGCAGCCAGCGCCTTCCCCAGGACGCGGCACGGTGCCAGACCCAGCTCCTCTGTCAGTTTCCTTGCCCCAATAATAGCACACAGAGGCCTGGAACCCAGTATTTCCAGATGGCTCTGTGTCCCCAACAAATGATGCTGCAGCACCACGAACTTTCTTACTATCTAACTAATTTAAAAATGCACATATTTATAGTATACGACAGGACGTTCTGATATGTGTATACACTGTGGAATGGCTAAGTCAAGCCAATTCATATTTGCATTACCTGACATACTTATCATTTTTTTGTTGTGAAGACACTTGAAACCTACTCTCTTAACGATTTTCAAGTATGCGATACATTGCTAATAACTTCAGTTACCATGATGATACATTGTTACTGACTGTGGTCAGCAAGACATCCAATAGATCTCTAGAACTCGTTTCTCCACCTAGCTGAAACTTTGTATCCTTTCACCAACATCTCCCTTTTCCCCGTCCCCCCTCCCACCAGCCTCTGGTATCACCTACTCTGCTTCTGTGACTTCAGTATCTTTAGATTCTGCATATAAGTGAGATTGCGTGATATTTGACTGTGCTGGGTTCATTTCACTCCAGACCACGAGGTTCATCCTGGTGCTGCGGATAGCAGGACTTCCTTCCTTCTCAGGGCCGAGCGTGCTCCATTTGGACCAAGTTTCTTTATCCATTCACCCGGCCCATCAGCACCCACGCTGCTTCCATATTGTAATGAATGTCCCAATCAAATTCAGCTTGCCGTGCCCCAGAAGAACTGGATAAAGACTTTCCTGTGTATGGCAAATAAGGAAGCTCCCAGCACTGCTAGGGAAGTGTCAAAGGCAGGGGCCAGAGGAGGCTTCCTCCGGGCAGGACAGATCAAAAAAGGGAACTGCAGTGGGTGGAAGCATCAACTATGTTAGCCACGTGCGAGTTCATGTGACACAAGAAGACAACCTCACCCCGTTCCTTTGCAAAACACTACGGAACCAATGCAGTTTTTCTGTTTGTTTGAGATGGAGTCTCACTCTGTCACGCAGGCTGGAGTGACCATCTCGGCTCACTGCAACCTCCGCCTCCCAGGTTCAAGCGATTCTCCTGCCTCAGCCTCCTGAGTAGCTGGGATTACTGGTGCCGCCACCATGCCCAGCTAATTTTTGTATTTTTAGTAGAGACGGGGTTTCTCCATGTTGGTCAGGCTGGTCTTGAACTCCTAACCTCGTGATCCACCCTCCTCAGCCTCCCAAAATGCTGGAATTACAGGCTTGAGCCACTGCACCTGGCCCCACTTGCATTTTTCTAAAAATTGGTAACTAAAAGTAAAATAAAATTAATAAAATTTCTAGTGTATAAAAAATTTACTTAGATTTTCCAAAAGATTATAAAATTGTCCTTCTAGAATTTGGTCTGAAAATCTGGTGGGTACGAGGTGAGTTCAAAGTGCCTTAATAAAGTATGTGAACACCAGAAACCACCCTGAGGAAGACCAGAACATTAGAGGGGTGTGCAGGCAGGAGGTGTCACTGGCATCATCACCCAAAGAAATGAACAAAGCCGCACACGTTGCTGAATAAGGAGTGTGCTTGGGGCTCAGGAAATAC
Organism: Symphalangus syndactylus; assembly: GCF_028878055.3. Lineage (NCBI taxonomy): Eukaryota > Metazoa > Chordata > Mammalia > Primates > Hylobatidae > Symphalangus > Symphalangus syndactylus. The sequence continues at coordinate 109,007,644 of NC_072440.2, read as the reverse complement.
GGTAGGCATTCGTACCTCCAGAAACTGTCCACATCCTCAGAGGCAGATGAAATGGAAGGTAAACAGCACTAAGGAAGAAGCACCTGTGGAGACACTCATCGGCTCTGAAACTCTGAGGATTTCTGTAGCTGTGTGGATCCCAACAGAGTGTTCAACACACATCCAGCAGCTATCAAAGAAACTAAGGAGCTTTTAAGAAGGAAAACCTGATCTTTAGAAGGAAAATGCTGTTAGTAAGCAGGGAGGCATTTCATCTTTTATCTGTTTTTCACACACTCCTGAACTGAGGTTCTGTAATGTAACTTCCTGTGCCGAATTAATATCACAATGACTAGGAGCCGGCAGAGGGCAGGGCTCAAGGCTGCCACATAAAACCAGGCCTATGGCACAAACCGCAGCAGCACTGCCCACAGAAACTGTGTCTGTGCCGACAGAAGTCAGAGAACCACATGATACCTAGGCTGAAAGGGAACTCCGATATCATGCTGAATGACACAGCCCCTTCATTTCACAAATGAGGAAACTGAGGCTCAGTGAAGCCACTGACTTTTCCAAGTTCAAACGCTCATTAGCACTGATGTCCAGAATGAATGGAGCCTCCTGACTCCCATAACAGCCCCCTGCTTGGACAGAGAAAATTCCAAGTTGTGTCTTTATAGACAATTTGATGCCACAACCTACTTGTTACATGTTAACAGAAGAGCTAAAGGCCCTTAATGAGATAAAGAGATAATCAGGGCAAAATGCAGGGAGGGAGGCATATTCTCGACCGCCAACTGCAGCCACGGGTATGCTGCCCGCGGAAGGGATTACCAGGCAAAAGGCTTACAGGAATTCAAAGGAGACTGGAGTCTTCGTGAGCATGAATAGTAGCTCCAGCCAGCCCGGCTAAAGGGCGAACGATGCCCTGCCTGGGGGACATAATCTGATCTCCAGCTGGAAGAGGAGGAGGCTTCCAGGGCTGCATAAGCAGTACATTAAGATGGGGCTGTTTTCAGAGCCCGCAGCCATCTCTGAGTCTGGCAGGAGCTGAGCAGGATGGATGAGGACAAACGACAGCTTCACTGGGCGCTCACCTGACGCAGGTACGCCTCGGGGTGCACGACAGGATGTCTGAAGATCTGGGCCTACAAATACCTTCCTCGATGGCCTTTTAAATGCCTTAGGGATGGCACCATGTACAGATTGCATCGCCTGCGTGTGCAGGGGCAGAGACTGACTGCAGAAGGCGGCAAGGCTGATGAGCAAGACAAGGATGACACCAAGTCTCTTATCCTCCAGGCACTGGTGAGGGGCATCCGCGCCTCTGACAAGCTCTGCTGGCCAGGAGGCAGCAGAAGGTGGTGCCAGCATCACAACAGGCTGCTGCCCCAACAGGAAGGGGGTGCTGAGAAGTGGGGGTGTCAGGGGCTCGCTGGCCGTGAGCTCCAGAGACACAGTGGGCGCAGGCACGATGTGCCAATCAGAGCAGTCTAGCCCAGATGGAGCTGCAGCAGAGGCCAAGAGAGAAAAAGACAGGCAGGCTGCTCAGCCCCCACTCCACATGCCAGAAAGGCTCAGGACAGAGACAGAAAGCTGGCCCGATGACCACAGTGCAGAGGCGCGGCCTCTCTCAGCTCTTCACCTAAGCCAGCTCACAGGCCAATGGCCCCTCGGTTTAGGGGAACCCAGGTCCCCTTGGGGAAGGACCCATGGCTATTTTATAGGAGAGCTAACCATGCGGAGAGGGAACTACCCCCAGACCCTGAATCAATGCCAGCCCTGCTGGACCCAACACATCACAGGGTCTACGGCCAAGCAGGGACCTGGAAGCTGTGGCCCAAGTCCACCTCAGAGGGCCCAGTGGGTTCAGTGTATCCAACCTGCAGTTATTTCTCCAATCCCCGTATTTGTGTTGGAATAGGCAGACCTGGCATTGGCAGGACGACCACACAGCACTCACTCCATGGCTATAGAGCCAGTGATGACAGGAAGGACGAGAGGGATGCCCCGGGACATTCCCTCACCTGTGAAAATAGTCAACCAAAAGCAACACTGCAGTGTTGGTGGGATGGAGAGTTAGGAGCACCATGGAGGTTGTGAAAGATGCTGGGTGCTGCACGGAAGATGCTGTTTGGCCTGCGTTGCAGCAGAGGGTTCTTGGAGAATGACAGTGCATGATCATAAACTTAATCAGGTGGGCAACCCCAACTGCAGCTATTTCAGATACGCTGTTGTCACAGAGCATATCTATACAAGAATGCAGGCTCTGGCTTCTGATATAAAGATTGAGCTGGCAATTTGGTCTCACACCGCCAATTTAAAGGGCCACCAGAAGCTATTCGCTGTCACCTGGCAAGGCCAGCAGTGCCTGTTCACGTCCTGCTGCAGACCTACATCAAGATTCAGGCCAGGGGCCAACATGCTGTGCCCATTGGGCACATCTGGCCTGCACCCCATGAGCTAAGAGTGGTTCTGCATTTTTAAAGAGACATAAAAGGACACAGAAAAGAATATAAAACAAAGACTGAATGGCCTACAAAGCCTAAAATATTTACTCTCTGGCCCTTTAAGGAAGAAATTGGCTGGCTCCATCCACCTGTGCCAGTGACCCACTTGCCACCTCAGGTGCTGAAGGCACCCTGCAGACTGTGCCCTGTGTAGCGCACAGACTGGCTGCTGTCCTTGGAGGTGAGACCCTGTTCTCAGCCGAAGGCCCAGGAGGGAGACTGCAAGAGGCAGGGGCTTCCACGCCTTGGTCCTGGAGTGGTTGTGAGTGTGTGCAGAGAAGCGTGGCCCCCGCACTGGGCCCTTGGTCCCTCTGTGACCCCGCCACCTCAGCCTGGTGATAGCCTTTCCATGGGCCTCTCAATCCAGAGACAGGCACCCCAAGTCTTCCTGCCCACACCAGCTCCGGGCGGCCTGGGGCCCGCGCCAGCGTCCTGGTTCCCTCTGAAGGCACTTGTGGGGCCTATCTGTACCCTGCCTATAGCCTAGAGAACTCCCACACCCTCTGCACTCCCTGGGCACAGCATGCCATCAGCTGTGACCGCCCACTCCCCACCTGCACTCCAGAGGGCAGCCTCCTGCCAATCCAGCGACTGGGGACCAGCTCCAGCCTGGCCAAAGCAGCCACCTCTGCTGCACAGTGGGCCGAGGTCTGCGCCCCTCCAAGGTGTTCCTTCCTGGGCTGTTCTTGCTCAGTCCTGGGTGACCTGAGAGAGTTTCTTAATATCTGATGCCTGTGACTCTTCTACCACACTTAGCGCTTCTTTATACTAAACTTCCCTGTTTAACCTGCTCTGTTTCCGCTTCCTGCCCAGACCAATACAGCCTGACCTCATCCACAAAGACCTCAATCACAGGGACAGAAAGCACACTGAGGACAGCACGCGCTTGGGGCCTGTTGACCAGGAAGCATAGGGCACCTCAGATACCCGAACAACACAAGTGCACAGAGATGGAAAGTAAGCCGGCTCCCCTTGGCTCGGGGAGGCTTCAAGGTCCGGTGATGTGGGCAGGTGGGGGCATCTTCACCACCATGAGGCCGACTTTGGTGGGGCTTTTTGCATCTGGGAGGTAACATATGATACAAAGCCTACCTATGTCATATGGCAGGCTGTGAAGACCTGCATGGCCACTGGCACCCACAGTGTCGGGTGAACAAGCAGGCTGTGTGGGGCCTCTGGGGGACCCACGGGAGAATCACAGGCCAGCTGCTGAAGTGTGGGAAGAAAGCAGTGTCCCTTCTGCAGGTAACTTCTCTCCTGTCTGGACACAGCTCCTGGCTTCCCCACCCACTCCATCATGTGGGCATGCTGTACACTGAGCCCTGCACATCAAAAAATGCGTGTGGTCCGATCATCAAGCCCTAAGCACAGACAGAAGCAGCAGCTATACTCAATCAATCATCACACTCAATCATCGCACTCAGTCATTGCGTGGAAATCTCACTTCTTCCAAATAAAATTGTGTTCAAGCAGGTCCTGAGGCACAGGCAGATGGCACAACTAGGGGCAGCAGATCCCTCTGCCCTTGGCGCCCCTGCATTGCCTCTGCTCTCCTGGGAAGCTCCCTGGCACCGCGAATGAAGAGGAGCACCAGCCCTCAGCTTGGGAGCACCGGCCCTTAGCTTGCACACGGCACTGCCTCATGAGCTGCAGCAACGTTAGGTGCTCCATGAAGAGATGTCTCTTGACAACAACGGGTAAGGAGAAATCACACCAGGAGGCAAAACTCTGAGCAGGACACTTGGCTGTCCACATCGTCCAGATGGGCAGATGGGCAGAGATATGGATCTTTATTGATTTAGAGGCAGTAGCCTCCATTTTGCCCATAAAACCAGGACTTGGAAAGCGCAGAGCAGGGGCAAAACAAGGAGGGGATGTCGGGGCTCAGGCTGAGCAGAGTGCAAGCCCATCTGTGCCCACACGGATGCTCGCTGCAGGGTCTCAGTTCCAAAGAGTCTCTCAGAAGACCTGCTCCATGGATGCCAACACTCCCGCAGAGGGCCTGCTGTGTGTCGGCATGTGCCAGTGTGTGCTCTGCGGGGTACCTCCTCCAAGCTCCAGGTTCATTACCTTTTCCTTTTGCGTCTCCATGCGGGGGTGGTAGCTGCTTCCCGTGGTAACTAAGATCTGTGTTTCCTCCCTGGAGGAAATCCCCTCTTTCTGAAACACAGGCACACTTACTGCAGGTTTGCTTCTAGACCACCACAGGAACAATAATATTGCAAAAAGAGAGTCACATGAATTTTTTGGTTTCCTAGTGCGTGTAAAAGTTATGCTGACACTATAATGCAGTCGAGTAAGTGTCCAATAACATTATGTCTAAAAAACTACTGGGAATACCTTGATTTTAAGATACTTTATTGCTAAAGATACTAACAGTCGCCTGAGCCTTCAGGGAGTTGTCATCTTTTTGCTGGTGGAGGGTTTTGCCTCAATGGCAAAACTGACGGCAGCTGACTGATCAGCGTGGTGGCTACTGAAGGATGGAGTGGCAATGGCAGTTTCTTAGACAACAATGAAGTTTTCTGCATCTATTGACTCTTCTTTTCATGAAAGATTTCTCTAGCATGTGATGCTATTTGACGGCACTTTATGCACAGTAGAACTTCTTTCAGAATTGGAGTCAGTCCTTTAAAACCCTAACACTGCCTTATCAACTTGGCTTATGGAATATTCTAAATCCTATGTTATCATTTCAACAGTGTTCACAGCATCTTCACCAGGAGTAGATTCCATCTCAGGAAACCACTTGCTTTGCTCATCCTTAAGAAGCAACTCCTCATCCATTCGAGATTGATCAAGAGATTGTAGCAATTCAGTCCCATCTTCAGGCTCCACTTCTACTTCAAGTTCTCTTGCTATTTCTACCACAACTGCAGTTACTTTCTCCATGGAAGTCTCGAACCCCTCAAAGTCATCCACAAGGGTTAGAGTCAACTTCTCCCATTAACTTCCTATTAATGTCAATATTTTGACCGCCTCCTATGAATCGCAAATGTTCTTAATGGCATCTAGAATGGTGAATCCTTTCTAGGTTTTCAATTTACTGTGCCAAGACCCATCAGAGGAATCACTATCAGTGGCAACGACAGCCTTAAGACATGTATTTCTTAAATAATAAGACTTGAAAGTTGAAATTACTCCTTGATCCATGGGCTGCAAAATGAATCTTGTCCTAGCAGGCATGAAAACAACATTCGTTTCTTTGGTACCTCCCCTTCAGAGCTCTTGGGTGACTAGGTGCATTGCCAATGGGCAGTAATTTTCAAAAGAGTCTGTCTCTGAGCAGTAGGTCTCAACAGTGGGCTTAAATATTCATTAAACCATGCTATGAACAGATGTGCTGTCATCCAGGCTTTATTGTTCCATTTACAGAGAATAGGCAGGGTACATTTAGCATCATTCTTAAGAGGCCTAGGTTTTTCAGAATGGTAAATGAGCATTGGCTTCAACTTAAAAGTCAACAACTCCATTAGCCCCTAATGAGAGAGTCAGCCTGTCCATTAAAGCTTTGAAGCCAAGCTTTGACTTCTCCTCTTTTGCTATGAAAGTCCTGGATGGCTTATACTCTTCAAATATAAGGCTATTTCATTGACACTGAATATCTGTTGTTTACTGTTCTGAAGTGTTCCCCCTTCATCAATGATCTTAGGCAGATCTGGAGAACTTGCTGCAGCTTCTCCATCAGCACTTGCTGCTTCACCTTGTACTCTTATGCTATGGAGATGGCTTCTTTCCTCCAACCTCATGAACCAACCTCTGCTAGCTCCCAACTTTTCTTCTGCAGCTTTCTCACTCCTCTCAGCCTTCATGGAATAAAGAGAGTTAGGGTCTTGCTCTGGATTAGGCTTTGGCTTAAAAGAATGTTGTGCATGATTTGGATCATCTATCCAGACCACTAAAACCTTCTCCATTATCAGCAAGAAGGCCGTTTGGCTTTCTTATCATTTGTGTGTTCACTGGAGTAGCACTTTTAATTTCCTTCAAGAACTTTCCCTTTGCATTCACAACTTGGCCAACTGGTATGCAAGGCCTGGCTTTTGGTCTACTTCAGCTTTTGGCTGAAACTTGGCTTCCTCACTAAGCTTAATCATTTCTAGCTTTTGATTTAAAGTGAGAGGTATTCCTTTCATTGAACACTCAGAGGCCATTATAGGGTTATTAATTGGCCTGACTTCAATATCGTTATTCTCAGGGAATAGAGAGGCCTGAGGAAAGAGAGAGATGAGGAAACTGCCAGTTGATGGAGCATTCAAAACACACACATTTACGGATTCACTTTGTCATCTTACATGGGCATGGTTCGTGGAGCCCCAAAACAATTACAATAGGAACATCAGAGACCACTGACCACAGAGCACCATAACAGATATAATAACGATGAAAAAATTTGAAATATTGTGAGATTATCAAAACGTGCCACAGAGTGGGACGTGCTGTTGAAAGTTGGCACGTGTAATTGAAAAAATGGGGTCAATAGACTTGATGGACACAGGGTTGCCACAAACCTTCAATTTACAAAAGATACAACACCTGAGAAGCACAATAAAGCACGGTGCAATAAGATGAGGTGCACCTGTATCTAGAGTGGTTTCTTGACCCTGACTGACAAACTCTCCTAGAATCTACACCAATGGCGACATCATCCACTGACATGAGTAATTCAGAGAACACAGTTTAGACTGTGCTGCTTTTGAGATGTCAAGAGCTATCTAGGCGAAAACAGCTACCAGGCAGTTAGATATTGTTATGTGAAGCCCAGGGATGGAAGTAAAGGTTTGAGATTATTTTACCTTACAGTATCTTTATTCACATTCTCTTTCATGTATCAATAGATTCTAGGACTTTGGATTCTAGCAATACAGCTAATTCTGAAAAAAAAAAAAAAAGCATGCCTCTCTAAAATACTTAAGATATATTTTTGAAGGCATAGCTATGCTTTCAGGGAAGTGAAGAATATGACTGGGAGCAAATAGTAAAGCTGTTGTTGAAAACAACATGATAAACCATGGTTACCCTTCACACTTGGCCTCTGCTAGGAAGCTAAAGGCCACACATACAATGGGAAAGTAAGCTTTTGGCCCACGAAAGGTAAAGAGGGGATACCAGGACCTCTGCAAAAACCCAGGCTCCTTAAAACCCACGTCCTCATTACAGGAATGAGCTAGAAAACATTATTCTCCAGCTGGCATGCATAGAAAAATGTCAAAAAAAAAAAGACCCACTTGTTTATCTCAGCTATGGCTCTTATAAAAAATAGAGTCTACACTGAGAATCTGAAAACTGCATTGATTCTTACAAAAGTTTGACTTTGAATTTACTGGTGTGATCCAGGAAATCTTAAGCCAAGAATCTAACTTAAAGAAGTCCTGGGTTGTGGGCCGCCCTGGACATTTTCTAGAAACAAATGAGAATCGTCTCTGGAGGAATGCACCCACAGGCCAGCCCCTTGGAGGCCCCACCGACTTAGAGCAGCCTGATAGGAGCCTGTGACCCACGACAAACCCATGAAGACAGTGGCCTGAATGAAGGCAGTCCAAGAGAACAGAGCAAATTAGCATTCCAACAACTTCAGACACTAGAATTGCAATGTTCAAAGAAATAAAAGCCGGATTATGAGCAGGCAACAAAAGACTATCACAATTTACCAGCAATCTTCTTTAAAAAAAAAAAAAAAAAAAAAAAAAAGCATCTAGAAGAAAAAATTATGACTGTTGAAATAAAAGTCTCCCATAAGCAAAAAAGAGAATTTCAGATCAATATCCTTGATGAACATTGATGCAAAAATCCTCAGTAAAATACTGGCAAACCGAATCCAGCAGTACACCGAAAAGCTTATACACCATGATCAAGTGGGCTTCATCCCTGGGATGCAAGGCTGGTTCAACATACGCAAATCAATAAATGTAATCCAGCATATAAACAGAACCAAAGACAAAAACCACATGATTATCTCAATAGATGCAGAAAAGGCCTATGATAAAATTCAACAACGCTTCATGCTAAAAACTCTCAATAAATTAGGTATTGATGGGATGTATCTCAAAATAGAGCTATCTATGACAAACCCACAGCCAATATCATACTGAATGGGCAAAAACTGGAAGCATTCCCTTTGAAAACTGGCACAAGACAGGGATGCCCTCTCTCACCACTCCTATTCAACATAGTGCTGGAAGTTCTGGCCAGGGCAATCAGGCAGGAGACGGAAATAAAGGGTATTCAATTAGGAAAAGAGGAAGTCAAATTGTCCCTGTTTGCAGATGACATGATTGTATATCTAGAAAACCCCATCATCTCAGCCCCAAATCTCCTTAAGCTGATTAGCAACTTCAGCAAAGTCTCAGGATACAAAATCAATGTACAAAAATCACAAGCATTCTTGTACACCAATCACAGACAAACGGAGAGCCAAATCATGAGTGAACTCCCATTCGCAATTGCTTCAAAGAGAATAAAATACCTAGGAATCCAACTTACAAGGGATGTGAAGGACCTCTTCAAGGAGAACTACAAACCACTGCTCAATGAAATAAAAGAGGATACAAACAAATGGAAGAACATTCCATGCTCATGGGTTGGAAGAATCAATATCGTGAAAATGGCCATACTGCCCAAGGTAATTTATAGATTCAATGCCATCCCCATCAAGCTACCAATGACTTTCTTCACAGAATTGGAAAAAACTACTTTAAAGTTCATATGGAACCAAAAAAGAGCCCGCATCGCCAAGTCAATCCTAAGCCAAAAGAACAAAGCTGGAGGCATCACGCTACCTGACTTCAAACTATATTACAAGGCTACAGTAACCAAAACAGCATGGTACTGGTACCACAACAGAGACATAGATCAATGGAACAGAACAGAGCCCTCAGAAATGATGCCTCATATCTACAACTATCTGATCTTTGACAAACCTGACAAAAACAAGAAATGGGGAAAGGATTCCCTATTTAATAAATGGTGCTGGCAAAACTGGCTAGCCATATGTAGAAAGTTGAAACTGGATCCCTTCCTTACACCTTATACAAAAATTAATTCAAGATGGATTAAAGACTTAAGTGTTAGACCTAAAACCATTAAAATCCTACAAGAAAACCTAGGCAATATCATTCAGGACATAGGCGTGGGCAAGGACTTCATGTCTAAAACACCAAACGCAATGGCAACAAAAGCCAAAATTGACAAATGGGATCTAATTAAACTAAAGAGCTTCTGCACAGCAAAAGAAACTACCATCAGAGTGAACAGGCAACCTACAGAATGGGAGAAAATTTTTGCAACCTACTCATCTGACAAAGGGCTAGTATCCATAATCTACAATGAACTCAAACAAATTTACAAGAAAAAAACAAACAACCCCATCAAAAAGTGGGCGAAGGACATGAACAGACACTTCTCAAAGAAGACATTTATGCAGCCAAAAAACACATGAAAAAATGCTCATCATCACTGGCCATCAGAGAAATGCAAATCAAAATCACAGTGAGATACCATCTCACACCAGTTAGAATGGCCATCATTAAAGTCAGGAAACAACAGGTGCTGGAGAGGATGTGGAGAAATAGGAACACTTTTACACTGTTGGTGGGACTGTAAACTAGTTCAACCATTGTGGAAGTCAGTGTGGCGATTCCTCAGGGATCTAGAACTAGAAATACCATTTGACCCAGCCATCCCATTACTGGGTATATACCCAAAGGACTATAAATCATGCTGCTATAAAGACACATGCACACGTATGTTTATTGCGGCACTATTCACAATAGCAAAGACTTGGAACCAACCCAAATGTCCAACAACGATAGACTGGATTAAGAAAATGTGGCACACATACACCATGGAATACTATGCAGCCATAAAAAATGATGAGTTCATGTCCCTTGTAGGGACATGGATGAAACTGGAAAACATCATTCTCAGTAAACTATCTCAAGGACAAAAAACCAAACACCGCATGTTCTCACTCATAGGTAGGAATTGAACAATGAGAACTCATGGACACAGGAAGGGGAACATCACACTCCGGGGACTGTTGTGGGGTGGGGGGAGGGGGGAGGGACAGCATTAGGAGATATACCTAATGCTAAATGATGAGTTAATGGGTGCAGCAAAACAACATGGCACATGGATACATATGTAACAAACCTGCACGTTGTGCACATGTACCCTAAAACCTAAAGTATAATAATAAAAAAAAATAAAAATAAAATGTTCATACCAAAAAAAAAATAAAAATAAAAGTCTCCATTGGCAATTTAACAGCAGATTAGAAATAACTGGTGAAAATTAATCATTTGGAATAAAGATATGAAGAAAGAACCTAGGACGCAGCAGAGACTGCAGCGTGGGAATGTGGGAGAAAGGCTGAGAGGGTCTGCTGTACCCTTAAGTGGGGTGCACAGGAAAAATAGAAAACAGAAGGCACGATATCAATAAACAAGTTCTCAGACTCAGGAGCACAACTATCTCCAAGTACCATAATTAAAAATATATCCACTCCTGGACACACTGTAGCACAAATGCAGAACACCAAAGACAAAGGCAGAAACTTACAGGTTGCCAGTGCTATGAATAGTTGGGCAGCTGACTTCCCAAGAGCACCAAAGGAATCCAGAGATAGCACACAACAAAATGCTAGAAAAAAAGTCAGGGCAGAACTGTTGAGTCAGCTAAATACTCAAAAATAAAGGCATGTTAAGGTAAATCAAGCCAGGAGACCCTACTTGGGGTATAAATAAAATATTTTTAAAACCATGAGAATTTACCTCCAAAAGCCTCACTAAGAAAACTTCTAAAGACATATTTAGAAAATAAAGAAAGTGATCCCAGAAGAAAGGTCTCAAATTCGAAGTTAAAAAAAAAAAAAAAGTTAAGAGAAATAAATGGCAAAAATCTAGAAAACATCTAAATATGTGTGACACTAATGATAATAACAATATTTACTTTTGAGGTTAATAAAAATACCCAAAGGTAAAATTAAAATACTGGCCAACAAAGTATCTAAGATAGAACGGAGATGAAAATAGATTTAAAAGCTTTTCATATTGTTGGAATAGAGAAATACTGAATATTTAATGTCAGATTTCATGTTAAATATGAATAACAACATGTTATGAGTAGAAAAGAGCACATAACTTCTAAAATAATAGAGGAAGAGAAATGGAGCAAAAACAAGATTCAAAATCATTCATGAGAATAAGAAAGGACCAAAACCCCCCAAAACGGCATAAAGTAAGAGGAAAGCAAGTTGTACCAAAAAAAAGTATAAAATAAGATGACAGGAATTATTACAAATAGATCAGTGTTCACAATAACTATAAGGGACATCGGCTGGAGATTGTTAGACTGAATTTTTTAAAAATCAGCAAAACATTGTTTACAAGACATATCCCTAAAACGTAACGACACAGGAAGGCAAAGAACAGAAAACACCACACCAAGCAACAAAAGAAAAGCTGATTTAGCCATATTAATATTTGCCAAAATAGATGTGAGCAAAAGGAGTAAGGGTCACCACTGAATAATACAAAGGTTCAGAAACACAAAAAATTCTAAACTTATATGCCCTCAATAAAATTACATCAAAACACATAAAGCAAAAATTGACAGAACAAATAAAAATAGAGGAATCCAATATCATAGTGGGAGACTTTAAATCTTTCAATAACTAATAGAACCAGTTAGAAAAAAATTTAAATAGCAAGGTTATAAAAGATTCAAACACAACACAATTTTTTTCTCAAGTATAAATGCAACATAAAAATTAATCCATACAATAGACCATTAAAAATCTCAATATATTTCAAAGAATTACTATTAAACAATCATATTCCTTTTTTAACTGACGTCCCCCTTTTATGGAAAAGAGACTCCACGTCAATATCAGAATTTCTAAAAACTACCAAGAGAGAATAAAAGATTAGGAAAAAGTTGCATCTTCACAATAACACATGCTTGTGAGAGGCAGCAAACAATGGCTAAATGTGAAAAGGCAAAATTGAAGATGTGCTGAAATCCTACAGTGCAAACACTACTAAGTTAAATTATCTAGCTGCCAAAGACTATACACTCAAGAAGATCATTATAGAGGTCACAGGAGAAAATTGCTACCATGACAGCTGAGTAACTTGCCTCAGGTCCCATAACTGCTAATGGCAGAACAAAAATAGAACTCAAGGCTTTGGACCCAAAGACGATTGTATTTTTCTACTCTATTGCATCCAATGTACCAATGACCTTAAGCAAATAAGTATTTTAAAAATTTACAAAACAGTAGGGTAGGCAATGAAAGGACCCCACTAAAGTGAAGTAAACCATTCAATTTCATAGGCATTGCTATGAAACACAGATAAATTGTCAAGATACGTGTACTCGATTTTTAGAAATTACCACTTAGGGTGAAAATCAATCTAAAGTGGATTGTTTACTTCCTTGCTGTTGCAAATGCTGTATCAAAAACTTTTTAAAATTATTCTTTGGCAATTTATTGGTAACATAATTAGCTATTCTGGTGCATAAATATTCATCTACAGACAGAGAAGGGATGATGTGGGCGCCTATGTTGAATAAATACTTTTATCCACAGAGCTGAAATTTCCTTTCATGAAAAATATTGCTTTTAGAATTTTTTCTTATAGCATGTAAGAGATAGACTATATCCAGTTTAGCTGCAGTCTTTCTGCAAGATTGCTCTTCTCATGTGGTCAGGAGTCCAGCCACCATGTTCTTTCCTGCTGCACCCAGCACCCTTGGGCCACCACACAAAGCTGGGTGTCTTCCTGCTGGTTTGGGAGCACAGTGGCCCATGTGCCACTTGGTCTCAGACTGTGGCCAGCTCACAGTCCACTACCTCCACGTATAGTTTTGAAAAACTATAAATATGGCTGCTCTTCCGCATCCCTAGAATTATGCTAGGATGCTCTGGAAAGGTTTCCTCTAGATCTACAGATGTAATTTACCAGCGGGTGGCGTTTTCAGTGGATGTGCACTGAGTTCATAGTTTTCTCTAAGTTCTGGTTGTTTTAACAAGGAACACAAATCTAAGCATCAGTAATATTAAAAATAATAGCATCCATATGATTAGGTTAAAATGCAAACACCTACAATGATAGATTAATTTACTGAAATTTCTAAATTTACACTTTATATTTTGAGTAATACCTTAAACCACGAGAGGAGTCACCAGAGAGCAAACCTGTTTGTCAGTTACGGGTACTGTGTAATCCAATACTCTAATTAAAAACGTAAAAGAAAGAGAAGGTACCAGGAAAACTAGGTTGAATGTGCAAGGAAGTCTCAGTAAAAACAAGTTATTAAAAAACCCTGCCCATTTAGATGCAGGCAAAACAAAGTGCAATGTTGGGGGAGAAACCACAGAAATCCAGGAGCCTCTCCACTCGCACGGCTCCACGCGTGTCTCCTGTTCTCCATTCAGTGCACTGAAACTACAACTGGAAACTGTAGAGGACATTTCTGGGAATAATTTACATAGGAAGGGTGATGTACATGCGGGATACTCAGGTCTGCAGAAACGCCTTGACCCCATGTCAAAGACGAACAGCTTCAAAACCTTACCAGGAGATGGGTGGCAAGACCATTCTGCAGACATCCACTTCGCCCTGCCTTTGTGGTCTCCACCTACGTGCTTTACGAATAAGAACTCACTTATCCGGTGAACGACCCCAGGCCGTGGGAACTACTCCCCCAGGTGTTCATCTGGTTCCTTTTCTCATTAATTAAGTGACCCACCTGACTAGGCTGAGTAACGCCCACCTGCTTCTCCAAGGAGCCCGGGGCATGAGTGGGATCCCTGCCGGGCGCTGCCTGCAGTCGGCCATATCTCACCCCCGGCCCTCCTTTGACTTGTTGTGCAGCCTCAGCTAGGGGCCCTGACTGCTGTGAACGTTGCTGCCCCATCTGTGCATCTCTCAGGCTGTGGTGAGGATGGAAGGGAGCTACATGAGAAGGTGTGTTTCATGGTGGACTCGAGCCCTTGGGCGGCACTAACCAAGCAGCACTTCCTCGGCCCGTCCCTGTGTTCTCCGGCCATTCATGGAATGAGGGGGCACAAGCCAGTCAGGGCTGCACCAGCACTCCCATTCCAGGGCCCCAGCTCACCCTCTGCTCCCAGGCCTCCCTCACTAGGGAACTGCCCTCCCTAATCATCCCTGGGAATAGCAGGAGGGTCTGCACCTGTGGTTGAACTTCACCTGGTCCCACCACCATCCCCAGGCTCACTCAGTCTGTCTATGGGGACTCCAGGTATGAGGCACAGGCCCCAGAGGCCCAGAGGAGTCTGAGATGGAAACGAGAGGAGGGAGAGATGCAGGTGGATGGCAGAGGCCACCTGCATCCCCGCATCCTGCCCCATCAGCTGCTGCCATCCACACCACACACAGGCTGCGGTTGGTGCCACTGCCCACATGCCCTGCCCTTGGACCATGGGCCCCATGTTGCCCAACCAGGAACCTCCTCCAAGCTACCACTTCTCTGCAGGAGCCAGGGGAACCTGCCTTTAACCTGTGGCCAGCCAGCCCTCTGAGAGAATACCCTCCCTCCGTGCAGAGCTGCTCTGGCCGGGGCACCATCTCTCCTTAATCCAAGCCCTGTCCTTCCCAGTCCCCACAGCATCCTGGCAGGAGCAGGTTGGGAGGCAGCCAGGCCCAGCTCACCCTCTTCCTTCCTCACGACTTCCAACCCCTGAGGTCGGCCTGGCCTGGCCTGCTCTACCAGAGGCTCCACTTGTGGCCATTTCTTTAAGGGGAGGGGCCTTCCCCTCCAGCTGAGTCTGCTTCAGGGCCCCCAGACCATCAGCGAGGTTGGCCCACCTCCAAAACTCAACCACATACAGGATTCAGGCAAGCCCGGAAGATCAAGCAGACGGAAGGCCATGTCTGCCCCAGCACCCCCGTAACTGGCAACTCCATAAGCCCCACAGAGGCTGCCCTGTGCAGGGAGGAGGTCACGGGGGGCACTGCCCAACCTCCCGCCAGCCCTGACAGAAGCATTCTGGCAGACAGCAGAAACCTTGGGTGATACGTGAGTTCACCTGTGCTCTGAGTACATCGAGCCATATTTTTACGCCTACAGAAGGAAACAGTGATGTCTGCTCGACATCAAACTACTTTCCAGACAGTGGCTCGACACCCATGTTCTCACTAAAACAGGAAAATGTGGATTTGCCAGCATTTGCTAAAGCAAAGGTGGCACATAGCACCTTAGGAGGTAGTTTTTAAAAATCAGCATTATACACCTGGCAACCGATCATGTCAGAAATTAATTAACACCCCTCACTCCAAAAAATCTTCATCCCTTCATTCTTTGCAAATCTGATGATTTTCTGACTGATGTATTTAGGTTTCCAATATTTTTTCCCACACTGGAATATCAAAAATGCTCTTATAAAAATATTCAATTTATCTGTAAAAACATATTTGTCAGTAAATACTGGGAAGAGGTGGGAATTGTCTGTCACCTTGAGCCCAACGAGGTAGTGTAGGATACAGGGATGCAGGGCCAAATGGACATCATACAAGGCAAGGTCGGAATCCCCGCCTGTGGCCTGCCAGCTGGGATCCTGGGCAAGGTGTCACTTACAGTCCCTAAGCTTCAGTCTCCCCAACTGCAAAATGTAGACAGATACCAACGCTTCTCTTCTCGGGATTTTTAAAATATTAAATGAGATGGAAATGAATGCACAGATCATGCAGCCCAGGAGATAAGGTAGACACTCAACAGCAGCGAGTTTAAAGAAGGTGTGGAATGGTGAACGCCCAGGCACGAGGGTCGGGACAGCGGCCTGCTCATCTGTGCAACTGCAGGAGGCTGCTCCGCTGACCCGATGTGCAGAGCTGTGAGGTGAACCAACACCGTGATACGACATTATACACAACCCAGGAAGTTTGGTGCATCACACACCAAACGACTCAGTGGAATCAAACACCTCTCACTTATATCCACATCTCTGGCTAAAAAGAAGTAACAGGACCTCATCCTCTTACTAGTCACCACAGCGCAGCCTGGAGCCTATCAGCTGCAGTCTTGCAAGTAGCTTTTTGTAAGGACGGAGAAAAGAAAAATAAATGTTACTATTTATCTTTCTATTTTTACGTATTTGTATGATTTCTATGGAGCCCATTCTGGTTCACCATTTTCTTGTAATCACCTTAGAAGAGGAAAGGGATGTGTTGTTTACGCCTTTCCGATTCTTTAACTGTGGGAAAAGAAGGGAGATGCAGCAGTAATTCCAAAACACTCTTCCTTCCACACTGACCACTCTGCTTAGCCCCTTTAAACCTGAGTCCAGAGCCTCACAGGTTGCAAAGCACCTTGGTGGTTACCCACCGCTACAGACAAGTCAGCAAAACCTTAAGGAGGCTCCACGCTCCCTCACGCACACAGAGGAACTCGGACCCGGTCTCCCAACCCCTCGCCCAGCCTCGTTCCCGTCCTCCAGGTGCCTCGAGGCAGCATCTCAGGCTTCACAGGAGCTGCACCCTGGCAGGAGGAACAGGGTGGGCCGCGGGTGAGTGGACCTGGGATGACTGGCCCCACCTCCCTGCTTGTCTCCCCCGACTTGAATCTAACCTGCTCCAGGGGAAGAGGGGCTCTGGCCAACTCGCTCACAACCCTGACCGCGCCTGCAGACGGGAAGGGCTCAAGACTGCGAGCAAATGAGTTTGTCTTGTCTAAGTCAGCTACAAGTATCTGCTCTGATTTTAACGTCAGCAGGCCTCTTTTGTTCAGGGGAAGCTCTTTCCTTCACTCTCATGAGAGGTCACTGGCATGGCTTCCACAATGTGGCTCCTAGAGGTGGTGGCACCCAGAGGGACGTGGCCAGTGCCACACTGAAAGCTGTGCCTTCCAGGGCACTCAAGGAGAGGCAGCTCCTCTCAGCCTCAGGACATGAGAAGCTGCATGCCCAGGTTAGAGGTCTGAGCACAAGCAGCCAGTGCCACCCGCGCCTCCTCCTGTGGTCATTTCCAGGAGCCACCTGTGCGGCTGCCGCTGCTGGATGCTCTCCCTCCCCTTGATCTCCCTCCTTCTGGTGTCTCATCCCTGTCCCTGGCCTCCAGCTTGGGGCGCTATCTCCTACGTGGTCCTCCAGGAGAACTCAAGCACCATACCCACCCCCATCCCACACAAAGCCATGTTCCCTGGGCACAGCGCCCTGTCTTTGCCTTCATGGCTGGAATGTGCACCACACTCCCTGGTCGTTCTGTACTCGAAGTCTGGCTCACACTGTTGAGTGGACACAAACGTCCACTCAACAACTTGGAAATCAGGGAAGTCAGATTTCTCTTCTTGGCCCAAAAGTGCCCTCTGGTTGTGGTGGCTGGGACCTGCCCTCCTTCTCGGTGTCCCTCCAGGAAGGCTGGAGATTTGTTTACAGAAATCCAGTGAGCGTGCACATTTCCTGAGAACGTAGGGCGTGTTAGTGAGCGCTTCTCAAAAGTCAGAAGTCTTCATTATGAAAGGTAAACAGATCCAGGGATTAGACGCTGGGAATACTTACACCTGTTTCATGAAAAGGTAAAACAAAGCAAAACAATGGAAAAGGCACACAGAAGACAGCAACTGGAGTCGTGAGATGAAGAAACTGAGGAAAAATCTGGAAATTTAGTCAGCGGCTCCAAAAAGTCACTATTACCACATAGTGCTCGTGAGCAACACCCACGTATACAGGAGCGCACGCCTGGAAGGGCGCAGTAGGGCTGAACCAGCTCCCTTCAGAAGGTCAAGGCGAAAACAGCAGTGACATTCATTACATTACAATGTGGAATATGCTGAATATTCTTATTTTTACCTGTCCAACCCTCCCAAATTAAAATTTCATGTTGAAACTTGATTCTGAAATAAATTATCTGAATTTTCCGTATCTTTTCAAATGTAACTGTGTTTATTTCGAATTCCTACAGATCAGAGAGAAAAAACAAAAAAAAATAGTTTTAACAAAACAAGAGATTAAAACCAAAGTTTCTGCGGGATGATAGAGACCCTTTTTAAGCACTAGAGGGGCTCACATGAATGGAACTGAGTGTTAGGTGGAAATACCAAGTTCAAATGCCAGGACGCTTTGAAAGGGGCACTGCATACGTGGACATGAGAATTTTATATTCAATGCTACAAAAAAAGTTCACTGATGAGAGCCAGTTGGTGCAGCCATCAAGTGAAGGGCGAATCCCTGCAAAGATCAAATAAGTAAGTTTACGAAAATTCTAGGACAAACCAGCCAACAGGAGAGCCAAGTCAGCTCCCTGCTGGGTTGGTGTCGGCAGCCATCACCAGCCCCGGGCCTCCGTCAGGTGGGGGCACTGCCCCTCCGTGCAGCTTGCACAGATGCCTGAAGACGGACAGCTCTGTGGACACAGCTAGCAGCTGCCCTGGACTGAACATGCTTTTACCCTCAGACCAAGTGGTGAAATCTGTCTTTCCAGCCTTTTGTGTGGAAAAAACAAAAAAACACAGCCCCACAGGCTTCAATGAGCCCGGCACTTCCTTCTTGTGTTCCCTCTTCACTCCCTCCCACCTGGTGCATACTAAACATACCCAGATTGCGGTCTCTGTCTAGTTAGTCATCCTGCTCATTCCCTCGTGTTTAACCTTGAAACCCGACTGCCAACGCGCCGACATCGGTGCCTACAGACGGCCGCACGGGCTGCTGCGCCGGCTTCTGGCAGGGTGTGTGCTTTGATGGGCTCTGGGGGCAGAGCCAGCTGGCGGCGGCAACTCCGTTGCCCAGGGAACAGCCATTGAAGTGTGCGCTCCCGAGTCTGCACCAGGCCGGCGCCTGTCGCGGTGCTGGCTGAACCTTGGCGCTGCAGGGGCTGTGCCCGGCAGGTGCCCATTAGTGCTCTCCGTGCTCCAGGAACAAGGAGCAGGTCCAGAGGCCCCGCTCTTCCCACTGACAAACGGGCTTGCCTTGCTGCCTTATTAATGACTACGCCACTCTCACCACCCAAACAAAATGCACAGAGTGGGAGGAAAGAATTAGCTTCGAGGAGGCGCTCTTACTATTTTTAGACAATGCCTGTCAGCTACAGAGCAGTGGAATAGCCCTGCATACCTTAGGGGTGATCTGTCCTTTTACTTAATGCAAAATCTGCTTTATTTTGCTTATTTATTCCATTTTCAATGCCCCCCAACCCAATTTAGTCTTCCCTGTTTTTGCAGTCCTCATTTGGAGAATATATGAAACGTACCAGTCCTTGCCACTTTGAGGAATCAGGGGAAGGCCAGCTGCCCCAACCCTTGGCTCCTACTGCCATCACAGTGACGAGGCTCTCCTGCGGCAGGGACATCCTAAGAGGGTCCATGCAGCAGATGCGCCTCTCAGCACCACCACGCCGGGCTGGCCTCCTTCCCCACACCAGCAGCATGGCGCACTGGTCTGAGCAGCCAAGTAACACTGTGCCAACAAACATGCAGGCACCCGAGGGGCTCCGAACAACCAGGCCCGCCTCCTGCCCTGACCACCCCTCCTGGCAGGTGGCCGGGCCACTCCTATCTCCTCACTCTGCAACCCAGGCTGAGAGGGAAGCCGCTGCCTCAGCATTGCCTGCAGTGGCACACGAGGACTCAGAAGGAACTCACACCCAGCAGTGATGCGCCACATTCACACCCGGCACACGGGCCAAAACTCGCCATGCCTTCCCCCAGCTCACACCCAGCAGTGATGCGCCACGTTCACGCCCGGCACACTGGCCAAAACTCGCCATGCCTTCCCCCAGCTGCAAAGGACACCCAAAAGGGCAGGAGAGCCAGATACCAGCGAGCACCACTAATTAAAGAGGGGGAGAAAAGAAAAGGGACAACTGCTGGGCACAGAGGCTCACATCTGTAATCCCAGCACTTTGGGAGGCCAAGGCAGGAGGCTCATTTGAGGTCAGGAGTTCAAGACCAGCCTGGCCAACATGGTGAAATCCCGTCTCTACTAAATTACAAAAATTAGCCGGGCGTGGTGGTGGCTGTCTGTAAATCCCAGCTACTCAGAGGAGGCTGAGGCAGGAGAATCACTTGAACTCAGGAGGCAGAGGATGCAGTGAGTCAAGATTGCGCCATTGCACTCCAGCCTGGGAGACAGAGCGAGACTACATCTGAAAAAAAAAAAAAGAAAGAAAAAAGAAAAGGGAAAACCACCTGAGGATGTGCAAGGGAGCGGTGCAGAGGCCCAGGGTTGTCTCCCCAAGACGCAGGCCAGGAAGCAGATGTGCAAATGGGAGAGCCCACAGGCACAGAAGGCCGCGCCATGGCTGCACATAAGCTGGGCACATGGAGATGGGGCCGGAGGCCGCCCACAGGCACAGAAGGCCACGCCATGGCTGCACGTAAGCTGGGCACATGGAGATGGGGCCGGAGGCCGGGTCCTGAGCAGTGTGCAGACCACAGACAGTGGTGCAGAAAGGGAAACAGAACCAAAATGTACTCAATTTCTATTATGTGCCTGCACTTTGCATTCTTCAGCCCATCTAATCTCACTCCACAAAGCAGATGTTCTTTCCATTCTGTTGATGAGAAAAGTCAGGAGCAGAGAGCAGTTCACTCCTCAGGATATAGTAACTCAAATGGAGCCAGGATTCCAACTCCAGTCTGCCCCACTCCAAATCCATTTCGCCGTGTTATTATCCTGCCTTTCCTCTTGTGGCAGGAAGGAGCACACAGTTGGGAAAGGGGGGCCCCCCAGCAACAGAGTCAAAGGAAGAGAAGGTGGCTGCGAGAGGAGAGAGTGCAGAGACCCCCGGGGAGATCCTGGTGAGGTCACTGTGAGAAGGGAAAGCGGGCGTCAGAACCATGTAACCCAGCAACTCTCCCCGAGAAAGAAGAACAAACGGGTAGGTATGGATTTTCAATACAGCATTGCACAAGGGCAAGATAGTGAAAGTCAATGTCCCCCAACGGAGAATGGGTTAAATACACAGAGACACGTCAGACCACCACGGAAAATGTCCTCGTGAAAGATGGCTTCTCGCTCCATCTCAGGGCAGGCCAGACAGTCCCCCGAGGTCAGTGAGCCTGTGGCCCTCACTGCCTCTATCTCCACGCAAACCAGAGACCCCCAGCCCAGGAGGAAGAACCTGGGATAGGGCAGGGGAGAAGCAGGCTCCAAGCACACCCTGGAACAAACCTCAAAGTCAGGGCTGGGGTCAGAATGGGGGCCAGGAAACAGAGCCAACGCCCTCCCACCCCACCACCCCCACCCCCTAGGCCCCGGCTGTGGTGGACGGGAGCAGCAACACCCACTGCCTGCCCAGCTGCAGTGAGCGAGCACCGGCCACGGCCTCTGCTTCTATCAGGGCTCAGGGCCAATTAAACACCGAGCGCTGGGGACTGAGCACTTCTAGCTTCAAAACAGGAGTTTGCTTGTTTTCTTTCAGAAGTGCTCCGTAAGAATTAAAGTGTTGGAGTCCAAAGAAAGCTCTGCCGACCACACGGAGGCAAAGCTCAGGAGGCACTGGTGCAGCCTCAGCTTCTGATGCTGTGCAAGAGTTACTAACACACGGAGCAGAAGTCGCCGTCTCCGGGACCCTCACACAGAGCAGAAGTCACCAACCGTCTCCGGGACCCTCGCACGGAGCAGAAGTCACTGACTGTCTCTGGGACCCTCACTTTGGAAGCAGTGCCCTGCCCTGAGGACATGGGGCAGCCGCCTGTAGGTGTTCCAGCTGTGGCTTCATCTTCCTAGCTGAGAGCCCATGCCAGCTGCAGCAACTGGGAGTGAAAAAACCTTCCCAGGACTCCAGTTTTTTCCAGCCAAGCCCCCAGGCACATGGAGCAGACACAAGCCACACCTGCTATCCCTGCCTGATTCCCGACCCTCAGAACCCACGAGCAGCACAAAAGGTTGTTTTTATGCTAATAAAAAAAAATAGGTTGGCCTCATTTACAAACCCAGGGTGATTCGACAACTGCTGTCACTGTGTCTGCCTGTGTAGGATGCGTGCACACTCTGTTCCTGTGTAAAATGTGTTGCCGTGACATGGTCTCCATTCATCTCCAGGTGTCAAGTGCTAGATTCCAGGAAGCCCCAGGAGCGGGCACAGAAGGAGCAGTGCCGAAGACCCCCGGGGGTGGGGCCATCCTGCCAGGCATGTCCTGGGCACGTGGGAAGACCGAGGGGTGAGGGACACTTGGTGTCCATGACAGGGAAAGGCTGAGGCATCAGGCTTCCGGCTGTGTCTATCTTGGGGACTCTGGAAGCGTTTTCATAAGCACTTGTCGTATGTCATAGGCAGTGTGCTCCAGGGGAGCAGGGGATCTGACAGTCCAGAGTGCCCCACAGAACCCCTGAGACAGCAGCTGGCAGAGCACAGGCACCGATGCCCCAGAGGAACAAGCCAGCCCCTGCATCCCCAAGTGCTGAGTCCATCCTCCCAGCAGCTCCAAGAGGTGGAGCTATCAATTTCACATACAGACAAGGAAACCAAGGCTTGGAGAGTTGAAGCCACCGTCCAAGAACACACCAGAGTGCCAGCTGGCAGAGGGGGCGGTGGGAAGCACATCACACCTAGACCCAGCTGCAGCACCAAGTTCGTTGACCATGCTCTAGAAAACTCATTCACCACACTCCAGAAAGGTCGTTCACCATGCTCCAGAAAGGTCGTTCACCACGCTCCAGAAAGCGCATTCACCACGCTCCAGAAAGGTCGTTCGCCACGCTCCAGAAAGCGCGTTCACCACGTTCCAGAAAGCGCGTTCGCCACGCTCCAGAAAGCGCGTTCGCCACGCTCCAGAAAGGTCGTTTGCCACGCTCCAGAAAGGTCGGTCGCCACGCTCCAGAAAGTTTGTTCACCACGCTCCAGAAAGCTCGTTCACCATGCTCTAGAAAGGTTGTTCACCACGCTCTAGAAAGGTTGTTCACCACGCTCCAGAAAGTGCATTCACCATGCTCTAGAAAGTGCGTTCACCACGCTCTAGAAAGGTTGTTCACCACGCTCTAGAAAGTGCATTCACCATGCTCCAGAAAGTGCATTCACCATGCTCCAGAAAGCTCGTTCACCACGCTCCAGAAAGCTCATTCAGCGTGCTCTAGCCCCTACGTACCCGAGCGGTGGAGGGGCCGAGGTCGTGTGCAGAGGGTACTGAGTAAGGAGTAGGCTGCCTGCACTAAGGGGTAAGTGCCATGAGAGCTCCTCGTGGCTCCTCACAGGGCTCCCCCCTCCTCCCTGCGGCCCAAGTCTGCTGTAGGTAGGGTTGTCACAGGGTGCATCCTGACGGGGTGGAGTTCTGACGTGGTGGCGTCATGGCGGGTGAGAGCAGTGGGTGGGGCAGGGCCACAGTCACCCACTGCCGCCTGGGGCCTTGGCACATGCTTGTCCTGCCACCCTTCAGATGCTGCTCTGGAAGCAGGTATGCTATTTCCAACCCCCACCTCTCTGCTAATCTGGAGGTCTTCCAAAACGCAGGCCACCCTTGTACCTCATCGAAACACTGAACCCGAAGCAAGTTTTGGGACTCTAGCAGTTTAGGAAATTGTGATTGAAACTATCCAAGTTCTTCGAAAGTGACCACAGGGTGAACAAGAAGGTGATATGAAATACCACGTTACAGCTGAACATGAGTCTCACATGGCTGGGGCTTCTGGGGTGTCCAGAAAGTTCTTTTGCTTCTCTGACAGGTGGCAGAGTAAAAGACAGTTATTAATGATGTGAGAACACAAGCCAGGAAGAAAAGCACTTCCAAGGACAAAACTGGGGTGTCACTGTGGCCCTTACAGGGCAGATGCGGCCTGGAATCTGTTGCTAAGCAACAGCCTTCCCAGTTCCTCGGGCATCAGAGGGTGGCAGCTGCTGAACTTTGCCAAACGTGAAGATCCCGAGACAAGCCCGACCTTCCACCAAGACCAGGAAACACTGCTCAGCAGGCACGGTCAGACATGGTAGCATCAGATGGCGCATAGCCTGGGACAGAGGACAGACGCGCAGCACGCAGCAGCCATGATACAGTGGGAGTGGGGATGAAACCAGATTCTGGTGCACCAGCCACTCCTGCATGGGATGGATAGGAGGGCCAGGTGGTAGCCTCAGCAACGCCCACAGGCCCCAGCAGCCCTGGCCCCCTGGGCAGCCACAGGCACCCAGCGGAGCCCCACCCCACACGCAGCCTCCAAGTGCCTGCACAGCCGTATCTCCCGCAATTAAAATGCAGGCTTTCAAATCCATGACGCTGACACACTGCTCAGCTTTCTGCAGTTTTAATTGCCCATTTGCTTTCTTCCTAGGCAACAGAACTGCTCTATTAATATCTCACCACTGGTTTCAGGGGAGAGGGGAGACAAGGCAGGATTCGTTTCCGTATTAATTGGCAAACCTCTTTGCCGCCTGCTTCCTGGACCTCTCAGGACTTGCTCTTCCTGTCTCTTTCTTCTCAATCATTTCGCTGTCTCTCTCTTCTCTCTGGGTGATCCTCCAAATTATAGTTTTAAAACAAAGAATGCCGAGCTCAGGGTTTTATTTCTCTCTGTCCAGACAGAGGATGGGGCGTGTGACCCAGGGACCCGGAGTATGTTGTTGGATCTCGAATGCCTCCAACGATGACAGAAGGAACAGTCTCGTCCTCTGTGGGAGAAGGGCAATGGCAGACCCAAAACCGAACTGAGGGGCCACAGGATCCTGGGAGCCATGCCCCGCTCCCCACTCTGCACCAGCCTCCCGGCCTTCCGCTTCTGTGCTGGCTGCCTCAGTCTCCCTCCCAGCTTATAAACGAGGCATGCCCAGACCCATCCGTGATCCTGTCTCCCTATGTGCACCAAGTCTAAAATGAGCCCCAGGGCTTTGAATCCCGTAGGGTGTGTCAACAGCACCCAATTCACATCTCCCATGCTCATCTCCCCAACGCAGGCTCCCAGAGCCACCGGCTTCAGCAGATGAGTAGACGCATGAAATGCAATTCACACTTAGTGTCCAAACCTGAATGCCAGCGGTCCCCAGGCTTATCCTTCCTGGGGCTTCCCGTCTCAGCAGACAGCATCAGTGCTACACGCTTGCTCAGGCCACAAGATACTGGCCCCACCTTGATCCACGCCTCTCATCATGACCACTACACCCTTCGTCACGGCCTCCAGGGTGAGTGCCCCAGTTCCAGCTGCCACGGTCGCTCACAGAACCACACAATGCCCTCTGATGGGCCCTGCCACAGCTCCTGGCTAAGCCCTGGCTGGCATCTCCTTCCCAGCCACTTGTTTCTCCTTTATCCCATTGCACAAGTTACACATTTTCTTTTGTACTTAGCACTGTCTGTCCCCCATCAAGCCTGCAGGTTACAAGGGCAAGGTGTGTAGCTGGTGGATGCTACAGGCCCAGTATACAGGGCAGTGCCTAGCACAAGAGAGTGGCTCGTCTCGCTCACCCGGATGCAGCCCCCAGGCCTAGAATGCTGCCTGGGGCAGAATAAGATGCACAATGAAGGATGGTGGATGCGTAATTATGATACGTTATATGAAGTACACAAAAGATTATGAGATGCATAACACTTTT
This sequence comes from Symphalangus syndactylus, assembly GCF_028878055.3. Classification (NCBI taxonomy): domain Eukaryota; kingdom Metazoa; phylum Chordata; class Mammalia; order Primates; family Hylobatidae; genus Symphalangus; species Symphalangus syndactylus. Next base: position 108,981,681 of record NC_072440.2, on the reverse strand, counting down.
TAAATGCAAAAGAATACAAAAGGAAGAGTCCTTTTTAAAGATGTTATTTTACCACTAAAATGTGACAGCGGGTTGGGTGAGGAAGGGCTGCAATTGGGGGAGTCAAAGGTTCCCAGGAATCTAAGCCACAATCAAGAGAAAAATCTTCTCCCTGAAGAAGTGGCGGCAGCAATCAGCTGTAGCTTGTACTTCTTTAGGGATTTTTCCTTAAAAAAATAGGCTCAGTCTTTGTAATGGGTCTTGCCACTTGGCCATCTGTAGAATTCATTTGGCCATGAATTTAGGGTACGCCACGGCTCTCCAAAGAGGAGGGTGCTGGGGGCAGGTGGCGGGGGTGTGGCAGCGAGGGACCACGTTCTCCTCATCGCACAGGCAGCCGTGCCTGACCACTTCAGTGGGGCTGAGCGCACTCGCTGTGACAGGAGAGGCCCCATGACATGGACCGTCGGTCATCTGGGTCTTTCGCGAATCAACCAGCACTAATTGCCATCAGATTGCATGTGTCAGCACACACAGACAGTGCTTCCATCATGGCCCAAGCAATGCGAGAGGAGCACAGAGAATCTATTTTATCTCCTGGTGCTCCAGGCCAGGCCAGGACTGAGAGAAAGAGGCCAGAGTGGGATGGACTCTTCACATTCCAGGGGCCAGCCCTCAGTTTTCTGATTAGGAAGTAAACTGGGTCTAAAATCTGGCTTCTGCCCAAGTCCCTAAGAGATTCCCCCACCTTGGCATCGATGAGGATACCCCGAGGAACATGCCTCAGATGCGAGGCTGGATGTCAACCCCACAGCAGCAGGGATGCCTGGGGGTCAGGGCAAGAACACCCAGAATGAAGCTACAGGCACACCCAGCATCACAACACACACAACTGGAGGTCAAGAATTCAATTCTGTTGTAATTAGGACACACATCAGTGCAAAGTGGGCTATCATCCTACATGAAGAGTACATGGTTCTGCCGTGTACCCGAATCCATGTAGCGGGCTGCACACACAGTTCTGCCGTGTACCCGAATCCACGAAGCAGGCCGCACACACAGTTCTGCCGTGTACCCGAATCCACGTAGCAGGCTGCACACACAGTTCTGCCGTGTACCCGAATCCACGAAGCAGGCTGCACACACAGTTCTGCCGTGTACCCGAATCCATGTAGCAGGCTGCACACACAGTTCTGCCGTGTACCCGAATCCATGTAGCAGGCTGCACACACAGTTCTGACGTGTACCAGAATCCACGTAGCAGGCTGCACACACAGTTCTGCCGTGTACCCGAATCCACGAAGCAGGCTGCACACACAGTTCTGCCGTGTACCCAAATCCACATATTAGATGATGCTGGGTGCTGAACCCTTAGAACTCATAACTATCTGCTTCCAAAAGGAGTCTAAGAGAGATGGCTAGTTGTTAAATGCATTAAGATATAGATCAAAATTATATGATAAAAACGTCAAAATTTAAAAGATAGTTTTATCTAAATACAAAGCATACCTCTTAAAAAAATGGTTTTTAAATTCAATCTGCATCCATTTGTCTTGAGTAGGGAACACATTCAAGTCGTCTCTGGAGTGATGCCGTGAGGGAGTGTGGCACCGTGAGGGAGTGTGGCGCCGTGAGGGAGTGTGGCGCCGTGAGGGAGTGTGGCTAAGAAACTCACCCAGGTACTTTCCATCCTTTCTCTCATTTAATCTGTATAACAGACGTGGAGGTTATTACCTTTTTATATCATGGTATTGTTATCACTTTATAAAGAGCAAACCAAAGTTCTCAAATATCAACCTTACTGCCATTTTCCAGATTTTCTTGGAGAAACACAATGTTATGTAAAGGTAAGTTGGTCACCTTTGCATGACCACGGCAATGTCACAGCAAGTGGCACAGCTGGATGCTGTCGGCCCCAAGCCTGTCTGTGTCCCGGTCCTGTGGCCATCAGGGGCCCCGCTGGGCCATCCACTCCAGGGGCACCATGCACACGTGCTCGCCACGGGGCCACATGGCAGCCTATGTCCGCTGAGCCCTCCTGCCACACACGCTGTGCTCTATGAGGAAGGTTGAAGCGTTTCCCATTCTGGCTACATGCTAACATCACTCAGGAATGAACCTACTAACATCTGGGGCCCTGTTGGGAAATATTCTGGGTCAAGGTGAGGCCTGCAGCACTGGAACTTTCCCTCAGTCCTCAGGTGACTCTGATGCGCGGCCAGACTGGGACCCAGTCCATTAAGTGGCTGACGCATCATTTATGTTAATGATTTGTCATCTTCAAGTGCCCTTCATAAAACACTCGTCCAATAAAGACCATGAGCCCTGCAGGCTCCAGATACTTCCCCCATGCTCACCACGCTGTTGGGGGGACGGCCCCCCGTACCTCACAGACGGCCGGCTCTGTGCACCTCACGATAGGCCCACATGCTTCCCCCATGCTCACCACGCTGTTGGGGGGACGGCCCCCCGTACCTCACAGACGGCCGGCTCTGTGCACCTCACGAGTATCTCTCCTTAACCCCCAGAGCGATCTCCAGATAGGTGCTGCTGTCCCTCTTTTACAAGGAATGAGTCTAAGCCTAAGAGACCTCCCCGAGGCCGCGCAGCCTCAGTGCCAGAGCCGGGACTCAAATCCAGGATGTCTGACGCTGACGTCTGTGCTGCCTCCGAGGCACGCAGCCTCATGTGATGAACAGGTAACCACCACCAAAAAGCTCTCATCTACATTACAGCGACTTCTGCCAAGATGATGCCAGTAGTATGTGGAAGATTAAAATAATGTCGATTTCTTTACAATGAATTCAACTGTTACTGAAAATAATGAGATATGAGACAGAGAGCAAAAATGTTTTGAAAAAAAAAACAACTAAAACTAAATATAAACCTTAGTGGCTAGGTCTAAAAAAAAACTGTCATTTGCAGAAAACGAGACAGGGAGAGAGAACGTTCCTTTTCCACATTAAACGAAATAAGCCCCGCTATCCCGGTCCCATGAAGCCTTTCCGTGCAGATACTGGCCCGGGCCTGAGCTCTTCTGCACCCACGTGTATCCTCCCAAGTCCTCTGCCAGCCTACGAGTCTTCCTGTGTTTCCTCTCATTCCATCACAGAACAATCTCGACAAACTATCACCCCACAATCTATAGTCTGGTGGCATGGCTTGCTGGGTGACTTGAGCTTAACTCAGCAACATTCTAGCACAGATCAGGACCTCCCCTCAAGCCGGCCTGCAGCACACTAACCGGGTTCCCAGGACACGTTGGCAGGCTCGGGAAAGGGCGTCTTCGCTGGCTCAGTGGCTCCTCCAGGAGGCCCTTGGAAGGCTTTAGGAGGGGTGTGGTGGAAAACAGAGGGAAATGCTGGTATAGCCTGTGAGCCCACGCATGGGGAGGGCCTGGACCAATCAGATGTGGCCTGCTTTTCTCTCCTGGCAGAGCTGCAGGCCCCAGGGAGAACCCACACTGCTCAGGATGGTCCTGGCACCCAGACAGCCATTCAGGCTGCAAAACCGCACACAGAAGACCTGCTTCAAAGACGGGCCCATCAGCCACGACTGGACCAGCCCCCACGGGTACCTCAACCCCTCAACCTCTGCTCCATCTCCAACCCCTCTCCCCATCACTCTGGACACACGTGGTGACAGTCCTCCCGGGTTTTCCAGAAAGGAACGGTCCTGACAGCTGTTGGATGCAGGTGGCCGCAGCAGCAGGTAAACTCTCTTAATATGCTGCAGGTGACACCCACCCCCAGGAAGCAGAGGCAGCCTGTTATTATTTTAAGGGAATAATCAAGTCATCTTCAGCTTGATTACAGACAACTTTGAATTTGTCCATCACCGAACATGTTAATGTCCACACATGTCCTTTAATGTTCTGTGAAGCTACAGAAACCACATATTATTCAAAAAGAAAGATTTTTCTTCCTTAAATTTAATTAAATGGAATAGTGGCTATTTGAACACCACAGCTTCCAAACACTTTAACAAATATCAACCTTAACAATTCTTTGATGATATCCAAAGTGTAAATAATGTTTTCATTCTTGAACTTTTCAAAATCAGTAAACAAAAAATTATGTATAACCATTTAACAAATACATTTAGTCATAAATGATAATCTTATTGTATGGAAGTAATATTGTTCATCAGGAGAATCCCACAGGAGGAATAATTATAACCATGTGATTGCTTTCAACCAGCTTAGCAGACTCGTGACCTGGCTTTGACCTGTGCCCTTGAACTGATGTTCAAACACACACTCTCCATCCAGCCCATCCTCTCTTTCTCCACACACCCTCCATCCAGCCCATCCTCTCTACACACCCTCCATCCAGCCCATCCTCTCTATACACACCCTCCATCCAGCCCATCCTCTCTCTACACACCCTCCATCCAGCCCATCCTCTCTACACACCCTCCATCCAGCCCATCCTCTCTATACACACCCTCCATCCAGCCCATCCTCTCTCTACACACCCTCCATCCAGCCCATCCTCTCTATAGACACCCTCCATCCAGCCCATCCTCTCTCTACACACCCTCCATCCAGCCCATCCTCTCTACACACCCTCCATCCAGCCCATCCTCTCTATACACACCCTCCATCCAGCCCATCCTCTCTCTACACACCCTCCATCCAGCCCATCCTCTCTATAGACCCTCCATCCAGCCCATCCTCTCTCTACACACCCTCCATCCAGCCCATCCTCTCTACACACACCCTCCATCCAGCCCATCCTCTCTACACACACACCCTCCATCCAGCCCATCCTCTCTACACACACACCCTCCATCCAGCCCATCCTCTCTGCCTACAGAATCCATCCAGCCCATCCTCCCTACACACACACACAGGACATCCAGCCTACCCTCTCTACACACACAGATTGTTCCCTCTCTGCACACACACTGTCCATCCAGCCTGTCCTCTCTGCACCCACACACTGCCCATCCAGCTCTGGGCATCTTTGTCCTCACATGCGAACCCTGGGCTCTGACCTTTCTTCCACCTCAGCTGTCTAGGACCAAGCCTCTCCCAATCTCTGACTTGTTTCTTTAGGGGTTTCCAATTTGAGAGCTAATCTTGTTCTCCTGCCTAGCCTGGAAGCCATCTACTTCTCCCAGCACCCATCTGGCAGGCAGGTGGTGGCAGTTAAAATGCTTCTCTCTGTACCAAAATCACTTCCTTTTGTCCATGAGCTCCTGGGTGGCAGGGTTTAGGTGGGCTTAATTGTGTTTGTGGCTCCAGCATTTGGGACAGTGTGGCACATGCTAGGAGCTCAGCATATATCTGCTGACCACAAAAGAAAGAGGTGTGTGGGACACTGTGAAGACAGCATTGATGGAATCTGACTCCTGAATAAAGAGGGTGGGGGCGAGGAAAGGCTGATGTTTCAGTGGGGTATAAAAGAAAGCTGAATGGCATGAAGTGAGTGTTTCAGCCACACCTGCCTCACCTGCAGCGTGCAGAGACAGCCATTCATGTTACACCACTGGTGAGGCAAGTGGTAAGCACAGGGCTCAGCAGATGGTGGGCATTTGCCCTAACAGTTAAATAAAGCTGTAGATGAGCTGATTTTACAGCAGAGTTCAACCAGTTTCAGATGAGTTGAGCTACGAGGTTCCACCTCCCAGTTCAGCCTCATGCCCTGCATTCTAGTCCAAGGGACGGCAAACTTTTCCTGTAAAGGGCCAGGTCATAAATATTTTGGGCTTTGCAGGCCACACAGTCTTTATCACAGTTACTCTGTAGAGCAAAATCAGCCACAGACATTATGGAAACAAGCAAGTGTGTCTGTGTGCCAATAAAACTTTATTCACAAAACCAGGTAGTGGGCCAGAATTAGCTGTGGCTGTGGTTTCCTGGCCCCTCTCCTAGACCATGAAAAGCTTTGTCTTGCTTTTTTTTTTTTTTTTTGAGATGGAGTCTCGTTCTGCCATCCAGGCTGGAGTGCAGTGGCTCGATCTCAGCTCACTGCAAGTTCCGCCTCCCAGGTTCAGCTTTGTCTTGCTTTTTAAGGAGATTTAGGAGAAACCCTTCATTCATTTGCTCATTCACTACCTTCAACAAATACTTTTTCAGTGTCTACTATGTGCCAGGCACTTTTGAGCCTATGGGTCAGAGAGGGGGTCATCACCGAAAGATCTGCCATCTCAGACAGTTGGGACTCATGGATAATGCTATACATTTCCTGCTGTATTTATTGTATTTTCCCTTCATTCCCTTAACAGATGATTGTTAGCAGAGAAAGGCTTGAGATTCATGCAGCCCACTCCTTCAGCCACTGCAGCCCCACTCTTACCCGTTTCACATACTGGGGTTTTATTTATATGTCTATTACAGGCTTATATATTGGGGTTCCTTGTCACTTGTGAAAACGGGTTCTGTAGCTTTAAAACAAGATTTGAAAGCCACTGGTCTGGCCTAGATATTGCCGTTTTATTGATGGCTGGGTTGTGTGGGAGAGAATCCAAGTCTTGCTAGTGTCAGATTACATCTATTGCTTCCCCTGGACCCATCTCGTCTGTCGCCGTGCCCTCGAAAGAGATAAAATTAATCAGAAGGGAGTTATGGCCTCCAAAGTCATCCTGATAGTATCTAGGATCTTACTATCTTGATGGTGTTGGTAAATTGGTTCTGTAATAATGATCCTCCCCCTGGCTGAGTGTCCTGCGATCTCAACAAGCAACTCCAGTGTCCTCCCCCGACAAGATGTCGTGGGTTCTTGATCTGCTATACCGAGAGCTCACTCCGTATTCAGAAATGCTCCACACCAGGACTGACAGCAGCCAAAGAGGGGCCGTGTTCTCTAAGGTGCTCAGGCTCTCCATGAGGGAAGGAACCCCCAACCATACTCTATCCAACCACCATCAGAAGACTCGCCCCCCATAAGAAGGCATTCCAGTGTCGGCACAAATGCTTCCTGGGAGAAGACACGTACAGCTCTGGGACAGCTGCAGGCGTCAAGCCCACTTCCAGGGGACATCGTCTGACTCGGCGTTAACTGCTCCCTGACCTACCCCACCCCTGCTCACTGCGCTCAGATCTTTGCCCTGGGAGCAGGAAGAGAAGGTCCAGTCTTCTTCTGCTTAGCAGCCTCACAGATATAGAAAAGCCCCACCATAGCACTATTAATGAGGCCCAAAAGCCTCAAACATTTAAAATGGGGGGGTTCTCATTTTTCAAAAGTAATGAGATGACCACGGTGAGTTCTGGACTTCAGGAAGCCAAGATTCATCACAAGTCCTAGCCATTGCTGAGAATGTCGCTGTGTCTGTCTCCCAACAGGGCCTCCCGTGTGAGCCTCCATGGACTGTCCCCCTGTCCTGCAGCACTCGGCCCTGGGTCAGCACATTATCCTGGCCCCCTGTCCTGCAGTGCTCGGCCCTGGGTCAGCTCACTGTCCTGGCCCCCCAGCCTGGAGTGCTCGGCCCTGGGTCAGCTCATTGTCCTGGCCCCCCAGCCTGCAGTGCTCAGCCCTGGGTCAGCTCATTGTCCTGGTCCCCCAGCCTCGAGTGCTCGGCCCTGGGTCAGCTCATTGTCCTGGCCCCCCAGCCTGGAGTGCTCGGCCCTGGGTCAGCTCATTGTCCTGGTCCCCCAGCCTCGAGTGCTCGGCCCTGGGTCAGCTCACTGTCCCGGTGACTCTGCTTGGGGCTCTGCTGATGGCGTTCTGAGAGCTGGATGCCACATGAATGTGATCTGACCAGGCATGGCCTTGTTACAAATATCTCCTTCTCTTAGGAAAAGAGAGTCCTTGGATTAGATTGACTTTTTATTTTAATGGGCAAATCATACTGTTGACTTTGACACTACAGCCTGCTGAAATTCCCATTTTTGTGTAAGTTTTAAATTTCAGAAAGGAAAATATTCTCTCTCTCTCTCACACACACACAGATATACACACACACACACACGCACACACACACACACTGAGTTATGGCTATATGTGTAAGCTGTGTAAGCTCTTCTTAGGTTTTGCCAAATCATGGAAGACAGACATCCGGGCAGTTTACATTCAATCTTACATGTCCCTAGGATGTCATTCACCAAGCCACATTCCCTCTTCTGACAGTCTGTAGAAAGTTTGGTTCTCCAGGCAGTGAGTGAAAAGGATCTCGTTGCCAGTCTCGGCTCCACCACTCACAGTCGAGCGATCCTGGGCCAGTCACTCAAGCGCTCAGAGCCCAGAACCAGCAAATTTATGATGCAAGAGTCAGACTATTTGGTCTCCAAGGTGCCTCTCGATTCGACCCTAAGATTCCCCAAGGAAGTATGCAGCCTGGCCTGGCAAAGCGCAAACTCTGGTGCAGACAGCTGTGGCTGGATCACTAAATCAATGGTTTGAACCATATGAAACTGACATTCTTATAGGTCAAAAAGGGTCAAATTTCAGCAATTTCATATAACTCAACTTTGTGAAATCCCAGACAAGACTTTTTTTTTTTTTTTTTGAGACGGAGTCTTGCTCTGTTGCCCAGGCTGGAGTGCAGTGGCGCAATCTCAGCTCACTGCAAGCTCCACCTCCCGGGTTCACGCCATTCTCCTGCCTCAGCCTCCCAAGTAGCTGGGACTACAGGCACCTGCCACCGCGCCCGGCTGATTTTTTGTATTTTTAGTACAGACGGGGTTTCACTGTGTTAGCCAGGATGGTCTCAATCTCCTGACCACCCACCTCAGCCTCCCAAAGTGCTGGGATTACAGGCGTGAGCCACCGCGCCCGGCCCCAAACAAGACTTTCAACCTCCCAGTTTTGACGACTGCAAAATGAATGTCCTGTATTATGGAAAAGTAGTTTTAAGATGTCAAAACTCCAAAATTCTATTTGGTCCATTAAGACAAGTTTTCCCTGTAACACATGTACTCTCCTTTGTACCTAGACAGTGATTACATATGAATGGCTGGCTTCCAGTCTTCCCAGCACAGGTCTACCTAAGTGCCTTTACACAGGCCCATCCCCTCTCCTCCTCATCAGTGCCTCGGCTTCAGGATGCAAGCACTGCCTCCTCTGCTCTTACAGTGCCTTTGTCATTGTCCCCTAAAAAGCCTGCGCTGGGCTCCCAGCAGTCTCGCCTCAATGCCACCTGCATGTCCACGGCCACATCCTTGTGTCACAGTCTCTCCAATGTGTCCGTTTCTCAAGGCTGTGCTTCAGGGTCAAATGGGCTTTTGCGCTAATACCCTACCAAACAGCCTTCTTGCCAATACCATTTCCATGGAAAAAAAAAGAATCAACCAAAAACGAAAACAAGAAGGCACACACTATGCAATTCTTTCTGGATGATGCTGGGAAGTCCCGATCGTACAAATACCTAATGATCCAAAAGCGTTTGTAAACCAGCTGTCACCCAGGCGTGTTTTCTACAAGAGAGTATGTATGTCACGGGTTATAAACAGCGAGTGAGCGAGCAAACCTGTGAACTCCTAACAGTGCCGAATCCGACAGCACAGGCTTCTGCGTGTTCTTCATTAGGAGAAATCTTGTTTTTCGGGGTACATTTGAGTTCTCAAAATAGTCAAAAATCTCAGAGGCCAGCCTGATGAATGAAAAAGGTGATTCATAGGGCTAAATTATCAGGAGCCAAAAAGTATCCTACAAAAACATAGCAGAGAGATTTTCTCAGATGGCACTGAAGCTGACTTTTAGAGCATTTCTGAAAGAACAGTTCTGAAAACGTCTTGGGAAATGACAGTTTCTTTGGACAAGCAGAGGTCAGCACTCACGGGCATGCAAGTTCCTCTGTATCTGCATAAGATTCCGCAGTGAGCCTTGCTTTTCAGATGCAGCTTCCGGGATGAGTGACTCAGTTCCACTTGAGATGCAGTAGACGGCAACAGACACATATCTTTCTGACCCCTTCACAGCAACAAGCAGAGAGGCAGGTCCCGGGGACTCCAAGGAGAACTGGCCTTCACTCCGTATGCCTGCCAGGGGACAACCACTGGAACACCGAGGAGTCTCCCAGGCCAGGTCACTAAGTCAGAGAATGCTCTTTCTTCTTCCAAGTGGGCCAGGCTCATTACCGAGTAATTAGTTCTTACTCAGGTACCCACAATGGTGGCCAAACATACCTGAACTGTGTTAAAAACAAAACCAAACGAGAAGAGTGTTTCTGGTCTTATAATATTTGTTTGACACCTCAAACCTCTTACTTTCATTTCAGAGACTGATTAAATACAGTCTCAAGGTGATAAAATAACACAGTAGGATAAAAATAAAGTGACAAGTGGCAAGGGATGGTTAGTCATCTTTGATACCTGTGGATACTCAAACCCACCATTTAAAATGTCTTAGGTGTTAGATGTGGTAGGTGCTTCTATCAGGAACACACAGGAATAAAAACAAATTTAGAAACACCCATCTGGGCTTCTCACTTCTAAAACAAGGGTCAGGAGGCCAGAAGGGGGAGCAGCGCACCAGTTAGGATTTGACAGGATCACCATGAGGGCTCCGAAGGTGGAGAGACCACCAGATGCGATAAAGCAGAAGCTCACAGGACTTTTTTACAGGGCTCCTGAGGCCGCGCCAGCAGTGGCAAAACCTCCAGAGTAGAACTGAATTCAAGAAACCTGTGTATAGAATACTCCCTCAGCAACTTGGGGTTTCCAGATCCAGCCACCTGAAAACTTTCTGGCATACAGCAAAAAGAAAAACCCTAATTTCCTAAACTCAATCAGCTTTGAGTTTAACAAGGATGCCTCTGTGCCAATGTTTAATGAATCACAGGATCAGAGTCTCCGCCTGATATTCTGTGGTTCTGGTGAAGCCTAGGTAGCACAGCAAGACCCTGTCTCTACAAAAAATTAAAATGTTAACAATCAATTAAAATTTAATTTAAATAAAACATGTGTGGTGAGTGGCAAACTGCGGTTTCAAGCAATTAGAGGACAATCCCTCTTCTGAAATCCAGGTCCTTGGCTTTCTCCTGCTGCCTCGTCCTCCCAGCACCACGATCTCCTTTCTTTGCCCCCTAGTTCTTTTCTGTTGCTGCTTCTCCTTCTGCTGCTGGGCTTTAGCAAGCTGATCCTGAGTGCAGTTGGTGGACGGTGACAGGCTGGATGAGGACAGCGATGGCAGTGATGTGACGTCGCGAAACCAGAGGTTGTGCCCCATTGCAGTGGCCATTGCCAGAAGCCCAGGCCCAGTGCAGATCCACAGCCCTCCCTGCATCCTGGAGCCCCCGCCGCCCTGTCGCTGTCACTCTGGGTGAATTGCTTGCTTTGTGTCTGTCTTCCCATCAGACAGGCTCCCAAAGGCCAGGCTGGCTGTGTCTGCATGGCTGAGCTCGGGGCACTCCAGCAGGGCGTCTGGCATGCAGGAGAGAGGGATCAATACTGAGAACAGAAGAGAGGAAAAGGGCGCAAGCTCCAGGGCCAAGGTCAGCAGGAGGGAGGGCCTGGGCAGCCACAGCAGGGACACGAATTCTGACTCCGTTTTTTTCATCTGTAAAACTGAAATTGTGACTCAAGAGTTGTGGAGATTAAATATGAAGACCGCTGAAAAGTGACAGTGGCGCCGGCTCACAGCTGCACTCAGTCGTGGTGACAGCCAGTGCCCTCGTGTCCACCTATGTAACCATCCCAGCCTGGGGACTTACACAGCCCAACGTCACGTGTATTTGCTGCACTTTTAGTTGCAATTCACAAAAGCTGGCTCCAGCTGATTAAGCAGAAAAGGAGATGAACGTGAGGGTCTCGGTGGAAGGAGAGGGGTACCAGGCAGCTCACTCTCACCAGCCATGCCGAGGGCCAGGCTAAGCAGAGCGTCTGGGGGCCAAGCTCGGAGCCTCACCAGGGCAATGGCCCAGCAGGGGAGTCTCTGCGGCCCCCATCCAGCACAAAGGAAGCCACCCCACAGCTCTGCTGCTGCCTTAGGCTGCGGCGTGCCAGGGACCGACCACCACCTGGAAGTCACCGGCACTGCTGCCACCTCGACTGCCACTCACAGCAGCAGTGGCAGCCCCCACTGTCCCCTCACACTGCCACCTCTGAATCAGTCTCACCCAAATGCTCAGGCCTGCGGAGCTGGGTCACAGAGAAACTGGAAAATAGATTTCTTACGTTCATATTGGGAAATGGGACTAACAACCTAGGAATTTTCCCCAAGCACAGGAAGACTACTCCAAAGATAAGGAGCAGCCACAAACCCGCCAGACGCCGGCAACCTGACTTCTGAGTGTTTCCCGGCACAGTGAACACAATAGACGACACGTGATACGGCGCGGCCGCCGCGCCCGGGAAGCTTCGCCCTCTGCTGGCAGCCGGCGGGATCCATCGGGTGCTCGGAGGACCGGGAATCTCACAGCAGGCTGACCAGCCAGAACAGACAACAGAGGAGTATAACCCCAAAGGGTCAATCGCTGTCAAAGGAAGATTGTCAAAAATCTCCTACAATTATATAATTTGGGTTGAATAATGAAGATTCTCATAAAACCCTATCACTCAAAAGTCCGATTTACCGTAATTGTTTCATGGTTTGAAATGAAGATTTCCTGTTACAAAATCCCCATTGTGTGATTTGCTGACTCTGATGTAGGAAGACAGACACGGTCGCCAAGTTCACACGGAAAGGATCCATTTGAAGGGCTGGAGACGCCCAGGCATGAGGACAGGCAGCGGTAAAGCCACAGAGATGATCTTCCCAAAACCCCACGGAAAGCCATGCAAGGCTGGAGAGATCCAGGGAACAGCGTGCTGTGCACGGGGAGGTGGTCCGGCGAGATCCGAGTTGAGATGGCCAGGGCTGAGGAACAAAGTGTCCAGGTTCCCAGCGTTTCTCAGAATCACCCAGGCAACCTCATCAGAAGACACGGTTCTGCTCCGCGTCCAGCAACCAAGACTATGTGATCCTGACACCTGCAGTTCAGCCCTCCACTCCTGTCCTGTTCAACCCTCCACTCCCATCCAGTTCAGCCCTCCACTCCCGTCCAGTTCAACCCTCCACTCCCGTCCAGTTCAACCCTCCACTCCCGTCCAGTTCAACCCTCCACTCCCGTCCAGTTCAACCCTCCACTCCCGTCCAGTTCAACCCTCCACTCCCGTCCAGTTCAACCCTCCACTCCCGTCCAGTTCAACCCTCCACTCCCGTCCAGTTCAACCCTCCACTCCCATCCAGTTCAACCCTCCACTCCCGTCCAGTTCAACCCTCCACTCCCGTCCAGTTCAACCCTCCACTCCCGTCCAGTTCAACCTTCCACTCTCATCCAGTTCAACCCTCCACTCCTGTACAGTTCAGCCCTCCACTCTTGTCCAGTTCAACCCTCCACTCCCGTCCAGTTCAGCCCTCCACTCCCGTCCTGTGCCCCCATTGAGTAACGGACTGGGGCCACGTTCACAGACCTGACAACCATGGGGAGGAGCAGGTGCAGGGGACGGGGAAAGACAGACAAAGGGGGACCTGCCCGCCCTCCAGAAAGGCCCTCACCATTGACGGCACCGCCACAATTTCTCCCACAGCTGGGCTGAAAGCCATCTGACAGTTTCGACTCACCCCTTTCATTTATGTCTATATCCAGACAGTCTTCTAAATGTCTGTCATATCCATTTCTGATAAATTCTCACCTCCTCCCAGGCGGTTCATAGGCTCTGTTCTCCTTTCTTTCCTATTTATTCTGTATTTTCCTACAAGATGACTCCTCTTACGTATTACCATGATCACACTAATTCTATGATCTGAAAATTTCAAATCGCTGCTTCCCCCTTTCTACGGAGTTCCGAGGCAGTCACTTGGGTACGAGCCCACTACAATGCAAAGCCACGTCTTTTACAAACAATATTGTGCCGAACTTATTGACAGATACAAAAACAAAACTGGGGTGAGCTGCGTGGGCACCCGGCACAGACGCATTCAGCCTGAGGGACAGAGGCCCGAAGTCAGCATTTCGTCACGCTGGCGATGGCCTGGGTCCCGCCCCGCCCCTTCCCTTGGCTCCTCTGAACGGCGCTGTACACACCTTTCCCACATTCTGGGTTTCTATGGATATCTGGTTAGATTTGTTCTCTTTTTCCCCCTTCTGTTTCCCAGGTTAGTGTTTTATGCAGGATTCGTTATCTAAGATTCTTATCTGACGTTATTCCCTGGTCACTCGTTTTTGGTGATATCATATATTCCCTTTTGTCATAAGAAGTTTGCTTTTCTTTATGAAATTATGGTTGGGCTATGAACAACACACAGTTTAGGGGCGCCAAACCCCAACACAACTGAAAACTCTGTGTATAATTTTTGGCTCCCCAAAAACTTAACTACTAATAGCCCACTGTTGCCCAGAAGCCTTGCTGATAACATAGTCAATTAACATATTTTGTATGATATATGTATTACAGACTATAATCTTATAATTAAGTAGCTAGAGAAAGGAAAACATTTTAGGAAGATCATAAGGAAGAGAAAATATATTGACTATTCATTAAGTGGAAGTGGGATCATCATAAAGCTCTTCATCCTGTCGTCTTCACACTGAGCAGACCGAGGAGGAGGAAGAGGAGGGGTTGGTCTTGCTGCCTTGGGGGTGGCAGAGGCAGGATACATTCCACGCGTAAGTGGACCCCCCCAGTCCAAACCCATGTTGTTCAAAGTCAACTGTATTGTTTAGTTATAGAGTCAAAAAAGAGAACTCCTTTTCCTATATTTGCTATTTAGGATGTACATAAATATATGGTTTCAAACTCCAATCTTTTTATTTTTTATTTATTTTTTTTTTTTTTAGAGGGAGTCTTGCTCTATTGCCCAGGCTGGAGTGGCGCGATCCTGGCTCACTGCAACCTCCACCTCCTGGGTTCAAGTGATTCTCCTGCCTCAGCCTCCCAAGTAGCTGGGATTACAGGCGCCCGCCACCACACCCCGCTAATCTTTGTATTTTAGTAGAATGGGGTTTTACCATGTTGGTCAGGCTGGTCTCAAACTCCTGACCTCAAATGATCTGCCCACCTCAGCCTCCCAAAGTGCTGGGATTACAGGCATGAGCCACTGCACCCAGCCCACATTTCAATATCTGTCAAAAACTCCAGACAGCCCCTCCCAGCCCTCACCCAGCAGCTCCTGCCAGTGTCTCCCCGGACCCAGCGGCTCCTGCCCTAATGTCTCCCGGCCCCAAGCCAGAGGTAGAGGGCACTGGGGTGGGTGCCTCCCTTCCTCAGCGGCATAGACAGTGTTCATGCAGGAGCCCTACCATGCTGGGGCCCCAGGAAGCAGGCCTATGGAGACTGTCTCTGTGCAATAGAACCAGCAGCCCCGCTTCTGCAGGAGCAGCACCAGGCAGCCAGGAAACAAGAGCCCCGCCCTGCCCACTGCCCGTGCACAGCCTCAGGAGCAGGCCGGGCACGGAAAGACAGAATCCCCACTCTCGCTCATGTGCCGGCTAAAACGCACCTCTCCTGGAGGGAGAGAGTAGACTGCCCGTTACCAGAGGCTGGGAAAAGAAGCGAGGCAGGGATGAAGAGAAGCTGGTGAATGGTATAAACATGGTTATATGGAAGGAATAAGTTCTAGTATTTGATGGCATAGTAGGAAAATTAGAGTTAAAAATTTACTGTATATTTCAGAATAGCAGAAGAGAAGAATTGCAATGTTCCCAGCACAAAGGAAAGATACGCTAGCCATCTGGTTATCCCAGATGATCCTATTTGATCATGACCCATTGTATACATGTATCAAAATATCACATGTACCTCCAAAATATGTCCCACTATGCTATATCAGTTAAAATCAGAGCAGGCCTGGGAATGCTCTTGGCATCTTCCACATGCAACAGAGCCGCACCAGCCCCAGGAAGACCATTCCAGCACTGGCCAATGCTGTCAGCCATGTGTGGCCACGGAGGCCTCAGAGAATGAGGCCCACCTGCACAGGCTGTGGGGGCTCTGACAGCTGCCACTGGAACCACAGCCCATGGAAGGAGGCCAGGACCCAGCCCCCAAACCTAAACAGGGCGACTGCTGGCTGAAATATGACCCAGAGTTTCCCATGAACCAGGAAATCACAATTTGAATGAGAAAAGACAGTCAATGGACAGGATGATCTTAAAGCAGCCGCCATAAAGATGCTTCTATGAGGGACTCTACTCTTGAAACAAATAAAGAGAAAAAATTCAGAAAATTTCAACAAAGAGATGAAAGATATAAAAAAGAACCAAATGGATGGGTTCAACAGCAGCACAATAAATATGGCAGAGAAAAGAATACATTTGAAGACAGTACAACAGGAAATGCCCAATTTGAACACCAGACCAGAGAGAAAATAGACGGGAAAAAAAATGAACAGCCTCAGGAACGCAGAACAATATCAGATGGCTTCAGTCTCCAGGGAGAAGAAAGTGAGGTTGAAAAGCATTTGTAGAAATAATGGACAGAGACTCCTCGAATTTGGTGAAGGCCATCGCCTACAGATTCAAGAGGCTGAGAAAATCTCCAGTAGCATAAACCCCAAGAAAGCGATTCCAAGACACGGCACGATGAGACATCTGAAAACTAAAGACAAGAACAAAAATCGAAAGCAGCCTCTGCTCTGCATTCAAACTGGATCACCAAGTTCTCACCCGAAACCAGAGACCAGAACAAAGCAGAACAATATTTTTCAAATATTTCCATTTTTCAAAGAATTGTCAACCTTGAATTTTATATTCAGTGCAAGTATCCTTAGGAATGAAAGGGAAATAAAGATATTTTCAAAAGGAGGAAAACTAAGGAAGTTTGCCACAAGAAGACCTACCCTCAAAGGATGGATAAAGAAAATTTTTCAAACGGAAAGAAATTATAATGAAAAAAGGCTTAGAACTTCTGAAAGAAAAGAACAACAGAATGGGCAAAAACCAGTCAATACAGTAGCCATCTTTCTTCTCATGAGCTTCTTAAACCACATTTGATGGTTGGTGAAAAAGTTACACCACCACATCTGATGGTCAATGTACAGAGAGAAAACACTTAAGACAATTATATTCTTAAAGTGGGAGGGCAGAGATGGCCTCGATGGCAGCGGGGCTGCTCTATTCCTCTCGAGGTAGGAAAATGCCAATAACTGTGGGTTTGGTAAGTGACATAGGTACGTTGTAACATCTAGAGCAAGCATCAAAACACCTATACAGAATTGTATATTCAAAAACACTGTAACTAAATCAAAATGGAGTATTAAAAATGTTCATATAATTCAGGAAGGTGAAAGAGACACAGAATGATGAGAAACAAAGAGAACAGAAAACAAATAACAACATGGCGGAGTTAAGCCCTAAGAGATCAATAATTTAGAGGTCAGTAGTCCAAGTATACCAATTACAAGACAGAGATTGGCAGAGGGAATAAACATATGCACGTAAACACACAATCCGGCTCCATGTGGCCTATGCAGTCTACAAAAAACCCCACCTCCCAAAACCCAGAGCATCCTGGGAAAGAGCATCCCGGGAAAGGAAACAAAGTGGGGGAGGGTGGTGGGCATGGAATGCATGAAAATGGCCGGGGCTCGACCAGGACCAGGGCCACTGACCTGAGACCCCAAAACCACAGATGCTTCCCAATGGGAGTGAAGGTTGAAGAGACCGGTCCACACCTCCTTCTGTTCTAACACCCCCCTTCCTACCTGTTCAAAGGAGGTAATCACGTGGGAGAGAGGCAGCAGAGCCGGGGGTAGGAAAGAGGCGGCGGTGTGGGCAGAAGCCTCCATACAGGCTCTGGCCGCACCCCTGTGTACGCACAGGTGTGCAGGCTCTGGCGGTGCCCCTGGGTACGCGCAGGTGTGCAGGCTCTGGCGGTGCCCCTGGGTACGCGCAGGTGTGCAGGCTCTGGCGGTGCCCCTGGGTACGCGCAGGTGTGCAGGCTCTGGCGGTGCCCCTGTGTACGCGCAGGTGTGCAGGCTCTGGCGGTGCCCCTGTGTACGCGCAGGTGTGCAGGCTCTGGCGGTGCCCCTGTGTACGCGCAGGTGTGCAGGCTCTGGCGGTGCCCCTGGGTACGCGCAGGTGTGCAGGCTCTGGCGGTGCCCCTGGGTACACGCAGGGCAGGGACGCTCCCTGCGCTGCTCCAAACTGGAATATTCGTGTCTCCTCACTGCAGACACCAGAACACAGCCACTACCCCACACAAGCAAGAACAGCCCCTGAGGGTATGTGCCCACCGCAAGATCACCACACTCTATTAGAGAAAAAGGAGCTGGAAAGTTGTTTATATATTAGGAGTGCACGCTTGGTTCAGCGCCAAGGTCAGAAAACAATGCTTCCAGTCACCCAAGATTGACTACAGCAAATAGCTATCTGTTCTGAAGACTACAAATGGTTTCCAAACAACAGGAAATAGATACTAAGGGTATTATAAAAATCTTCCTTTTTAATATTTTTCTTAGGGAGAGAAGAAATACCAGTAAGTTCTCAAAGGCTTTTAAAAGTCTTGATAATTTAAAACTAAAAACTTATCTAAACTTTATAGTAAGACTGCTTTATATTTATATTTAACACAAGAATCTTCAGGGTACAGTTGTACTTGTGTATGCTACGTCTCAACGGTATACAAATATTTAAAATTATTTTATATACTAAACTTTGTTACACTGGTAAATATTTTATGATTCCCCCAGATCAATTTTTTTTTTTTTCAAATAAACAAATCAGCCGGGCGCAGTGGCTCACGCCTGTAATCCCAGCACTTTGGGAGGCCAAGGCGGGCGGATCACGAGGTCAGGAGATCGAGACCATCCTGGCTAACAAGGTGAAACCTCGTCTCTACTAAAAGTACAAAACATTAGCCGGGCGTGGTGGCGGGCAACTGTGGTCCCAGCTACTCGGGAGGCTGAGGCAGGAGAATGGTGTGAACCCAGCAGGCGGAGCTTGCAGTGAGCTGAGATTGCGCCACTGCAGTCCAGCCTGGGTGACAGAGCGAGACTCCGTCTCAAAAAATAATAATAATAAATAAATAAATAAATAAACAAATCAGCCCAGTTTCCCATATGTTAGGGGAAATAATTGCTGGGTAAAAAATAAATTTTTCCTGAAACTTGATTCTGAAATGTTACATACAAGACCCTGAGCAAACCAATGTCTCTGAACCTCCCATTTTCTTGTTGACGAAAATGGAGCATATGAAGATGCCCACTCTCAGACGATTACCAGAAATATCACATTGCAATAGCTTGAAGAGTGCTTTGAAAACTGACAAGCAAAGACAAGGTTACTACTTACTTAGGCCTAGTATGTGCACAGGTAGAACAGTCTCTATCAACACAAGTGCCTCCACCTTCTAAGCTTTACTATTTGATAGACCAGAAAAAGCCCACAGAATTTTCTTCTCCTTGGTCCTGTTACACACTCTCAAGCTGATCTCCTCCTAGAAATATGTGATTTTCAAATATACCTCCATTAGTAGTTTTGTATCTTGAGATTCCAGAAATGATTTCTTTTCACATTTAAAAAAAAAAAAAAAAGATTTTTAGAAAGTAATTCTGCATGATTTTTATGGGGGTGAGGGGGCAGCTACAAGCAAGTCCCATAAGGTCAAGGACTTGCTTTTTTCACACTTAGAACATATAGAAGGCAGTGGCATATTTTAAATCTGAGAACATGTGGCATTCTCTTACAACACTTTCTTTTTCTTCTATTCATTTAGTTCAAAAAATGTTGAGGCTTAAGACAGGCCAGACATTCTCCCTACTAACTCCTGTCTCACCCACCATCCCTCGTTCAGAAACAGGAGGGCATGAGGTGGTGTCTGCACAGTACAGGGCTAGGGGTCCAGTCCCAGGGCGCCGGGGGCCTCCAGTCGCGAGGCGTCGGGGGCAGCTCCAGTCCCAGGGTGCAGGGGGCTCCACTCGCAGGATGCTGTGGTGGGGGCTCCAGTCGCGTGGATGCTGTGGTGGGGGCTCCACTCGCAGGGTGCTGGGCGGGGGGCTCTACTCTGGGGCACCAGAGGTGGGAGGGGAGCTCCAGTCACCGGGGGCATGGGGCTCCGGTCTTGGGGCACTGGGGTCCCTGTGCAGTGTCGGGGTTGTCCCCAGCCTCTGCTGAATCCTGCGGGAACCTGGACCTGGCCTTCTTTGGAACAGCGCATGGAACCACATGAGGACCTGTTGGTCACTCTCATGCTGACATGCAAATGACACCCTCCACCCTGTAGCTTTCATTGACCCAAGACTGCCCGGCTTGGAGCCACAAAACACAGTTCTCCCCTCTTTCTGATAACTGAAGTGCCTGAAGATGAGTCTCGGGATGCTCCCAAATTTCAAGTTGCCCCCCGAATCTGTCCATCACTCTGCACATGGAGTGACCTGCAGCCACGTCAGTCCCCATCTGTCTACTCTGCCTATGGCCACTGACGCCGCATCCCGGGTGTGCTCTGACCTTTTACCCGCCATCCCACTGACCACAGCTTAGTCAACGGAGGCTAAGGTTGCACTACTTTTTAGGTGGCTGTGGCATAAAATTGAGTTTCCTGGCAAAGACAGTCCCTGGAAGATTCTGTGTGCTTGCTGTGGGGATGAGACTCATATCTGGGGGGCGAAGTTCATTTTTCAGACCCCATGATTGGACCTTCTCTCACTGCCTCCAAAATACACCCTGTGCAATTCCATCTCCAGGTTCCCACGGTCCTCCTAAGGCCCCCTCCCACACTCAGCACCTGCTCATCACTGTCAGCGTGTTTCTGGTCTCTTAAATTTGAAGTTTTATCCCTAGCTTTGCAGGTAAAGCTTTGCAGGGAGAAGGAGCCAAGATGCCACTGCCTCTGTGCTCAGGGGATAATGGCGGAGTGAGGAAGAGCCTCCACTGGTCCCTTCAACAAGATCTTTGGTGCCCCAGGCTTGAGAAGGTTCTTGGTGGTTAAGTTGCTTTGTCTGCCTCTGCTGGTCTGTGACATGAGCACGTCACAGCCTGACCACCGCTGTGGGCCTCATTCTGGAATGGATGCTACCTAACAAAGCCTCATATGGAGGTACACCTACTGATGAGGGTCACCAGATTGAGAAATAAAAACTTGGCACAGGACTGACTTACACTGAAAACTACTCCTTGTTTACCTGAAATTCAAGGTTAACAGGGTATCCTGTGTTTTATATGGCAACCCTACTTCTGATGCACACTTCGCACCTCAGCTTCAACACAAATCTACAAGAAAGGTACGGGACATATATTACCTATTAGCCTCAAAGAGACCCAGTGACCCAGTGAGGCTGGGTGACTGCCTCCGATTCAGAGTCCCCAGTGCCAGAGCTGTGATGAGGGCTCCACTTCTTCCCACTGGGGGCCAGACAGCCGCCTACCCCTTAGACACAAAGTGTCATGCGAGGTGAAAGGGGTGCTGAGAGGGTTAAAGGCAGTGAGGACCCAATTGGACATCACCTGACCCCTGGGAGAGGACATGGATTCTGAGAGGCAGAGACCTGGAGGAAGAAGATCAAAGGCTGAGACGGCAGCAAAAAACGCCACCTGAGAGTTGGAAAAGTGGGTGGGGGATTCAAGGCGCACACAGACCTGAGCGCTGTGGACAGGCGTGGCAGGAGACCAGGGTGGAAAGGTGGCTTGGAGCCAGCTCACAGTAGGACACAGAGCCCAGTCCTCCAGGTGAATGGGCACCGAACACTCGCTGGACCCACAAGTATTATTCCCATTTATGTGGACATAAACGGGCTTAGAGAAGGTCCACACATTGCTGAAGGCCTCGGGGGTAATAAATGCTGGGACCAGGGTGAAAATCCCCACCTGCCTAAATTTATAGCCACTGACAGCTCTCCCCACCGTCAGGAGCATAGTAAGGAGCCGGGCTTTATCGCCCTAGCTTCTGAGAAGCACAGTGAGTGTCTGGATCTGTGTTTCAGAAAAGTCATTGCAGGAGTCAGACTGTCTTTGTTCCCATGAGAAACTCAAGGCCCAAGCTGGGGCCTGGGCAGAAATGAAGGAAAAACCAGGATTCGGATCAGGGAGGGCGAGGCAGGAAGAGGCGAGAGGGCTCATTATGTGCATGTGACCCTCAACCCAGGGTCTTCATTAGCAGCGGGTCACAGCAGCAGCTGGGGCTGTCCCCGAGCTGCGGGCCTGGGTCAATGGCCCTGAGCCGCTGGGACCCGGGGAGGGCGGCACTGGCTGACCCAGCCCCCCTCTCACACTAGCTCCCCGGAGAGCACCACCCGGGAAGCAGCATCGGCGGATGCAGAGCACACACGCCGGCCGTATGTCATGGGGCGCCGCGCTGGCAGCTTTTCATGGCTCTAATTTCCCGAGGACTCTGCGCCAGCGTGATCTACAGTCTTCCTGACATTTCACCTTCCTCTGCTGAAAAATTCATCCCGGTTCTAACGTGGGACGCTCGTTCCCAAGTACAGAGGAAGGAGATTGATTCCGGCTGCTGCTAATGCCAGCTGCCACTCAGCCCCCTGTCCTGGGGCCAGGGATTGCTTGAGCTAAGCCAGTTCCCGATTATACAGCAGACTTTACAGTCCTAATTTATCAATCTGTGCCACATCGTTTTACATTTATTCTCCATCATGGGTGGACGTTTATTATTTTTAAGGCTATACTGTCTTTTTTGGTCTTCCTGAAATTTCACCAGTACGTTGAGGATTTTCATATTTTCATAGTACTTGGCTTTTTTTTTTGTAAAGACTATCTTTCCAAGACCACAGGGTGACAAGCATTTCTGTGACAGGCAGAAGAGGGGCAGGAGCCGGGCTCAGGGCCCTCGGTGGTCTCACTCACCGGCCAGCCTGTTGCCGTCCCTCTCTCGTGTCCCCTCCCGATCCCCCTAGGGCCTTCTGAAGGACACACCTGATCCTGGGACTCCTCTGGCTCTAGGCTCCGATGCCCCTCTGACTGCCTGCAGAAAGCTCTCTCCCCCAGCCTCCAGCTAACCTCTCCCCAGGACCTGCCTCAGCCGCACTGGACCAACAAGCCGTGTGCACCTGCAGATGCTCTCACCTAGGCCTGAGTTGTGCCCCACGGGCTCTGCCTGGTGACCTGCTGCTCACTCTCAGGACCAGCAGCAAGAGTGCTGGTCGCCCCGAGGCCTCCCTGGCAAGGCCCTGCCCTGGCTGTGTCCACACAGCATCTTCTGCTGCTGCTCTATGGCAAATTGCATCCCCTCGTGCAGCACTTACATGCCCCCACAGTCACCCGCCACTCGCCCCCAAAACCTGTACCCCACCACAGTCATCACCACCGCCATCCACACCACCATCCACACCACCATCACCATCCACCCCATCACCATCCACCCCCACCATCACCATCACCACCACCCACACCCCCCACCATCCTCACCACCACTACCACCCATCTCCACCCACCATCATTGCCACAAACATCCACACCCCCCACTGCCACCACCATCACCACTGCCATCTACAACACCATCATCACAACTACCACCCACAACCACACCACCACCATCCCTATCCCCTACCACCATCCCCATCCAAAGCCCCTACCACCATCATCACTACCGCCATCCACACCACCATCCTCACCACCATCCCCATCCACACCACCATCATCACCACCATCCCCATCCACACCCCCTACCACCACCATCACCACCATCCTCATCCACACCCTCTATCACCACCATCCCCATCCACACCCCCTACCACCACCATCACCACCATCCTCATCCACACCCTCTATCACCACCATCCTCATCCACACCCCCTACCACCATCCTCACCACCATCCCCATCCACACCCTCTACCACCATCATCACCACCAACCCCATCCACGCCCCCTACCACCACCATCACCACCATCCTCATCCACACCCTCTACCACCATCATCACTACCACCATCCACACCACCATCCTCACCACCATCCCCATCCACACCCCCGACCACCACCATCACCACCATCCTCATCCACACCCTCTACCACCATCATCACCACCATCCCCATCCACACCACCTACCACCATCATCACTACCACCATCATCCACACCCTCTACCACCATCATCACTACCACCATCCACACCACCATCCTCACCACCATCCCCATCCACACCACCATCATCACCACCATCCCCATCCACACCCCCTACCACCACCATCACCACCATCCTCATCCACACCACCTACCACCATCATCACTACCACCATCATCCACACCCCCTACCACCACCATCACCACCATCCCCATCCACACCCCCGACCACCACCATCACCACCATCCTCATCCACACCCCCGACCACCACCATCACCACCATCCTCATCCACACCCCCTACCACCATCATCACTACCATCCCCATCCACACCACCATCATCACCACCATCATCACTACCACCATCCACACCACCATCATCACCACCATCCCCATACACACCCCCACCACCATCATCACTACCACCATCCACACCACCATCATCACCACCCTCACACCCACTCCCACCATCACCATCCCAGTCCCTACCCCCATTCCACCACTGTTATCGCCTCCACCATTATCGTCATCACCACCATCCCCACTCCCACCCCCTCCACTACACCCAGGACCCCTCTACCCTGGTGCTTTTGTCTTGGAGTCTGCAGCACCTGCCCAGAGGAACAATCTCCTCACCATCTGTTTACCATGTTTTTGCAAAGCCACTGTGGCACACCAGCTTGGCTTAAGTACTTATTTATTTATTTAATGCCTGAAATAGACCTTGATTAGGTAGATTTAAGTCCCATACTTCACACAAACTTCCTATGAGGCAATCCGTAGGCAGCCATTATACCTGATGGTGCAAATTCATTACTATTTGGACAGAATCCTGCCTCTCTCCCAACTCGCAGGCCACACTCACATGTTCTAGGAGACCCAGTCCTCAAGTTCACTGCTTTTCAACTTCCACCCAGTTTTTCTGTCTTCATGTTGACTTTTCACAAGGAAGCTGTGTAATTACTACTTTTTCCCCCAAAGGGTTGCTGTACAGATAACTTCAAGTAACGAACCACAAAGTTGGCTGCAGAACAGACGCTAGCCAGGCCACCAGGCTCCTTGGCCTCACAGCCCCCTGACCTGGTCCACACCTTCCCCAGCCACGCCAACCTCTTGCCATAGTCTAGACACAGTCCCAACAGTGAGAGACTCAAAATGCCTCAGGAAAACAGACCATGTGCTGTCAGGTACCACCAAGAGTCAGACGCACAGAAATAGTGCATGTGTGAGCTGAGGATTCTGTGCCTTGCACATGGGGTGGAGTACGGAGACCCAGGAGCACATGAAGCACTGACCAAGCTGAAAGCCTACAGTGTGCCTTGCACGTGGGGTGGAGCACAGAGCCCCAGGAGCGCATGAGGCACTGACCGAGCTGAGGGCCTACTGTGTGCCTTGCACATGGGGTGGAGCGGAGCAGAGACCCAGGAGCACATGAGGCGCTGACCAAGCTGAGGACCTACTGTGTGCCTTGCATGCCGGGTAGAGAACAGAGCCCCAGGAGTGCAGGAGGTGCTGATCGAACTGAGGGCCTACTGTATGCCTCGCACGCGGGGTGGAGCACGGAGCCCTGGGAGCACATGAGGCACTGACCGAGCTGAGAGCCTACTGTATGCCTCACACACAGGGTGGAGCACAGAGTGCCAGGATCGCATGAGGTGCTGACAGGCAGGTGACTTTGCAGCAGCTGTGAGGGTTGAACCTAGACAGAGGCCCCTCCCACCTTACTTAAATAAACACACTGAAGACTCCATGCTATATGGACTGAATCCACCCCCCATTCCCCCACCAAATTCATACACTGAAGCCCTAGTCCCAGTGTGACTGTACTGGAGACACAGCCTCTAAGGAGGTAACTAAGGTTAGAGGAGGTCATCAGGTGGGTCCTGGGTCCCTATAAGAAGAGGAAGAGATGTGGGGTTCGCACGTGCACAGAGGAGAGGCCACATGATGCCACAGTGAGAAGGGACTGACTGCAGGCCCAGAGCGTAGCCTCAGGAGGACCAGTCCTGCTATGCCTGACCCTGAACCTCCAGCCTCCAGATCCGGGAGGAAATTAACTTCTGTTGCCTGGGCCACCCAGTTCACAGTGTTCTGCTTCAGCCGTCCAGGCCGCCCGAGACACGGGCTCAGCACCTGCCTAACAGGATGCACAGCACTTCGGACGGGGCATCATCTCAAGGTCACATCTGCTTCCTGCTGGGTCCCAGGCGCACAGCCGTGGCTCCTAATGGCTCCTCTCTGCACCTCCACGCGGAACTGCTGCCACGTGGAAGCAGCTGTGGGCCAAGGGCAGGGAGCAGACCAGTAGGCCGCAGAAGAGCACAGCACACCACACATCTGGGGTTGAGGGAGGAGCTGGCCCGTGTTCTTTACAGTCTTACTGGAAAAATTAATTCAAATTGGGCTTTGTCTAAGCACCCCCTCGTGGGCTGAAACCTGGAGAAAGGGCCATAAACAAAGCGCACCAGCAAATGACAGAGCAGGACGCCGTGAGGAGCCGTCGTGGGCTGCTCCAGAGACCAAGTCTTATTTCACATCTTCATTAGTGATCTGGAAGGAGCCGTAAACAGCATGTTAATTCCATTTCCAGATGACACTGAATTTGGAGGTGCCACAGAAAGTCAGTGAGGACAGAGAGATGATAAAAACGGGATCTGAGGAGTCAGTGAGGAACACAAGAAACAACACAGGAGTCGGCCTCGAAAAAAGGAAGATCAAAAAATGGCCACTATTCCAGAGCCATGCCTCATTCCACAACACAACTAAATAAAACACACGTGCTCCCTACTGTCTGAAGCCCCTTGCTATTCAAGTCCTTCATATCCAGAACCAGGACTTTCATTGTGCAATGCTCAGCTGTGTCCTGGCAATCAGAGTTCTCCTCACACACCGTTCCAAACTCTGAAGCCAAAATACATCTGGTGACATGCCATTCCTCGATCCCCACGGGTGCACCCCAAACTCAGGAGGGGTGCTTGTTTACATAAACACCTTTGAGCTCACCTACGACCTGTCCCCTGAGGAAGACCTGGTGCAACGTGTCTACAAAGACAATCATGGGACTCTGAGCTACAGGAAGAATGCCAAATTCTATGATGTCTCCTAAAAAGACGAGAAGGAATTCAGATACTTGGAACTTACCCCAGCAACAAAATAGTTGGGTCCATAAAATCTAATTTTATTTCTAAAGACAGAAAGGAGAAAAGTGTTTAAGATCTTTACCTCATCGGCCTCTAAACTCCAGTGCTTGAGCGTCATTACAAATGTTACTCAGAGGTGATAGCTACGTCTCCATCCTGCGTGACAAAAACCAGCAAGAAGAAAACATGTTTATACAACAAGGCATATTTACAAAATCTGCGCCTCAGAAGCAGCATCCTTGAAGCCTTGTAGCTGTGGGTCAGGTGCTCTGGAAGTGCGCTGAGTGCTCCTAATTAGCGCTGCTGGCCCGGCGGGTCACTGCAGCTCCCTCAGCGGGAAAGGCCAATGGAACAGAGGATTCAACTTGATCATTCTCAGAAAACGCTGATCCCCATGCCTGGCACATGAGCACTCAATGGGAGCCGTCATTGTCATCATCTTCACTGTTGTCATCATTATCCCATTCCCTCATGTATAAAGTAAGGATGATGAAAATGATGGAAGTCAAAAACCGTAAATGACCTGCCCAAGGACCCACCACGAGCAGTGGACTTGGGGCCTAAGCTCCAGTCTTCTGAGGTTTCCTCATCGCTCTCCATGCCCAAGTACTGGCTGCAATCCAGGCTGTTCTGTCCACCATGTCCGGTGTGCTCTTCCTCCCTCCAGCAAACAACACTGCACCTGTGGTGACACCACACCTGCAGGCAACACCGCACCTGCGGGCATGGCAACACTGCATCTATGGGCAGGGTAACACCACACCTGCAGGCAACACCAGACCTGCGGGCAACACCGCACCTGCAGGCAACACCGCACCTGCGGGCATGGCAACACTGCATCTATGGGCAGGGTAACACCGCACCTGCAGGCAACGACGCACCTGCGGGCAACACCACACCTGCGGGCAACACTGCACCTGTGGGCAGCACCGCACCTGCAGGCAACACCACACCTGCGGGCAACACTGCACCTGTGGGCAGCACCGCACCTGCAGGCAACACCACACTTGCAGGCAAGCAATACCACACCTGTGGGCAACACCACACCTGCAGGCAACACCACACCTGTGGGCAACACCACACCTGCAGGCAACACTGCATCTGTGGGCAACACTGCATCTGCGGCCAACACCACACCTATGGGTGACACCGCACCTGCAGGCAGTGCAACACCATACCTGGGGGCAACACACCTGCAACCAACACCACACCTGCGGGCAGGGCAACACCACACCTGCAGACAACACTGTACCTGCAGATGACACCACACCTGCGGGCAGGACAACACCGCACCTGCAGACAGCACCACACCTGTGGGCAACACCGCACCTGCAGGCAGGACAACATCACACCTGCAGACAACACTGCACCTGCAAACACCACCACACCTGTGAACAACACTGCACCTGCATGCTCCAGGTCCTGCATACAAAGTTCCAGAGGCAGCCCCCAGCAACTCTGCTTCCTCTTCTTGCACTAAGGTGGGAGGGCACAGACGCTCTCTTTGCTAGGCTATGTTACATTTATCACTAACAAATGAACTATTTATTAGACCAGGCAGCAATGAAATGCACAGTTTATGGTAAATAAGACTTAGCAACCCACACCCTAAAGGAAGTATCATTGAACTGAAATAATAACTTGTTCCCTGAAATCACAACAAACAGAACTCGGGTGAATTGATATTTCGTGCTGTTTCCCTATCTCTCACCAAAGTGACCCCAGTGAACTATTTCCATAGGAATCCCAAAAGAAAAAGGACCAAAAGAAACCCTTTCTGTTGTTAATTCAGCAGATACACTCAACTTCAGACCTGTCTGGCTTATGCCTCCAAAGCAAAACCCTCTTCAGCTGACAATTTGGTTACTGCACAGCTATTCCAGAGAAGATAGGTCACCCAGCTCTAGTTTTGTTAGTCTTAAAAAAAATTAGAGCCCCAAAAATAAGCTTAAAATAAAATGCAAAATGTTTTCATTTCAAAACATATTTTAGTTGAGATGGTGTGAAAATTAAAGACAGGCTGGCATTGTCAGGGTGTTTTTATATAACATATCTGAACAGGGCAGGAGGCTCCACCCAAAGCACGCTGCTGAGGGAACGACACCACGCAGCCTCCCGGCCCGGGGAGAACTCCCAGAGATGTGCTCCAAATGACAGCTCCCTGGAGATCATGGCTTGATTTCTTTCTCTTTTCAAGGTGCAATTTCTTGACACCAGCATCATGAAAAAATTTAACTCTCACCTTTCCCAGCTGAGCACCTATACCCTGAAAAAAGGAAAGAAGTCAATCTTTTAACATCTGCACAGAAAATGGGAAAGAAACTTTAACCGGAGACACACAAGCCGGCATGCTTGAGAAATATATCAGCATCTTGTGTGCAGCAGAGCATCCTCTGCCCCCGCCACCCCGTCTTTAAGCATGCACTTGACAATGAGGCTGATGGATTCCAACTTTTCTCCCTGCCTCTCGTGTACTCCATTCTTTCAGAGGGCTCTTGGTCATTTTCTCTCAGAATTCTGGTTTCACAAAGAGGAGCCTAAGAATACCATTTTCCAGGGAAAACCCACTTCTTCTCTCAGCTTATTTTCACAATGCAAAGTAACCACTCAAAAATGCAACTTTCTTCTCATTTGGTGCAGAGATCAAGGGGAAAATGCATCTTTAAACAAGAACCATTGTATCTTGACTTTCTTGTTATATCTGTGGAGGAGGATACAGTTTTCACTATGAGCAGAGAGCCTCCAGACCTCGAAGCTATAAGAAATCTCAGGAACCCTCTAGTTCAGCACCTTCTTTCTACAGCTTAAAAAGCACGTCTTGGACCAGGCGGGTGCAGCAGACATCACTCCCAGTGAACAGAAGGCACAGACGCTGCCTCATCCACGGACTCCTCAACAGTGGAAATCTCCAACAAAGGCCACGCCGCCCACGGCCACGCACAAGCTCAAATGATACAGGCTGCTCTTCACAATGAAGGATTCTGAAAGCCAATTCTCGACAGCATCTTATCCAAGGGATCAGTGGTGAATTCCGCCCTCACTTCACGGGAAAATGTCCAAAGGCCTGGGCCCAGGGCGTATTCCACTGTCGGATCAGGAGCCAGAGTGGGATCCTGAGATCCGCTCTTCCCAGTGAGGTCAGCACGGTCCTCCCCTGGCAGGGCCTCCACGGTGCCTTGGCTTTAGGGCTGATGGTCACGGTGAGGACCCTAAAGCAGCACTGAAACTGCACTAGCTGACCAGGACACACTGGCTGTGTCTCTCACGTCTGCCCCATTAGATGGTGGGTGCCTGGAGTTTGGGACTGAGTCTTCTCATCTCTCTGTCCTGAGTACTTACTGTTTTGTCTCAATCATGACAGAAGCTCAAAAAATTTTTTCAAAAAGGCAAATGACAATGAATGTCTAGAGCAGGAAACATAAAAGGGTCTTAGCCATAACCACGGTTAAGTTTCCTTTCTTGCAGATGACAAAAATGGAACCTAGAAAGTTCAGGTGTCAGAGATTACAGGACTGATTTTTGGCAAGATCACGGCAAAACTTAAGTCTCCTAAGTTGCAATCCTGTGGTCTTCCTCATCCAGCACTGACTGTGGATGCCCTAACTTGGTGAGCAGCCTTGGGATGAATTCCATTGACAGAGTCCCTCGCATGCACATCTGCCTTTGGCTGAACAGAGAGGCCACAGGGCCCGGTGAAGACAGCACAGCCTGGAGGCAGAGCCCAAAGCCCGAATCCCAAATCTGCCCTCGCACTGCCCAGGTGGCCTTGAGAGAGTCCTTACAATGCCCCAGTTCCTTCAACAGCAAAGTCAGAAGTCCCCAGGCCAGCGCTCATTAGGGAGCTTAAGGCAGGGCAGGGCCCTGACCCACCAGCACCGTCCCTCCCGCAGCTACTGAAGCGAGTGGGTGATCTGGCTGGGATGCCTCAGCGTATGTGCGAGGCATCCCTGTCACCACAGCCAACATGTAAACTAAAAGCGACAAACGTTATGAAAATGCAAAAACACTAAAGTCTTCATAACCTCTGGCTCTTTCTGGAGATTCAGAAATTGGCAGAAAAGCTAATCTTATATTACAGTTCCTCTCTCTGATTTTTTCTTTTAAAAAACACCTAGTCACTGAAGAGGATAATCTCTCAGAATGATAAAAATTATAAAATTTCATTCCATATTTGCAATGATTCCATATAGGCGTGTCAGAAGACCAGAAATTAAAAGTTTTAGGCTCAAGACGTGGAATCCCCGGTTAGACCAGTGGTCCCCCCAGCCAGGAATGAGGCTTCTGGCAGGGACACCAAAGGCGATGTGGGGGTGGTATCGGCCTGAAAGGTTTGGGGAACTGCCCCCAGTATCCCCGGCTTCCCACGACAAATCTGACGCCATGAGGACATCCGCGCCCTTCATCTGTTCATATTTTTAGTCTCCTTCATCGATGAGGGTAAAGAGTTCTTAAGTTCCCTCCGAGCCCTGCACGCGACGAGGTCTTCACTCTGCATCTTCTCCTGTGGCCTTGGGGCACGGGTCCATGATGCACGTGGTCCCTCAGCCAACATTCGCCGTGTTGTCAGCCTCCATGAAACCAGCCATGTGAGCGCCTCCTCCTGAGGAGTGGCTTTAAAGTCCCTCACAGAGAATTACCACGTGAGGGAGAGTCTGGGAGCGACGGTGGCAAGACGTGAAGACACCCAGAGCAGAATCTGGATGGGCCCAGGTTTGAATCTGGCCTCCAGGCACCCTCTATGAACTCTGTTTTCTCATCTGAAAAGCTGGGATTTTCAACAGTGACTGCTGCTTAGTATCACGGGGCTAAATGAACCCATCTGCGTAAGGAGGCAGCACAGTGCATGGCATGGGCAGCGCTGGGCCCTGCTGGCAGAGGCAGGGGTGCTCCGCTGCTGCTGTGTTGGAGCAGGCAGCAAGGGCGAGGCTGAACACTCTTGGAAGGTTCAGAGTCAAGGCCCAGACAGGTAGGAAAACTGAATTCACAGCGCCAGTGTGAAAACAATGACGGGACAGAACAACGATTTAAGAAATCACGTAACAAAACCATGTTACGCACACAGCCTTCTCTGAATCCCAACAAAGTCTAAAGTAGTCAAGGCAGACGGAATTCCTCCCATCTTATAGATGAGAAGACTGAGGCTCAGAGACAGGAGCACCTCCTCCCCAGGCACTGTACGAGCGACATGTGGCACTGTGACAGCCAGAGCAGGTCCCCAGCCCCTGGAGCGCAGGACCCACCCATGACAGCTCGCTGCCCCTGGGGACATGATTAACAGCCCCTGCAGGGACATCCACAGAGCTCACGGTGAGCAGCACGCATGGCTGCGTCATTCCCGGCACCCACCCGGCTTTCCCGGATCCTCCCGGGCAGTGGCCCAGTGCTTAAGCAGTGTCGCTCCGTGTGCCCACTGCTGCTCCTCAGGATGCAGGATGCTGCCCTCCAGGCCGGACTCCCAGGCCGCAGCCACATACGGGCCTTGCTGTCTGTCCTGGGGGGATTCTCCCATGATGCTAACTCAGGCTCGGGGCAGGCACCTCAGGGCAGCCCCCGGCCACCCACCCGCTCAGGGCGGCACCTTGTGAAAGCCAACCCTGCCCAGGGCACCACTTGTCTGTGAAGCATTTCGTGACTACTCCTCGCTCTAACAATCAGTCTCTCAGGACATCCTCAACTCTGGTCAGTGGGATGACGCAGTAGGCGGGAGGCCTGCTGGAAAATCCCCGGGGTCCAGCCTCGTGGGCCCCGGTCACACCGGGGGAGGTGCAGGCAGCCTACACGCTCAGACTTCCGAAGCGGCCACTGCCGTGCCTCCAGCACCTCGGGGGGAGGGCCTGACCCTCATCAGGCTGGGGTCAGCGGCGCCTTGGTTTTAGGGCCTAACGCCTCACAAGAGCTGTAACAACTTGAAAAGCAACACTTCCAGGTTCCCACGATCTGGCAGGACCGCCATCCTCAGCGAGGCCAAAGAACAGCCTCCAGGGGTTTAGGGTCAGAGTCCTAAGTCCAGACACAACTGCCTGATCAGCTGTATCTTTTATCATAAGCAACCCTGCCTGGTGACCTGCTACAGCACTGCCCCATCCGGTTCCCAGGGAAACAGAGCTACAACAGGGCCCAGAAAGGAAAGCTGATGAGAAGGCCAAGCTCTGGGCTCCCTGCAAGGGCCGGGGGTCAGGACCACCCCAAATATCACCCTGCATCACCGAGCAGCCCCAAGAGGTGTCCCCAGCGTGGGGCCCTCCTGTGCAGAGCACGCCTGATGCTCACAGGTCACAGTGGGAGGTGCATCTCCAGGTCGCGGGAATGGGAATTCTCCCGCAGCGGAGCTGCCGAGGTGAAAAGGAGGTGGGGTCTTCAGAGAGGACCAGCATCCTGTCCACTGTGGCCCTTTGGATTTGGCAAAGGAAAGTCAAGACAGGGAAGTGGTGACAGGAAGCTGGGGCGGGCTGCCTTCCACTCAAGGGCCGCCCAGTGAAAGGGCCCATTTCAGCACAAAACCTTCCCTGTGCCACCCTCCCTACTCCCAACCCCCGAAAACAGAGCTGCTGTCCTTGTCTTCAGGGAGCCACACCAACGGCAGAGGAAAGAGAAGGCACATCCTACTGTGACAGCGTCCTTTACACACTGCTACGTGTTTGCACAACAGGGTCTGGGGACCCTCTCTGAAGGGACCCTCCGCAAGCCTCATGTTTCATTCCAGAGATTACCGCAGAGTTTGCATTCTACTTCATAACATAGCTACATTCATTTCAGGCTATAAATCATGTTTTCATTACTTAAAATCAAATAGAAGTAACACGACAGAAAGACACACCACCCTTATTCTGTGGCTTCAGTGCCCCTGGCACCCTGCCACCCACCCTGGAGGTGCTGCGACCTGCTTAAGAAGCTCCCGTCATGGAAGGGAAGGCTCGGTCAGTGAGCCGTGAGGCCGGGTAGACTCCTGGGCTGGCCCAGTGCTTCCAACGGGCTCTGCTGCCTGTGCCGGAGGCTCCTGCGGTGGCTGCTCCCCAGTGCAGAGGAGGCTGTGGCTGCAGCGCTGCCCACCTCTCCTGGGGGTAAGGGGTAAGGTGCCCTGGACTGGGCATACTACGGTGTGCTCTAGATGCTCAGAGCCCACTGCTCAGGACTGTTTGCACACACCCCTGGAGTCCCGTCCTTGCAGGGTACATAGATCCAACTCTGAGACAAACCTGTTCACAGCAGCCTCATGTTTTCTCTTTAACAGCGGTGTTAGTCAACCGTGTCCATTTTACAGATGAAAGCTCCAGAGGTTACTTGATTGGTCCAGGATTGGAGAGCCGGTAAGCAGCAGAGGGAAAAGCAGAGAGTCTAGGCTTTCCAGCCACCAAACCTGGTGCCCTCTCTACTGCCCGGTGCCCCTGTAAGACCGCTGCCTCCCCAGCCTCCACTGCCGTGCTCCCACCATGCCCACCTAATGAGGTAAAAGAAAGGCTGGGAAAATAACTGAACCACTTTACAATTAGCTTCCCTTTTTAATTTTTCAGTACAATCTGACAGTGGGTCTCATTCATTCACAAACGCCTCCGTGGGGTGTGCTAAGTTTTCGTGTCCAGGGTGTGACAGAGGAAGCAAGACAGAGAAAGCGTAAAGAACCCATTCCAGGTCACACACATTTCACTTCCAGGACACTGCAGTACCTGAGGACGCAGACCCAGATGAATTTAGCTGCTCAGTTGTCATTTTCTTACATTTCTTCCTACTGATTTATTCAGTACACCTCAGTAGCCTTGTTCCCAAGAAAAATCCACTGTATCTTCCTAAATCTCACTGAGATGATAATTTCAACATAATTCAAATTAGTCGATTCAGTCTGTCACTATGTTCTGAGTAGCTATGATGTAGCAAAATGGCTGATCACTCAAACGGAGTCATGTTTCAGGGGAAGACGGTGCGAGGATGAGCGGCCGAAGCTGCGTGGCCTCTGCAGGCCAGGGTGCTCGGCACAGAGGCAAGCAGTCGCGTCCAGGCCTGCCAGGCACTTCCAGTCAGCAGGTGAGACAGGAAACAGGGAGACAAGTGCTCTGGCAGAAACGGCCACACAGGGGCAGGGAGACGGGCTGGGACCCCAGACCCCGGGGAGCTAGGGTAGAGTGGGGCTTTCAGGAGGCGGTGGATATGGCTGTGCTGTGCTGTGCTATTTTTTGAGACAGAGGCTGTGCTGTGCTGTGCTGTGCTATTTTTTGAGACAGAGTCTCATCCTGTCACCCAGGCTATAGTGCAGTGGTGTGATCTCAGCTCACTGCAACTGCCGCCTCCTGGGGTCAAGCGATTCTCCTGCCTCAGCCTCTCGAGTAGCTGGGACTACAGGCATGCACCACCACACCCGCTAATTTTTGTGTTTTTAGTAGAGATGGGGTTTCACCATGTTGGCCAGGCTTCTCTCGAGCTCCTGACCTCAAGTGATCTGCCCACCTTGGCCTCCCATAGTGCTGGGATAACAGGTGTGAGTCACTGTGCTGGCCCTTTTTCATTTTTTAAAAAATTTTATTGTCTGTACTTAAGGTCTGCAACATGATGCTGAGATACAGAGAGAAAAGGTCACTATAGTGAAGCGAATTAACATATCCATCAGCTCACACAGTTACTCATTCTCTTTTTCTGTGGCAAGAGTAGCTACAATCCACTCATTGAGCGAAAATCCCAAATATGAAACAAGATAATCAACAATAGCCCCGCTGTAAATGAGGTCTCTGGCCTTCTCCATCCTACATACCTGCTACTTTGCATCCTCAGACCTACAGTTTCCAGTGCCCCTTCCTTAACCATGTAACCATGGTTTTATTCTCAATCTCTGTATACTCAACTTGTTTTGTTGTTAAACTCCACGGATGAACTATCCTGTATTTTTTTTCTTTTTGCTACAGGGTCTAACTCTGTTGCCCAGGCTGGAGTGCAGTGGCATAATCACGGGTCACTGCAGGCTCAGAATCCTGGACTCAAGCCCTCCTCCCTCCTCAGCCTCCTGAGTAGATGCACCCACAGGCACACCCAGTTAATTTTTAAATTTTTTTTCTTTTCTTTTTCTTGGTAGAGACAGAGTCTTGTTATGTTGCCCAGACTGGTCTTGAACTCCTGGGCTCAAGCAATCCACCCACCTTGGCCTCCATTTCTAAGGGTAAAAAAGAGCCCCCAATGTGTGGACAAGAGAGGGGTTGGGGAGCCACAGAAAGGCACAAAGGCAGAGGGATGTCACCTGGGGAGCCGTGGGAAGCTCATGTGTTGGCACCATTCCCTGGAACTCAGACCTCCAGGTCCAAACATCTGTGCTCACACCTGTCACAGCAGACTACCTCGGACAGGAAGTACATGAGTCTGTCTCACACTGAGAGATCCCTCTCTAAGGACCATTTCCACCCGGGGGTGCCACCCCTACCGCCTGCTCATCACACGGGGTCCACCACGTTTAATGATCTAGGGGGGTCAGCCTGGGTTCCCTGAATCAGACTCCATCCACCATGCTCAAATGATCTCAGGTGCCAGCCTGGGCTCCCCTGGAACAGACTCCACCCACCATGCTCTAATGATCTCAGGGTGCCAGCCAGGCTCTCCTGAATCAGAGCCCACCCACCATGCTCTAATGATCTCGGGGTGCCAGCCTGGGCTCCCCTGGAACAGACTCCACCCACCATGCTCTAATGATCTCGGGGTATCAGCAGGGTTCCCTGAATCAGAGCCCACCCACCATGCTCTAATGATCTCAGGGTACCAGCAGGGTTCCCCTGGATCAGACTCCACCCACCACGCTGTAATGATCTCGGGGTACCAGCAGGGTTTGCCCGGATCGGAGTCCACCTACCACACTCTAATGATCTCAGGGTGCCAGCCAGTCTCCCCTGAATCAGAGCCCACCCACTACGCTCTAATGATCTTGGGGTACTTGCAGGGTTACCCTGGATCAGAGTCCACCCACCACGCTCTAATGATCTCAGGGCTCCAGCCAGGATCCCCTGAATAAGAGCCCACCCACCATGCTCTAATGATCTTGGGGTACCAGCAGGGTTCTCCTGCATCAAAGTCCACCCACCATGCTCTAATGATCTGGGGGCACCAGCCTGGGTTCCCTTGGATCAGAGACCACCCACTGTACTCTAATTAATCTCAGGGCACCAGCCTGCACTCTCCTGGATCACAGGTCCACCCGTCATGCTCTAATGATCTCGGGGCACCAGCCTGGGTTTCCTTGGATCACAGTCCAGCCATCACACTCTAATGATCTTGGGGCACCAGACTGGGATCCCCTGGAACAGAGCCCACCCACAGCACTCTAACGATCTCGGGGGGCCAGCCTGGGTTCCCCTGGATCACAGTCCACCCACCTTGCTCTGATGACCTCGGGGCACCAGCCTGGACTCCCCTGGATCACAGGTCCACCCACCACGTTCTAATGATCTCGGGGTACCAGCCTGGGTTCCCCAGCATCAGAGTCCACCCACCACACTCTCATGATCTCAGGGCACCAGCCTGGGCTCCCCTGGATCACAGTTCCATGCGCCATGCTCTAATGATCTCACGGTGCCAACCTGGGCTCCCCCAGATGAGGGTTCCATGACCATTCTCTAATGAACTTGGAGTGCCAGCCTGGCCTCCCCTGGATCGCAGTTCCATGCGCCATGCTCTAATGATCTTGAGGTGCCAGCCTGGGCTCCCCCAGAAGACAGTTCCATGACCACTCTCTAATGATCTTGGGGCACCAGCCTGGGCTCCCCTGGGTCAGAGGTCCTTAGATATTGAGAAGGTTCCCCTTGGCGAATTCCTGAAGTTTAGGAGTGAAGAACTAAATTCCATTCTTGTTTTTCTATAGAAACCCACAAAGTGCTCTGGAGTGACCACCACTCAATGCGTATAACCTCAGCTAAATGCAGGAGTTAGTTTCACTCTGCAAACCTGTTTTTCAAGCAAGGTGTAAAAGTCTGTGAAAATATTTAGAGAGCAGCAAGAAAAGCGGATGAAAGTTTTAAAAACGGCTTGCACCAGTATAAGGGATCAAGTTAGGACATGGTCACGAAGACACAAAAGGGGACACAATGGAAGGCCCAGAGCAAAGGGGACACAGAGCCAGACCACTGGTGCCCTCTGCTGATTGACAGGCCACCACACAGAGTGTCGCCAAGGACAGTGTGAGCAGAGGCAGGCACACACTCATGAAACAATGTGAGAAGAGGCAGACACACCCACCCAGGAGACAGTGTGAGCAGAGGCAGGTATGCACCGTGAGATGGTGTGAGTGGAGGCAGGAGCACACACTCATGAGACAGTGTGAGCAGAGGCAGGTGCACATACTTGTGAGATAGCGTGAGCAGAGACGGGCACACACATGAGACAGTGTGAGCAAAGGCAGATGCACACAATCACAAGACAGTGTGAGCAGAGGCATGCATGTGCACACTCATAAAACAGTGGGAACAGAGGCAAGCACGCACATGAGGCGGTGTGAGCAGAGGCAGGCATATACACTCATGAGGGTATGAGCAGAGGCAGGCATGTGTACACTCATGAGACAGTGTGAGCAGAGGCAGGCACATGTACAAACATGGGATGATGTGAACAGAAGCAGATGCACGTAAACTCATGAGACAGTGTGAGCAGAGACAGGTGCACACACTCATGAGACAGTGTGAGCAGAGGCTGGCACGTGTACACTCGTGAGATGGTGTGAGCAGAGGCAAGCACATGTACACTCACGAGATGGTGTGAGCAGAGAGGTGCACACACTCATGAGGTGGTGTGAGCAGAGGCAGGCATGTGTACACTCATGAGACACATGAGCAAAGATGGGCACACACTCATGAGGTGGTGTGAGCAGAAGCACGCATGTGCACACTCATGAGATGGTGTCAGCAGAGGCAGGTGTACACTCATGGTGTGAGCAGAGGCAGGTGTGTATACACTCATGAGATGGTGTCAGCAGAGGCAGGCCCACACACAGGATACAGTGTGAACAGAGGCAGGCATTTGTACACTCATGAGACAGTGTGAGCAGAGGCTGGCACACAATCACGAGACGGTGTGAGCGGAAGCAGGCGCATGTGGTGTACCCTAATTCAGAAACATACATTAGAAATTAAAGCAGCAAAGTTGGAGTTTTTTCATGTTTATCTGAAACATATGCTTTTTTCTCAATGAACCTTAAGAAAACCTTAGGTGAAACGAGTTCTAAATATAGGAAGTGAGATGCATAGAAAGGTCAAGGCCTGCTGACAGCACATTCTGAAGTGCACACAAACTGGGGAGGGAGGTGACTGGAAGTACCCGGCAGCTCCGAAGGGAGAAACCCCAAAAGAAATATGTCACTCATGCTAATTCCCTGCATGACCAGGCTTCTTCCAGGTGGCAACACCACAGCCTCTCGGGGCTCCAGGTCCAATTGAGACCTGAAGGTTGTGCTGTTATTTGCTGTGTGTGGAGGTCTGCGTCCTCCTCAGAGGCCAGCCTGCCACCTGCCACCATCCCCACAGCCGTGTCCAACCCGCAGTCTATGCCCACAGGCCAGTTACTGTTGAGATCTCTCCTGTTCCAAGTATGTACAGTCCTGTCGAGACAGCTTCTACCCTGGGCACAGTCCTTCATTTTGCTTTCATGGAGATGCATTTTTCTTATAAAATTATCAGAAAGGAGAGTTAAAGTTGTTTTTTAAATCTTCATCATCTATGTAGAAAACATTCCATGAGTTTATTGGGCTACAACTCCCCCTTCCACCAACTCCAGGGATGTCTTTTTCACAATCATCACAGGTAATAACTGAAAATATATCATCATCAGTTATAAATCCCTATCAGTAATTGATGGTAATCTGTCACTTGTTCCTTGCATGAATAGAGATTTAAGCTAGGAGAGAT
Source organism: Symphalangus syndactylus (assembly GCF_028878055.3). Classification (NCBI taxonomy): domain Eukaryota; kingdom Metazoa; phylum Chordata; class Mammalia; order Primates; family Hylobatidae; genus Symphalangus; species Symphalangus syndactylus. The sequence continues at coordinate 108,941,826 of NC_072440.2, read as the reverse complement.
GGATGTATGGGTTTAATCTGAAAATGTTTGACTTTTTAGGGTACTTTAACCTCATGCAAATTTTCTATCATTTTCTAAGTGTGAAGAGAACACCACTCTTCAAGGAGATTTTGCCTATAAGCGCCAGATCCTTCAGCTGTGCACGGGGAACTCAACACTGCCGTTCCTGACCACCCTTCTTAAGAACAGTAAGGGTATAGAGAAAGGGTTTCTCGCTTGCATTTAAAAAAATAAGTCACGAGCTCATCCACTTCTGCATATTTGTGATGTTCATTCTAGCAGGTGTGCTTGTGTGCACAAGAGTTCTACCACACTGCAGACTTCCACTGATTTGCAGAGATTCAGTGTGACGCAATAAACAGATAGAATGTAAACACTGTTGCTTCTGACAAATAACCAATAGCAACATCCTAAAAAAGAGCCAGGCCCTCCAAATGAATTCTGTTTCTAGACACTCTCCCCAGAGGCCCCTTCTCCATGGCTGCTGTCTCCTTTCCTCCCCATAAGATCCATGGAAGGCCAGGTGCAGTGGCTCACACCTGTAATCCCAGTGCTTTGGGAGGCTGAAGTGGGCAGATCATTTGAGCCCAGGAGTTCAAGACCAGCCTGGGCAACAGTGAGACCTCGTGTCTACTAGAAATTTTTTTAAAAATCAGCCAGATATGGTAGTGCATACCTGTGGTCCCAGCTACTCGAGAGGCTGAGATGGGAGGATTGCTTGAGCCTGGGAGGCGGAGGTTGCAGTGAGCCAAGATCGTGCCACTGCACTCCAGACTGGGTGACAAGAGCCAAGAGCGAGACCCTATCTCCAAAAAAAAAAAAAAAAATTCCATGAAAAAGGATTTCAGGACATCTGTGAAGAAAGACACAGAAAGCAGCTTTAGAAAAGGGCAACTGTCAGCCGGGCGTGGTGGCTCACACCTGTAATCCCAACACTTTGGGAGGCCGAGGCAGGCGGATCACGAGGTCAGGAGATCGAGACCATCCTGGCTAACACACTGAAACCCCGTCTCTACTAAAAATACAAAAAATTAGCCAGGTGTGGTGGCCTGTAGTCGTAGCTACTCGGGAGGCTGAGGCAGGAGAATGGCTTGAACCCGGGAGGCGGAGCTTGCAGTGAGCCGAGATTGCACCACTGCACTCCAGCCTGGGCAAGAGAGCGAGACTCCGTCTCAAAAAAAAAAAAAAAAAGAAAAGAAAAGGGCAACTGTCTGCTGGGAGGAGGGTGCTCCTGACAACTCAACGCCAGTTGGCCCTGTGATCTGCTCGCCGTCTCCACCTGTGGTTCTGCTTCCCACACTGTCTGCCCCTGCCCCACACAGGGTGTGCACCGAAAGGCGTGTCTCAGAAGCCCTCGGTCTCTTCATTAAAAGATGCCACCATTCACCAAAATAGCACACAAACTAATGGAAACAAAAAGAAGGAAGGGGCTACAAAAGAGCAGGAACAACAAAAAACACACGTGGGTCTCCAAGGACAGCAGACAACAGGAGCTTCTCTCTAAGCACCCCTAATAAACAGCACATACACAGGAAATGCCACAAGAAGCCTCCCACCAGCCCAGGCACCGGCAGGGTAAAAGCACAATAGGGGAAAACACTATTGGAAGACAAAGAGGAGAAAGTGTAACTCTGATCTTTGCAAAGAGATTTGTTATAACGAAGTGACGATTTAAGCAATGCCGTCTAATCTAAGTTTGTGGTGCTTCTGGATTTAATTCATATTTGATTCATTGCAATGTGGAAGCCTAGTGATTTACAGGCGAGCTAAGTGCAAAAACTACAGAGCACAAGTATGTTTGCAAAACACATGAAGCCTCTAGAATGTTTTCCCTGCACTGCGTTATGCACAGCAAGCTTAGGTCTGTGACTCCAGGCTTTTCCGGAGGCAGCTGAAGCAAGAGGGCCTGGCGCCTTGCCCCACGGGTGCGACCGCTGCTGCAGATGACCTGATTCAGATGAGACGCAGCGCCGTGTGTGCTTCGAAGGGCGAAGAGCCAGGTTAAGCACGAGTCAGGCAGCTGTGCTGCTCTTTCCTGATCAGAGCAGGAACTCGCAGCATTTCACACTGGAAACCAGCCTTCCCTGTGGGATGTAAATCTCAGTTCTGCTATGGCAGGAATAAAATAGAATTCTTGGAACTTGGACATGAATGTTGTGGAACAATTTCGCCTTTCTTCCTCGAGGGGCTGAGAGATTAGGGAAATACTTAACAGAAGATCTATGCTGCCTTCAAAGTCTGGCAGAAAGAGTCAGTCTCTGGAAGCCGCGACTGGAAATCACGAGATCCAGGGTAACTTGAACGACGCGATCGACTTACGCCTGTGGACGACCAACAGGACCAAGAGTGCTCGGCAATTGTGTTAGTTTTCTGTTGCTTCTACAAATTGCCACAAACTTGGCAGCTTAACTCAAAGCCCACTTACAGCTGGGAGCAGCTGAGGGTGGTCCCAGCAGACAGCCAGGAAACAAGCCTGCATCCTACAACCCCAGGAGCCACATGAGGCGAGAGCCCTGACACAGCCTGCTGGGGGCCGGGAGATCCCAGACCAGCACCCTACGAAGCTACAGCCAGTACATACTGTTGAAGAGGCATGTGCTGTCGGAAGCCGCTGTGTTTGTGGGAATTCCTCTGCAGTGTATAATGACTATGGAAGCAGGGGCCGCAGTAACAAATGCCTGAAATGCGGGAGGAGCTCTGGATTTTGGCAGTGGGTAGAGGCTGGGAGGCTTTTGAGGAGCCACAGAAAAAACAGAGCTTGCCTGGAATATCCAGGGGGCAGAAAGGCCGTGCCCTGCAGGGCTATGGAGGCAGCTCCTGTTGTGCTGAGGCTGGTCCTGCATGCAGGGCATTTCCTGGTTTGGGGACAGGGCAAGGGTGGAGGAGAGGGCAAACGGGGAAGACCTATACGATGGTGGAGAAACAACAAGCACAGTGTCTCCAGCCGGCAAAAAGTGCTGAAATGAAAAGCCTAACTGATATGGTTTGGGTCTGTGTCCCCACTCAAATCGCATCTCGAATTGTAATCCCCACATGTCCGGGGAGAAACCTGGTGGGAGATGACTGGATCACAGGGTGGATTTACCCCTTGCTGTTCTTGTGACAGTGAGATATGGTTGTTTGAAGGTGTGTGGCTCTTCCCACTTTGCTCTCTCTCTCCTGCTCCCTTGTGAAGAAGGCCCTGGCTTCCCCGTCACCCCCTACAGTGATTGTGCATTTCCTGAGGCTGCCCAGTCATGCTTCTTCTTAAGCCCGCAGAACTGTGAGTCCATTAAACCTCTTCATCAATTACCCAGTCCCAGGTAGTTCTTCATAGCAGTGCGAGAATGGACTAATACCCCGACTGTCAGGAGGGTGTGCCCCTAAGGAAAGGCCGAGGATGGGCCACACTGCGTGTGGTTAAAGCCTCGGAAAGATCAGGAGGTCAGAGTGCAGGCCTAGGAAGGGCCTCTCAAGAAGCCACGGAGGCACCTCACAGATCCTCAGGCAGAAGAGAGAGTGAAGGGTGAAGGGGAGGGTGAAGGGTCAAGGATGAAGGGGGCAGTCCTTTGGCCGTCTTAGCAGGAAACCAAGGCAGAGAAGAGATCGTCTCTAAATGATCTGCAGTTAGGCTCTTGTCTGAGGAAGTGAAGCCTCAGGAAATCTACTGAAGACCCACAGATTCTTGAGAAATGTGTTTCTGCTGAGACACTGTCAGCTTGGACCAATCGGCACAGAGAGCAGACAAAACACAAGGAGGCTCTCGGACCCCCAACCTCCCACTGGCGGGAGGGAGGTGCATAGCCACACTCAGCCACATGCCATGCTGCCCTCCATGTGGAAGGCAGGGCCCTCAGAGAACGGACATGGGGCAGCTGTGAAGTTAAAGTGGAAGAAGGGCTGGGCACAGTGGCTCACATCTGTAATCCTAGCACTTTGGGATGCCAAGACAGGCAGATCACCTGAGGTCAAAGGTTCAAGACCAGCCTGGCCAACATGGTGAAACCCTGTCTCTACTAAAAATATAAAAATTAGCCAGGCGTGGTGACATGCACTTGTAATCCCAGCTACTCGGGAGGCTGAGGCAGGAGAATTGCTTGAACCCGGGAGGCAGAGGTTGCAGTGAGCCCAGATTGCACCACTGCACTCCAGCCTGAGCGACAGAGTGAGACTCTGTCAAGAAAAGAAAAGGAAAAGAAAAGGAAAAGAAAAGGGAAGGGAAAGGAAAAGGAAGAGAAAAGGGAAAGGAAGGGAAGGGAAAAGGGAAAGGAAGGGAAAAGGGAAGGGAAGGGAAAGGAAGGGAAAAGGGAAAGGAAGGGAAAAGGGAAAGGAAGGGAAAAGGGAAGGGGAAAAAAAGAGAAGGGAAAAGGGAGGGGAAAGAGAAGGGAAAAGGAAAAAGGGAAGGGAAAAGGGAAGGGAAGGGAAAAGGGAAAGGAAGGGAAAAGGGAAGGGAAGGGAAAGGAAGGGAAGAGAAAGGAAGGGAAAAGGGAAAGGAAGGGAAAAGGGAAGGGAAGGGAAAAAGGAAGGGAAGGGAAAAGAAGGGAAGGGAAAGGAAGAGAAAAGGGAAAGGAAGGGAAAAGGGAAGGGAAGGAAAGGAAGGGAAAAGGGAAAAGGAAGGGAAAGGGAAAGGGAAAAGGAAGGGAAAAGGGAAAGGAAAGGAAAAGGGACAGGAAGGGAAAAGGGAAAGGAAGGAAAAAGGGAAAAGAAGGGAAAAGGGAAGGGAAGGGAAAGGAAGGGAAGAGAAAGGAAGGGAAAAGGGAAAGGAAGGGAAAGGGGAAAGGAAGGGAAAAGGGAAGGGAAGGGAAAAAGGAAGGGAAGGGAAAAGAAGGGAAGGGAAAGGAAGAGAAAAGGGAAAGGAAGGGAAAAGAAAGGAAGGGAAAAGGGAAAGGAAGGGAAAAGGGAAAAGGAAGGGAAAGGGAAAAGGAAGGGAAAAGGGAAAGGAAAGGAAAAGGGACAGGAAGGGAAAAGGGAAAGGAAAGGAAAAGGGAAAGGAAGGGAAAAGGGAAAGGAAGGGAAAAGGGAAGGGAAGGGAAAGGAAGGAAAAGGGAAGGGAAGGGAAAGGAAGGGAAAAGGGAAAAGGAAGGGAAAAGGAAACGGAAGGGAAAAGGGAAAGGAAGGGAAAGGGGAAGGGAAAAGGGAAGGGGGAAGGGAAAGAGAAGGGAAAAGGGAAGGGAAAAGGCAACAGGGAAGGGAAGGGAAAAGGGAAGGGAGGGGAAGGGAAACATACACAGAACCCGGTGAAAGCGGAATTTTAGATCGGGACGTCCTGGTGACCGGCCTGATACACGAGCCATGCAATCCGTACTCATCAATATTCTGAAGCCAGGGTATGAGAGGGAAGATCAGACAGAATGCATTAAAAGTATCTAAAAAGTCATTCAGCCTGTGGGACAAATGAAGGCAACATTTTAGAAACTACATATCAAAAACCACAAAGAATTTGTTCTGGCCTACATGGTAGAGAACGAGATCCCAGGAGGTATTTCTCCATAGAGCCAGAATTTAGAAAGTAGTCATTGACGATGACCGAACAAGGAGAACTGGGGAAGAGGGAGGCTCAGTTCAGCAACTCAGACATCTGCATTGACACAAACTAAGGTCCCAGAGCCCCAAGAGCCTAGAGAGCCCAACAGCGGGCAGGAAGAAGCCTATGAGGCATATCACCAGTCAACGCACGTGTGTGCATGGAACTGCCCTTACCAAAGAGGACTGGAAGACGGTCACCAAGACACTACAGGAAAGAGATGAATCCCTGCTGCTCCCCACAACGTACAGTTTCCACATCAGGACACCTGCGTCTGCCTCACCGGAAACTCCAGCACTGTACTCCCCTGACCAAGGGGTCAACGTTCCCAGAACAGCTGATTCCAGCTTCAATTCTTAGAATCTTAAGATTATAATAATTTCTGCAAACATCTACTCACAATATCATAGCTTCTCTGTGCATGCAACATCTTCATTAATGGCTAAATCTTTTCAGTCATATGTCAACCCATTAGCAATACAAAACCAGTCTTAGGCAATACCTCCAGTTACCTCCAGTTAGCAAGTACCTTAGAAAAGCTGCACTTACTTCTGTTGTAGCAGGTCGCCAGCACACCTCTGTCTGCAGGGCTAGCGCTAATGTGCCAGATTTCACCCGCTTGATGGAGGAGGACATTTTTATTTATAATGTTGTTTTCATCGTCAAAATCTATGATGTGGATCTACAAATACAGGAAAAGAGCACATCAGGACCTCAAACACTTTCCTCAGTACCTTCATCAGACATCATGATTACAAAGAACAATCACATGCACATTTCATGACAGATACATCTTTAATTAATTGCTATTATGCCAACAGTATGTGCTTCTATATTTAATTCTTACTGGACTCCTCTCCAAAGACAAGTTAGAAAATCCCTGTGGAGCATTTTTAAGATTGCAAGCTACGTACGACTGCCCTCTGGTCATATCCAGTCTTAAAGAAATAAGGCACCAAACGCTGTGTCCTCAAGTGGCTCTAAGGCAGAGCCACTGTTGGTGTCAAGGCCAGAGCTGCCCAGGGCTGTCCATATCAGCAAGGTCCTCCCAGCCTGCTGCACGGCTGCTGGGGAGGGCAGGGGCAGCAGGGCACAACTGCCTAACTAGGTCTGGGACTGACCGCGCCTGGCCCACTCTGTCTATAGTGGGCAGAACTTGACTTATACTTCAAACATAATTAAGGTGGGAGAGAGTAAGGAAGGGCTGTATATTCACACACTTTTATCCTCTTTTCAAAAACAAATCCAACAGCCACTGGTGCCTATTATCTTACGATATTAAATAGTATAACATTCTAGCCACTACATAAGAAAGTTAAATATACTATCTCCATGCTTTCCAGGATAATTTTTAGAAGAATTAAAATGATTTCACATTTAATTTCTTGCCAATACCCAAGTCAATGAGAAAATATAATTCCTCTTTTAAAAGTAAATTTGAACTAAGAAAACATTCATGGGTCTGCACAAAAGATTTATATCCAAGTACGTTTACTATGGCATTGATTATTGAAATAAAAAAATTAGAAGTCACCTAAATGTTTAGTAATAGGAAACTTCAAATAAATTGCAGTATTTGATGGTAATATAGTATTATGACGCCATTCGTTGTACTGTAGACTACTCAGTGTCATGGAACAATGTAATATATGTCTTAGAAGAGAATACACAAAAGAAACTGTACGAATGCTACATCCTTTTTTTTGTTTTGTTTTAAAAATGTACGCGTGTCCAAACGAGAACTACCAGGTACCTGAGTGGTGTCTGGATGGTGGAATTATAGGTAGTTTTCCTTTACTTCTTTGTGCTTTATTTGCACCTTTAACATTTTTTGCCTAATTAGGTCTGGGACTGACTGTGCCTGGCGCACTCTGCAATACGTTTGCAATCTAACATTAGATGCCATTTTTAAACTGTCTCCACCATACCCAGTAGCACCTACACATCACCCAGGCCTCAGACGGCCCTTTCGTTATTTCCACCTGCTCCTCTCAGGGTCTGATATGGCTTGGATCTGTGTCCCGTCCAAATCTCATGTCAAATTGTAATCCCAATGTCGGACGTGAGGCCTGGCGGGAGGTGACTGGATCATGGGGGATGGGCCTTCACGAATGGGTTAGCACCATCCTACCGTCCTCACGATAGTGAATTTTCCTGAGACCTGGTCATTTAAAAGTGAGTGGCATGGGCTGGGCGCGGTGGCTCACGCCTGTAATTGTAGCACTTTGGGAGGCCGAGGTGGGCGGGTCACCTGTGGTCAGGAGTTTGAGACCATCCTGGCTAACATGGTGAAACCCTGTTTCTACTAAAAATATAAAAATTAGCCGGGCGTGGTGGCGGGCGCCTGTGGTCCCAGCTACTCAGGAGGCTGAGGCAGGAGAATGGCGTGAACCCAGGAGGCGGAGCTTGCAGTGAGCCGAGATTGCGCCACTGCACTCCAGTCTGGGCGACAGAGTGAGACTCCGTCTCCACAACAACAACAAAATACAGTGAGTGGCATCTTCCCCCTCCTTGCTCCTGCCTCTGCCATGTGAGGCGGCTGCTCCCTCTTCACCTTCCACCATGATTGGAAGTTTCCTGAGGCCTCTCCAGAAGCAGATGCTGCTGTTTCCCGAACAGCTCCAGAAATGTGAGCCAATAAAACCTCTGTTCTTTATCAATGACCCAGTATCAGCTATTTCTTAGTAGCAGTATGAGAACGAACTAATACAAGGTGACCCCAAGGAGTCATTCTGGATTTGCTCAGGGTGGAGTTCACACCCGGCCAGTGCCCAGAGCCATGTGAGCTGAACCACCATCTCCCAGGAGTAGAGCAGGCCGCCAGCATCGGGTCCTGGGGCCAAGGAGAAGCCAGCTACGGCCGGTTTGCCTGCGGGTCCTGGGGCCAAGGAGAAGCCAGGTATGGCCGGTTTGCCCACCGCAGAGCAGCAGCTCAGGGAGCATGCGCGCCCGCCCTTTCCATTCAGGGCCACTGAAGTTTCCACAGCAGGTTCAGAAACATTCCCAGTGAACAGCTTCCAATTACAAATCACACATCTAAGAACCAGAGAAACGAACACAGCACTTGTTTTTGTAAGTGAAAATCTGTTGTACTCTTTTTCCTTTCCACACCCAAGGGAAGTTTACCTATGAGCAGTTTTTTCCTCTGTGGACCTGTTACACATTTTATAATATCTTATTAATTATTAAATGATTAGTAAGTGATATTCAGAAAAACAGTTGGCAGAAATACATATGTCCTATGACGCCACATCTCTACAATTGGGGATAGACCCTACAAACACCAAAGAAAAGGCAAGTGCAAGAATTTTCACAGCAGATGTATTTGTGATAGCCAAGGCAGTAAACATCTCAGATGTCCATCAACAACAGAATGGGTAGGCCAGGCGCGGTGGCTCACACTGTAATTCCAGCACTTTGGGAAGCCAAGGCGGGTAAATCACCTGAGGTCAGGAGTTGAAGACGAGCTTGGCCAATATGGTGAAACCCCGTCTCTACTAAAAATATAAAAATTAGCCGGGCGTAGTGGTAGGCATCTATAATCTCAGCTACTTGGGGGACTGAGGCAGGAGAATCACTTGAAGCTGGGAGGGGGAGGTTGCAGTGAGCCGAGATCACGCCACTGCACTCCAGCCTGGGTGACAGAGCGAGACTCTGTCTCAAATACAAAACAAAACAAAACAAAAAACAAACAAACAAAAAACTCCACAGTAGAATAGGTAAATCAGTTGTGGTATATTCACAAATGCAATTCTTACAGTAATGACAAGTAACAACAACACACGCACAGACAACGCTGAGTGAGAAAAATCAGACACGAGAAAGAGCACCTTGTGCGATTACCTCAGGCAAAACCAACTGAGGTAACGACAGAGACCATTCACCGCAGGCCTGGAGTTGGCCCAGACTCCAGGAATCTGAGGGGACTGCTGGGGTGTCCTTCACGGCAGTGACACGGGTGCACGTGGGTGTGGGTGCGTGTGCACGCAGGTGTGCACCTGTGTGGGAGCATGGGTACACAGTCTATGCATGTATGTGTGCAGGTGTGTGTGGGAGTATGGATACGTGGTCTATGCGTGTATGTGTGCGGGTGTGGGTGTGGGGGAGGTGCAGCTGTGTAGGGAGGGGGTGTGAGTGTGAGGCAGGTGCAGGTGTGTATGTAAGGGTGTGTGTGTCTGTGGGTACATGGGTATGGTGGATGTACATGGGTGTGAATGTGCATGTATGTGTGGGTGTGAGGCAGGTGCAGGCGTGTGGGAGGTGCATGGGAGGGTGTGGGTGTGTGGTGGGTACGTGGGTGTGGGGAACCGGTGCATGCATGTGTAAAGATGCCCCCGGTAGCATATTCTGGATGCATGCACTTGGATGCACGTTAAGTTATAGTTATATCTTACAGGCAGAAATGCATTACAACAAAAACTAGTAACAAATACATGAAGAAAATTTATTCTTTATTATAACCAATGACTTAAAAATTTAAAAATGAGAATTTCATCATACCAATTAATATTTATTATATTAGCCAACTTTTTCTAAGTGATGGCAACCAATACAGGGAATTCTATGATAGAATTGGTCCACATTATAACTTGTCCAATCCTTTTAGAAGATTTGTTATAATATGTAAATAAGAACTACATAAATGTTGAAACTGAAACAATAATTTGATTTTGTGAAATCTGCCCCAAAGAATAAATGAACAAAAAAAGGTGTATTATGAAATGTTATATAGCTTTAAAAGTTATGATTAAGAGCAATTATTAATACCAAAAATGTTACAAGGGTATTACATTTTAAAAGCAGGCTATAAAATGGCATGTGATTATATAATACCATCACACAGGAACACAGACCACAAGGTGATATAGAAAATTAGAAGTAATATTTGTGTTGCTAGGGAATTTTTTTTCCTCAGTATTTTTCACATTTCCTACTTATCAGGAAATCCATTAGCACTGAAAAAAGGGATGCACTTAAATGTACTACTTTGCAAATCTGCTCCGCTGAAATGCACCAGGGCAGCAGGCACAGCCGGGGGCCTTCTGGGCATATCTTCAGGACAGTGCCGTGGCGCGGTCCCCAAGCTGGCCCCTCGGCCTGGCTGCAGGTCTCAGCAGACCCTCTCTCCTAGTCTACTGCCTCCCCACAGGCTCTGCCTCCACCTGGGCCCGCCTTTCTTCCCATACAGCTGTTTTCCTTCTTGTGAAGACACAAGGCACAGCTTTCCAATGGGACTCAGCTCCTGGATGCACACATCTGCTCTAGGTTCACCTCTTCCAGCCAGCAAGCACCCACAGGGCAGAGGGGGACCCATGTCTCCTCATCTGGTATGCTGCAATAGAAATGGCCTTTAACCTTCATTGCTAAGCCTGGTGAGTCTTGAGATTTTCCCACATATCCTTATTTATGGTTGATTCATAGAGTAGTGCAAGTACACATCTTCACGAACTGTTTTAACTCGGGGCTGTTCAAACAGGATGCCATCAACCACACGAGCAAAAATAAAGTAATGGCTGAAATTTATATTGCATCAGGCACTATGCGAAGTATTTTATACACTTTAGTGCCTTAATCCTTAAAATAGCCCTATAATATATTACTATTAACCACAATCTACAGGTGAAAAGACCGAGGCTTGAAGAGTGGAGGGCCTGGGCTCCTCCAGTTAGACACAGCAGAGCCAGGCCTACGGGAGCCCCTGGTCCTGGCGTGTGAGCTCTGCAGCCCTGCTGCCTGCCCTGTGGATGCGCTCTGCAGGGCGGCAGCAAGCCAGAGTGAGAGGCAGCTCCCAGCTGGAAGGAAGAACCAGTACCCCAACTCTCTGTTCTCAGGGCACCACCCTACACCCAGCTCACCTGAAAGTATAAACAACTGTTTTGTTGAATAAACATATGCAGGTACAGGCCGGCTCCAAAAACAAGTAATGCACCATAACTAAGGTGAGTGCAAAAGGTTACCAGGGCCCAAAAGAAAGACCCATTAACACCAGCTAGGCAGGTCCGCAAAGACGGTCGCCCTGTGAGCAGTACTTAAATGTTACTTTAAACTTTTCACACCACATTGGATTTAATTTTTAAAAATTTAAACTTTTTAATCATTTATAATAAAGATCAAACTCATATATTTTGAATCATCATTAAAATTTTTAAAGTTGATTTTACCAATGCTGGGCTAAGGCTATAGATGACACTGTAAAGATTTAGAATAAAGAGTTATAAAAATTTATTAGGAAGTCCGTAAAGATGAACTTAATCACCTCTCCCTCCTTTTCTGGAAGAATCGGGGCTTGGAGAGAAATGCTGTGTGGCCACAGCCCAGGGCCAGGCCGCCGAGCACAGAGCCGCGGGGCCTGGCCGCTGAGCACAGAGCCGTGGGGCCGGGCTGCTGAGTACAGAGCTGAGGCCGTCGTGCTGTCCATTTCATCTGCGCTTCTAAACTGAAAGTTTAAAAACTCTTGAGAATTGGAAAAAAAAAAAAAAAAAAAGGGCCAGGCAGGGTGGCTCACACTTGTGATCCCAGCACTTTGCAGGGCTGAGGCAGGAGGATGGCTTGAGCCCAGGAGGTCAAGACCAGCCTGGGCAATACGGCAAGATCCCATCTCTACAGAAAAAAATAAAAATAAAAAATACCACACATAAATAAGACTGGATATTAAAAAATCAAGAGCCACCCGCCTAGGGAAAGTGAATGATCCAATGGCTTCCCCAGAGGCAGGAGATTCCCTTGGCCACTGATGGCAAACCCCCCTGTTCTCACCCTGGACAGCCACCAGGCAGATGACAGGAGACACCGTCCCTGCCATGTCATCCATTACTAAAGCCCACCTGCCCAATGGCAATTCCTTAAGAGTTATGCAGAATACTGAATACTGCCTGGGAACAGATCCTGGACAGGACAAGCCATGGGCCCATATCGCTGGTTTTCTTTACCCCTGGTTACAGCAAGTGACTCTGAAAACAGTTTCTACTCTAGTTGGCTTCACGCTTCAGCTCGGTGCTGATATGAACGTGACCTGCCAATCAGGAGACCTGGTTTTTTCATTTGGATTCTGCCATTCCTGGCTGTGTGACCCTGGGCAAGCCACTAACCCTTTCTGGGCTCTTTGTGTATCTGGGCCCTTCTCAGCATTTGTACATTTAGGAAACTACATCTCTAAGATCCCTTTGTTCTAATAGAAACACATACTGGTTCTTTTTTTTTTTTTTTTTTTTTTTTTTTTTGAGACAGAGTCTCATTCTGTCTCCCAGGCTGGAGTCCAGTGGTGCAATCTCGGCTCACTGCATCCTCCACCTCCCCAGTTCAAATGACTCTCCTGCCTCAGCCTCCTGAGTAGTTGCAACTACAGGCAGGCACCACCATGCCCAGCTAATTTTTGTATTTTTAGTAGAGGGGGATTTCACCATATTGACCAGGCCAGGCTGGTCTTGAACTTCTGACCTTGTGATCTGCCTGCCTGGGACTCCCAAAGTGCTGGGATTACAGGCATGAGCCACCGCACTTGGCCAAAACACATACTGGTCCTTTAGCTAAGAACGTAAATGGTAAGTAATAGAGTTATTAAGTATGTTAACAGATTTTCCAGTGCTTATGAGCCCTATACAATAAACCACCATTTCCCTAAACATATTAATACTTCTCTCTTAGGCAATTAAAGCACAGGGTATTAATAGCCCTTGCCCGTGAAGCCCAAACAGTACACTTGGCAGTGAGAGAGAAAAAACTCCACATTCCAGAAGCTCCCTGTGCCCCAGGAGCACGTTGCTCGGAATTGTGCAGAAGGTGACGCAGCCTGTGCAGTGTGTGGTCAAGGGCTGCGGGGGAGGCTGGAACCTAACTGGGTCACTGGAATGCCACCAGTTGCCTCTGGTAGCAGAGAACAGGGCTGAAGTATGGACTCTTCCTTCCAGTGGGGAGCTGCCTCTCACTCTAAAAATCAGAAAGACATAAGTAGAACTCTGTAAAAAAAAAAAAAAAAATTACTGGGGCATAATCAATATAGTGAGACCAGGCCAGGTGCAGTGGCTCACACCTATAATCCCAGAACTTTGGGACTATGGATCACCTGAGATGGTGAGGTGGGTGGATCAACTGAGGTCAGGAGTTCAAGACTAGCCTGGCCAACATGGTGAAACCCCGTCTCTACTAAAAATATAAAAATTAGCCAGGCATGGTGGTGCATGCCTGTAATCCCCACTATTCAGGAGGCTGAGGCAGGAGAATCGCTTGAACCTGGGAGGCAGAGGTTGCAATGAGATGAGGTCACACCACTGCACTCCAGCCTGGGCAATAAAGCGAGACTCGGTCTCAAAAAAAAATAACTTTAAAAGAAGAAAGAAAAATATGTATATATATAGTGAGACCAAAATTCTCAGAAAGCAAAGTGGGGTACAATTCACAGAGGAAAATAAAAAAGAAAGTGCACAGTGGGAGGTGGCACCATGGCACTACACTTCTGTTTCTCTTTACATGGATGCACATGTAGGAAGGGAATGCGGCCCCAGGGCACCACGCTCATCTTTCCCTAGATCTAGCTTGGTGCACACATAAGAGGGAAATAGGGCACCATGTTAATCTTTCCCTTGGTTTATACTGGTGCACACGTATGACTTGCTCCTGGTACAGAAGTCCAGTGAAAACCACCACCACCACCGTGCCAGAGAAATGCATTAAGGAAACCCTTATGAAACAGATGACTGCGGAAACCCTATGATCCAGAGTCCACACCACTTCTCCCAGCAAGTTTTGTTCATTTGAAGCAGTGACAGACACCCTACCCACACCCCACAAACCGAGCATAGGCCCGTGCGGGAGGGCCACCACCTGGAAGCTGGCCCAAGGGTGGCAGCAGGGCTCATGGGAGATTCTGGGCATTGACTCCTTGTGACTCTGGTGGGACAGATGAAACTGGCTGTGGGTTTTGACCCAATGCTCGTTGATATGGACACCAGGGAATCTGATGGAATTTGCAGCAAAATCCCAGAAGTGGATGGCCAGGCATGGGGTTTCTGGATAGCGTGACTTCTCTAGACAGAAACAAAGCCAATGTTTGTCTGAAAATGTAATAGATGCCCAACAGGACATCACAAGATTTACTTGTGAAAAGTGAGTATGTTTGCTGCAGTAGAACTAATTATTACAAAAGTCTGTGACTTTCCTTAAAATATATCCATCCAACAACCTGCTCAACACCAGGCATCGAAAGGACACAGCAGTGAACGGTCCTTGGCCTCAAAATATGTGTCAGGGATGGCAAAGTGTCAAGGAATTTGGAGGAAAATAAATACACAATAGAAGTAACAGGAATCCTATAACGTGAAGACTTATATTAGAGGCATGCATACACAAGGACAGACAAGAGTAGAGAAAAGGCATCCATTAGTTCCAGCTCAGGAATTGAAAAGGGGGCGGAAAAGGAAAGACTTCACGGAAAAGACGACAGAAGCTGTTTGTAGGAGACATCGGGACTCAAAAACCTTGGACAAAAATCATAAATTTCTCCTCAAACCCAAAGAGCCCTTCCAGCTGAACACTTGCAGGAATGTCACCTGATATAGTTTGGAAATTTGTCCCTATTGAAATTTCATGTTGAATTGTAATCCCCAGTGCTGGGGGCAGGGCCTGGTGGGAGGTGTTTAGATCCTGGGGGCGGATCCCTCATGGCTGGGTGCTGTCTTCGTGATAGTGAGTTCTTCTGATATCTGGCCATTGAAGCGTGTGGCACTCCCCCTCACTCTTTGCTCCCGCCCTCGCCATGTGATGTGCCTGCTCCCACTTCACCTTCCGCCATGACTGGAAGCTTCCCGAGGCCGTCGCAGAAGCAGATGCCGGAGCCATGCTTCCTGTACGGCCTGCAGAACCATTAAACCTCTCTTCTTCATGAATTACCCAGTCTCGGGTATTTCTACATAGCAATGCAAGAATGGCCTAATACACCAACAGACCTGAGGGTGTGATACGGTTTGACTATGTCCCCACCCAAATCTCATCTTGAATTCCCATGTGTTATGGGACGAACCTGGCGGGAGATAATCGAATCATGGGGACAGTTCTTTCCTGCGCTGTTCTCCTAATAGTGAATAAGTCTCATGAGATCTGATGGTTTTATAAGGTGGAGTTTCCCTGCACAAGCTCTCTCTTTGCCTGCCGCCATCCACGTAAGATGTGACTTGCTCCTCCTTGCCTTCCACCATGATTGTGAGGCCTCCCCAGCCATGTGGAACTGTGAGTCCATTAAACCTCTTTTTCTTTCCAGTCTCGGGTATGTCTTTATCAGCAGCATGAAAACAGACTGATACAGGGTCAAACCGATTTTTCAAGAGTGAGGGAAAAGGGGAATATCAGAGAGCACTTTACATGTTAGATCTTAAGACTCACTGAACTTGAAACCTGGAAAGAACCAATTAAAGAATTTCCAAGTATGGCAGACCATCTAGGGATGTACCCTAAAAATACAGGACCCCTGAAGATGGAGCTCACACTGAAGACAGTAAGAAACAGAAATGCGAGTCAGGGACGCTTAGCAACCAGGTCCTTTTACCATTAGAGGAAGAGAGAAGGGTGAGGGAGGAAACAGCAGGAACACTGGGGAAGAAATCAAGGCTCAGTTAGTCTAGAACGGGGCTGGGAATCTGAATGCTGACCAAGCGCCCTGGTGATTCTGAGTACAGGTGAGAACAGGACTTGCAGGCAGGGGGGCTGCAGGAACAAAGCTGTCACAAATCAAAACAGATGCAGAACCAGATGCAGAACCACGCAGCTGAGCTGAGGAACTAAGACATTACCCAGGGGAGGAAATGAGCTGCTCTGTCACTGCCCTTCTGTGACATCAGTCTTTTCACTGACGAGGATCCCAGCCACTGGGGCAATGCTTCCATGTTAGAAGAGGCAAAGCCGGTCCTCTTTGTCACCATGGCACTCCCAGAGGTCTCCAGAGGAAGACTAAGACTCATCTCTTATCTACATGAGAAAGAGGGGGGTACCAATACACAGGGAGAGTCTGTGGGAAACGCAGAAGCACTTACAGACCTCAGGTCGCGGTTCCTCATCCCTGCCCATGCTAAGCCATGAGCACACCCCCCAGGAAGAACTCCAACTCCTCCTCAAAGGAGAACCCCAGAAAGTGAGCAAGGACCCCAGAAATCCTTGTCCCGCCTAAGCACAGGGAGCTATGACACAGTCCTGTCCCACAGGAGGAAACAGACACAAATCAGTTCGTTCCTCAGAGGAAAGTCAGCAACTGTGACAGTCCCCACATTTTCAGAAAGATAGCGCAGCTGCATGATGGAGTAACGATGCAGGTACCGGGCGTTTTCCAGGGAATTAACGACTGAGAGGAGCGAGGGCCTGAGGCAACGCCAGGAGCCATTAACCCTTCCCGGCCACCACTCGTCAGGAGAGCTGGAGCTCCAGAGCGAGGGACGGGGGCTTTTCTTTTTTTTTTTTTTTTTTTTTTTTTTTTTTTTTTGAGACGGAGTCTCGCTCTGTCGCCCAGGCTGGAGTGCAGTGGCGCGATCTCGGCTCACGGCAAACTCCGCCTCCCGGGTTCACACCATTCTCCTGCCTCAGCCTCTCCGAGTAGCTGGGACTACAGGCGCCCGCCACCACGCCCGGCTAATTTTTTTGTATTTTTAGTAGAGACGGGGTTTCACCGTGGTCTCGATCTCCTGACCTCGTGATCCGCCCGCCTCGGCCTCCCAAAGTGCTGGGATTACAAGCGTGAGCCACCGCGCCCGGCCTGGACGGGGGCTTTCGACTGTGCAGGAGGAGGCCAGACTCTATTAATCGTCACAGAAGGCAGGGGCAGGGCTGCAGTCCACAGCCAGTGGAGCACTTCCCGGCGTCTCTCCTGGTCTGTGCAGATGCGCACAGGCGGGCTGCTCGCAGCTGGAACCATGGGGCCCAGGCTGTTCAGGATGGAGCTGTCCTGATTTTCAGGACATCTCACCCCACAGAGATACGGCATGGCAACAGCACGGGTGCACTCTTTCCACGTGTGTCTGTACAAAACTGTACACTTCAGGTGCAAGAGCATATCCATGGCACATGCCTCAGAGCTGAACTGCAAATTCAAAGGAGAGGGAAGCGAGCAGAGAGAGGCAGACGTGCAGGTTTCAGTCCCGATTCTGCCACGCACCAGCTACACACTGCATGGGACCACCTGCCTCACCAGAAAACATGTTCTGCTGAGTGAGGCAGCAGGTGGGAAGCAGCCCTAACCGGCCCTGCTCCACGACGAGCTGCCTCCTCCAGCCACTCACCCACCTCCCCGACTCCACCTCAGCCAACTGTGAGCCCTGGGAAGAGTGTGAGGGCAGGGCCTGCTTTACTGATCTCAGTGTCAGCACCGCCCACACAGCCGGCTCCGGGGAGGCTCCAAACAGACCCAGGGCAAACAGCAGCCAAAGAACTGCACAATACCACCACAAGACAGGGACAAGGAGGATGCTGGGAGACCGGGACAGGGAGGACACCACGAGATGGGGACAGGGAGGACGCCGGGAGACGGGGACAGGGAGGACGCCGGGAGACGGGGACAGGGAGGACGCCGGGAGACGGGGACAGGGAGGACGCTGGGAGACAGAGACAGGAAGCACACCACAAGATGGGGACACAGAGAATACTGTGAGATGGTGTATTAGTCTGTTCTCATACTGCTATAAAGAACTACCTGAGGCCGGGTACGGTGGCTCATGCCTGTAATCCCAGCACTTTGGGAGGCCAAGGCGGGCGGATCACCTGAAGTCAGGAGTTTGAGACCAGCCTGGTAAACATGGCAAAATTCTGTCTCTACTAAAAATACAAAAATTAGCTGGGCATGGTGGCCTGTGCCTGTAATCACTTGGGAGCCTGAGGCAGGAGAATCGCTTGAACCTGGGAGGCAGAGGTTGCAGTGAGCCGAGATCATGCCACTGCACTCCAGCCTGGGTGAGAGAGTAAGACTTTGTCTAAAAAAAACAACAACAACAAAAAAAACAACTACCTGATACTGGGTAGTTTATAAAGAAAAGAGGTTTAATTGATTCACAGTGCCACAGGCTATACAGGGGACATGGCTGGATAGGTCTAAGGCAACTTACAATCACAGCAGAAGGATGAATGGGAAGCAGGCATATCTTCACATTGCGACAGGAGAGAGCATGAAGGGGGATGTGCCACACCCTTTCAAACAATCAGACCTGTGATAACTCACTCACTGTCACGAGAACATCAAGGGGGGAATCCACGCCCATGATCCAATCACCTCTAACCAGGTCCCTCCCTCAAAACTGGGGATTACAATTTAACATGAGATTTGGGTGCGGACACAGGGCCAAACTATACCAGATGGTAATACTAATAGTACTATGAATATCTGCTTGTCCATTTCACCATTTCACTAAACACTGAACTCAGGACACGAATATCTGTTCAGTTTTTGTGTACCCAGCACATAAAAAAGAGGCATTAAAGAGTTCTGTTAATCTACGAAGTAAGCATTTGTTGAGTGGATGAATGAATGAACAGCTCAACAATGTCACATGCCTTTACCAGAAACAGAAAGACAAAACCAGCAAGTCAAAAACACAGCTTCACACCT
This sequence comes from Symphalangus syndactylus, assembly GCF_028878055.3. NCBI lineage: Eukaryota > Metazoa > Chordata > Mammalia > Primates > Hylobatidae > Symphalangus > Symphalangus syndactylus. Next base: position 108,922,747 of record NC_072440.2, on the reverse strand, counting down.
ATCATATGGATTCACACACAGACAACTGCAGGCAAGCGTGGAGATACATGAGGTGTGTAATAAAACATACTGTTGACTCAAAAAAATAAGATCCTGGGAAACTAACCTGAGTAATTATCAGGAACTCTTCAATTTAGAAGAAGGGAAACAGAAAAACTGGAAAGCTTCTTTAAAATAATTAATTGAATGTTACTTCGTTCCAAAAAAAAAAAAACAAATTAAGGCAGATTAAAACACCTTCTGTCATTTTGGGCAATTCATTCTTTTTGGTTTTTTTGTTTGTTTGTTTGTTTTGAGACAGAGTTGCTCTGTCACCCAGGCTGGAGTGCAGTGGTGCGATCTCAGCTCACCGCAACCTCCACCTTCCCAGTTGTCAAGCAATTCTCCTGCCTCAGCCTTCCAAGTAGCTGGGATTAAAGGTGCCCGCCACCACACCCAGCTAATTTTTGTATTTTTAGTAGAGACAGGGTTTCATCATGTTAGCCAGGCTGGTCTTGAACTCTTCACCTCAAGTGATCCACCCACCTTGGCCTCCCAAAGTGCTGGGACTACAGGTATCAGCCACCACACCTGGCCTCTTTTTATTTCTTCTATTTTGATAACTTTGGTACCAGTGGTTCTTCATTAATGTCATTACCAAATGGAAATGCCATTATTGCATTCTGGCTAAGAGCAGGTACACAGTAATTTGCTCATAACTATCATGCTTTCCATGGCCCCATTTTGTGTTCAATTCCTGGGTTTCTGCTGGCTTCTGCTTCCTGGAGCTGCATTTGGAAGGCAGACTGGCATGCCTCCCATCCTATCTCTGTGCCACTGTCGCCCATGTGGGTTTTACTCCCCAACTCCCCTGTAGGCACCATCCCTGAAACCACAGGCCATCTTCATGGTGGGTCCTCCTTCCCTTTCAGGTGGCCATTGGTAACTATTTTTATAAATAAGTAATTCCCTTCTCATATTTTTGCCAGTAGAAAAGTAATGCACATACATATATATACATTCTGAAAACAAAATATTAGAAAGAAAAGAATTTTACATCCTGAATAGATGTTGCCCCCACCTTGTCCCAATCTGAGGTTTTGCTTTCTCAGGTTTCAGTTACCTGTGGTCAAGTGTAGTACAAAAATATTAAATGAAAAATTCCAGAAATAAGCAATTCATAAGTTTAAATCACACACCATTCTGAGTAGTGTAGTGAAGTCTGGAGCCGTCCCACTCCATCCCACCCGAAACATGAGTCATCCCTTTGATCAGCATATCCATGCTACAGAAGCTACCTGCCCCTGAGCCACCCACACGGTCTGTTCCTGACACCTTTGATCAGCATATCCATGCTACAGAAGCTACCTGCCCCTGAGCCACCCACACGGTCTGTTCTTGACACCTTTGATCAGCATATCCATGCTACAGAAGCTACCTGCCCCTGAGCCATCCACACTGTCTGTTCCTGACATCCAACCATCAACACCGTATGGCTTGATGATCTGGATCACCCAAAACAGATACTCCTGCTTCTGACATATCCTCAGAAGGTCAATAATAGCCTAACGCTACATCACAGTGCCTATGTCATTCCCCTCACTTCATCTCATCATGCAGGCCTTATACTATTGCACGTCTTCTCAAGAGAAAGGGTGAGTGGCCGGGCGCAGTGGCTCACACCTGTAATCCCAACACTTTGGGAGGCTGAGGCCAGCGGATAACCTGAGGTCAGGAGTTGGAGACCAGCCTGGCCAACATGGTGAAACCCCATCTCTACTAAAAATACAAAAATTAGCTAGGCGTGGTGGTGTATGCCTGTAATCCCAGCCACTCAGGAGGCTGAGGCAGGAGAATCACTTCAACCTGGGAGGCGGAGGTTGCAGTGAGCTGAGATCGTGCCATTGCACTCTAGCCTGGGCAACAGAGTGAAACTCTGTCCCAAAAAAAAAAAAAAAAACACTAGAGGAAGGGTGAGTATAGTACAGTAAGATGTTCTGAGAGACAGAGACCACATTCATATAACTTTCATAACCAATAATCATTGTTCTTTTTTTATTAGTTATGTTGTTAATCTTCTGTTGTGCCTAATTTATACCTTAAACTTTACTTACATGTAAGTATAGGAAAAAGCATGTTATGTTTAGGGTTCAGTACTCGCCAAGGTTTCCTGGCATCCGCTGCGTGGTCTTGGAACACATGCCCTGTGAATAGCATCTGAAGATAACCCTTGGCTCAATTTTTAGTCCTTTTTGGCCTATTTTCTTCCAGTCTTTATTCTAAGGAGAGATTCAATTGTGCACTTTGCTTTTTTACAACACGTTGATCATACTGTAAACACAATTTTAACATCCCACCGAATCATCTAACGATTCTTAAGTTGTCATGTTTCTTCGGAGTCTGTAACTTTTAATGAGTGTAATAACGGAATACTATTCACTGTGAGTAATCAGATTAAGCCTGAGGGAAGTGTATGAATCTGCCATTACAAATGGCAACTTCATATTGTTCAACCTAACATTCACACATTTTGATATTCTGATTGCTTGTAAGTTTTTATGACTATAAGTATCATTATAATTAATATTCTTTGTGTATAATGATTTTTCCTAGGTTTGGGATACAGGAATTACAGATTGAGTACATAAACATTTATTTATGAAGCTCTAAGGATATATCACTGAATTAGTTGCCAATGACTATGCCGACTTTAAATCTTTATTGACATACGAGAGCCTATCCAGGCCAGCGTATTCTTCGACAGCTATTTGAATGCCATTTCCCCTGTGTGATCAGATAAGCTGGACAGAAGCCCTAGACCATGTCTCACATGGCCTCCTGCACATTTTCCCACTGTCAAAGACAATGCACATCTTTGCAATCACCACAGCATCTCATTTTAATCTCCACTTTAGCAATGAGGAAAACGGAGTCTAGCAAGGGGAATCCATGTGCTCAAGGTCACATGGTTACTGCCAGGCCATGAACCGTATCCAGATCTCCTGAGTGTCCACTACAGTGGCCAGAACAGCAAAAGGGTTCCATCTGTATCCCTGCCTGGATCACGTGGCAGTGATAGATCAAGTGGCCTGGGTCAAGTGGGGATGAGGTTGTGACCCAGCCCACATTCACCTAGAAAGAGTTCTACAAGCAATTAAAGAAGTAATCCACAGGCCCAAGAAGGAGGGGTAGTGGTGACCACATATCCTTGCTTCTCAATTGCTCATTAAGCCAAATCTATATAACCACAAGAGCCAGACAAGACTATGAAAGTCATGCCAAACAGAGGAAGTTTAAATTACTGAACACAATCAATAATATAGACGGATAATATTCTTTGATTTGAAGATAGACTTAAATCCAAATGAAAGTTTTATTTTGTTTATGTGGCATTAATTTCTCAAATGTTGCTGGAAAATCAGAGCAAAACGGTTATAAAACTAAGAATAGGCTTAGTAATTATCATGTATACATTTGTCAAAAATAGTTACCTGATTATCATATTTAAGAGACTGTGTCCCAACCAAAAACCGAATGGCATCTGTTTCTGCAGTTTGAGGTGTTAAGGCACGTGCCTGCAGGAGGGAAGAAAAATACATGCACATTTATGAAGTTAGATTTAATACAGATTAAAAAGGCAGTTTATCTCATCTACTGTTGATAAAGTACAAATTAGTACAGTGTCTGGAAAGCAATTTAGAAATAAGTATTAAAAGCCTTCGACTTTTGCACACTTTCAACACAATTCCACTTCAAATTTGCATGTGGAAATCACTGTAAATGGGTACAAAATTAAGCAATAAAGATGTAAATTATCTACACATCAATGTTTAAATTATTTTTTAGTAAAACTATTATTTCAACAGTAAAAGACTGGTTAAACAAATTATACTTCAACAATACAGCAGAAAATAGCTTCCAGCAATAGCAGAGTAGGGGGTTTAAACCAACTCTTCTGCAGATAACAACTAGAAAAACTAAAAGAATAACCTGAATCTGTTTCACAGCCTCAGAGAACTACCAAGGCAACGAAGAAATGCCAAGATCCAGGACAGGAGGAAGCCTAGTGGGGAAGCCCAGCACCTGGTCACTCTTCACCTAAAGGCACCTGCCAGTCTGGAAAGCCTGGCTGATAGGATGATGCTGACGAGAGCTTTGACAGACTTGTGGAGCTCAGGGCACAAAAACCGGAGCTCAGGGCCCACCCGGGAGAAGAGCCTGTAAAGCACTAACCCCACCGGTGTACAGCCCAGGAGTAAAGGCAAACGAGAATCAGACCAACCTGCACAGGCTAAAGCTCCAAGTCATCTCAATCCTGATTGGAGCAGGCCAGTGCTCTTAGGCTAGCCAGGCTCCTGCCAGAAGTCAATCCTCTGGGGGAAGATAACATCCCAAGTCTCTAAAATCTGACACCGAAAAATGTTCAACATTTAATCAAAAATAGCCAGTCATAAGGCCAAGCATGGTGGCTCACACCTCTAATCTCAGCACTTTGGGAGACTGAGGCAGGAAGACCACTTGAGGCCAGGAGTTCTGGCCAACCAATCTGGGCAATATAGCAAGACTCTATCTCTGCAAAAAAAAATCATAAAAATTATCTGGGCATGGTGGCTTGTGCCTGTTGACTTAGCTGCTCAAGAGGCTGGGGCAGGAGGATCACTTGAGCCCAGGAGGTTGAGGTTACCATAAGCCATGATCACATCACTGCACTCTAGCCTGGGCAACTGAACAAGACCCTGTCTAACTAAAATAAAATAAAATGAATAAATAATTAATTAAAATAGCCAGTCATACAATAAGACAAAACCACATGATCAAAAACCAAAAGAAACAACAACCAACAGAAAAAGGGCTACAGAGGATTCAAACAGGTTCTCTGGGAAGCAAGCTCTAAAGCTCCAAAGGTATGTAAAGGAGACTTACTAGAGAGTGCTCTTGGGAACTATTCCATGTTGGGAGGAAGGAGGAAGGGCTGGGAGGGAGAAGATGAAATGCATCACATCTGCAATGGAGGCCTCAGCCAATCCTATGGGGAGCTCTGGAGCTGGACGGCCCTTCAGAGTTAAGGCCAGATGGCCAGGATTTTATACCACCCAACCCCTACCCCCATGGGTCAGTCACTGGATGCAGGCTGTCCCTGAGGAGGGGTGTGACCTTGGGCAAAGTGCCTCTGTTCAGCTGAGGGCAATTACTGGAGCAGGGCCCAGCTGAGAGCTATCAGCCTCCAACTATCTCAGAAGTGGCTGGATTTCCTGAAAGAGAAATGTAGGCTGTATCCAACAGCCTGAATTGCAATAGCTATGGTTAATATGTTTAATAATTAGAAGATAAAACTAAGATCTCAGGTGATGAATCTGAGGCTTAGAGGAAAAAGTTGTACAACTGGTTACTAGAGCTGTGACTAGCACTGCAGGCTTATAAATTCAAATCCATCTGTTTTAGGACAAGCATTAACTGCACCTGGATCAAGTCCCTGTGGCCAGCATAATAATGGCCCTCCACCCATATCCACATTCCAATCCCCAGAACCTGTGAATGTTAACTTACGCAGTAAAGGGACCCTGCTGATGTGCTTAAATTAAGGACCTTGAGATGAGGAGGCTATCCTGGATTATTTAATTGCATGGGTCACTGAAATCAGAAAACCTTCCCTGGCTGTAGCCCCAGAGAAATGTGACCACAGAAAAGAGAATCAGAGAGGTGGAGAGGCAGGAGAACAGGGTCTGGAGGCAGGGAACCTAAGACCAACTCACGCAGACTTCCTAGAACTAAACTGAAAGGAAAACCCTAATTTTCCACACCCAAGTAACAAAAGGACCAGAGGTTACACCTTTTGCAAACCCTCACGTTTTCTGCATGGCAGTAGGGAAATTGAAAGTACCTCTGATTGGTTGCTTTTTGCAACTAATCAGACGTTTGCATAAGGCTGTAACTTTGTAACTTCACTGTAGCCTCTGATTGGTTGCTTTCTACAACCAGTCACACTGATTGTGGGCCATCACTTCATTTACATGGGGTAAACACCAAGTGGCCAGTGGGAAACCTCTAGTGGGTATCTGGACCCGAGAAGATTCTGCATTCAGGGCCCTTGAGCGGCTGCTCAGCCCAATCCCACCCCATGGAGTGTACTTTCATTTTCAATAACTCTCTGCATTTGTTGCTTCATTCTTTACTCACTTTGTTTTGTCCAATTCTTTGCTCAAGATGCCAAGAACCTGGACACCCTCCACCAGTAACAACGGCAGCTGTGAGGAGGATCCAGTGGCTGTTGCTGGATTTGGAGATGAATGAGGGAGTTGTTAAAGCAAACTAAATATGGCCTGAGAAGGACTCCATGCTTCTATATTTGAGTCCTTGTGGATGAAACATAACCTACCTTAATATGCAGACAAGATTGAGAACCTAACTTAGGAGTATGCACCTCTAACACTTGAGTCTTGGCCAATCCCAGCAGCCATACTTCAACCACTCATACACCACTGAGTGTTCAAACTGTGTTCAAATAAGGCAAATGCCAGCCTGTAGCCCATCCAGCTGTTTCTGTACCTCACTTCCCATTTCTGTATGTCACTTCCCTTTATTTGTTTATAAATTTGTTCTGACCACAAGGCATCCCTGGAGTCTCTCTGAATCTGCTGTGATTCTGGGGGCTGCCCAATTCACGAATTGATCATTGTTCAATTTAACTCCTTTAAATTTGATTCAGCTGAAGTTTTTCTTGTAACAGAGTCCATGAGCCAAGGAATGTGGGTGCCTCTGAAAGTTAAAAAAGGTGAAGACACAGATTCTCCCCGGTGCCTCCAGGAAGTAACAGAGACCTACTTATGTCTTGACTTTAGCCCAGGGAGATTCATTTTGGGTTTCTGACCTACGGAACTGTAAAATAATAAAATTATGTTATTTTGAGCCACTACGTTTATGGGAATTTGTTATGGCAGCAACAGGAAACTAACCCTGCATCCTACAGTTCACTAAACGCCCCCATTCGGTCACACCCCCTTCCCATACGGAGCTCTGAATACACCTGACACCCACTTCCCACCTCCTCGGCAGTCACATCCAACTCTTACATGTTCTTTCCGGTGTTTTGATTCATTTCTTTCAAAACCAGGTAAGAGAAACAAGTGAACGGTTGCCCTGACCATTTACTCTGCCTAGTTTTGACTTGGTTTCCACAACTAGAGCAAAACAATGACATCTCTTGGGTATCCACTGCAAAAAAGTTGAGAGAGAACAATTTCATGAACTATTCTTAGAAAACATAACCAATATTAATCTATGTTCCCAACCTTCCCAAAATAGCAGCACAAAACTTCAACAGCTAAAATACATTTCAATAAAACCAAGAATACACATGTCTAGAGCAACATTCCCATGATTAGACACTTGGAGAAAATAGCTGTGTGAGCCAATTCAACTCTTCAAGATACATTTAAGGGTCCCACTATTGGTATTCCTCTACCCTCTGCTGCAACTTCCCTGGACAATTTTTGGAGCTTTAGACTCATAAAGTTATAGGCCTTCTGCCAAAAATGTGCACATATGCACAGAAAATTTTGCATATAATTATCAGCAAATTCACAGAGCCTCTGACTCTATCCAATTTAAACAGCTCTGGCTTGGAGAACGATGACTCTGATGAGGAGGAGGGCAAGCCATTCCTGAAAGAAAGCGCTGACTGCTCCAAGGCTGAACCCCAAGTCAGGAAACAGAACACCGGGATAGGTCCGCCTTCAGACAAGACCACCAAGATTTTCAAATGCAGGACTGTGTTATCACCCTAGACGTTAAAAAGCCCAAAAGGCCCCAAAAATAGCACCCAGGAGAGGACCCACCTGAAAGGGAATTATTATTTTCCACAGAAAAGCTTGTCTATGCCTCAAGTCAGTGATGAAGGGTTGCCTAGCAGCAGGTGCTGTGGAGGCATCAAAGAGGTATGAGGTGCCACCTCTGCCCTCAGGAAACTTGGACTCCCATTAGGAGAGAGGAGACAAAGACTCAAAAAGATTAAAAGACAAGATGATAGACGATTAAGTATCAAAAACACTGGCACAGACCATAATAACAACATATTAACATTTATCAAAATGAACCCAGGAGCTCAAAGTTAGACAGAAGGCAGGATTAAATGCCATCACTTTAAAATAGAAGAAAACCAAAAATAAGTAAATTGTATCAGTGGCTACTACATTGAAAAACGAAGGGCAATTCAGAAAATGCAGAAGCTGCTTGAGTGACAACAATGAACCGGCATTCAATTTACTCCACTCTAAAGCAATTTGCAGAGCCGAGAGCTGCATACCTGGAGAGGAATCATGGTAAGCAGGCAGAAAAACAAGTCTAAATAGATCATCTGTTTCAGACGGAGTGAAGAGGCTGCAGTTTTAGAAAAGCATTGCAAACTATCTTATTCAAGCTCATACAAGAAAAGACGCTTCTTTAAAAAAAAAAATGGAAGCAGAGAATCATTTATATAGACATATCTAAAATGTATCTTTAAAAATCACAGTGAAATAAAAAGTTTAAGAGCTTCTCAAAAATTATTTAATTTGGGCCATTCTGGTGACAGATCTAGGTATAAATTCTACCTCTTTGATTAAAGTAATGATAAAATCACCACTAAGTCTAGTCAGAATGATCGTTTTACAGGTGTTCCAATAACCTTATTATAAAAGATAAAATTTTTATGGTATATGTCAAAAAACATTTTCACATATTCTGTCTTGGTTCATCCTCATAATTCAATGAAGTACACAGGAAGACAGGATGAGGATTATTCCCATTTAGTACATAAAGAAACTGAGGACCAGCAAGGTCATGTGACTTCGCCTCTGCCTTGAAGCTACTAAAGGAGAAAAAGAACCCACACTCCCATTGTTCAGCCCGGCTATGGCTCTCTCCTGGTAAAGTAGGGTAGATGGCAACACAAATGGCACATTTGGTAGAAGCTGGAACACAGGTCCCTTTATAATAAAAATGCTGTGCGTTTTCCCCAATTCTCATAAAGGACAAGGCGAGGCCAGACGCAGTGGCCCACGCCTGTAATCCCAACACTTTGGGAGGCCGAGGCGAGCAGATCACCTGAGATCAGGAGTTCGAGACCAGCCTGGCCAACATGGTGAAACCCTGTCTCTACTAAAAATACAAAACTTAGCTGGGCGTGGTGGCAGGCGCCTGTAATCTCACCTACTCAAGAGGCTAAGGCAGGAGAATTGATTAACCTGGGAGGCAGAGGTTACAGTGAGCCAAGGTCGTGCCAGTGCACTCCAGCCTGGGCGACAAGAGTGAGACTCCATCTCAAAACAAAAAAAAAAAAAAGAAAAAAAGAAAAGAAAGGCCAAGGCGTTTTTCTCATAAAGCCAAATCTCTAGTCTGCCACCACCCTGTAGGGAACCAAACCAGGCAAAGGAATTGGAAATGCTGAGAGTTCAGGATCGTAGCAGGAAAGAACCATCAGGAACCTTATGACTACTTAGAGAAGGTAGAAATATCAGTACCTATACATACATATTAACTGAGCACACACTGTTCTCTTGGGGAAACTCAAAATTGTATTCATTTGCTTACTAGGTTAAGCAAGTAAGTGGTTACCAGAAACAGGTAGCAAACCATGTCCATTAAAGCTTTGCTATCAGAATTCCCCACTTAGAAGGTTTAAGGAGGGCAGGTGGAGAGGGGCTGCAGCTTGAAGCAGGGGAGACACAGGCCAGGGGCAGATGAACCTGCTCTCCTACACTGAGAGTCTCCCTCCAGAAAGGACCGCTACAGAGCGCTGCTCACCAATCACCAAGATGACCCACAGAAAGGGGAAAGTGCGGGGGAAAGGGGAGGGGGAAGGAAGGAGATGAGAAGGGAGGAGGGAGGAAGAGAAGAAAAAAAGGAAAAGAAGGAAAGGGGGCAAAGTGCTAACTTCCCCATTCTGTGTTACCTAAATACCCATTTCTCATCTCCTACACCCAAAAGAAAAAATGCAATCAAAGCATTGAAGTGCATTAAAAGGAAAATAAACCCTCCAGGAGAACTGAGGTGATGATGCTCTATTTCTGAGAGCCCAGAAGCCCTAACACACATTCATTCATTCGCTCCTGCACTTACCCGTTGAAGCCCAAGCCTTTCCACGTAGCTAAGGGGCTTTCATTCCACCCTCACCTCCTCCATTTTGTATTGCCTGGGGCAGATATTACCTGTAATCTCTTCACAAGCCCCTGGTGCAAGCCCAGCCCCCTAAGCTGCAACGAAAGAACTCACTTCACAGGTCCCCAAGGAAACAGAACCATCTCTGGCTTGCAGGAAACCCCCAGGAAACCCCCATAGCAGCCATTCTGCTCTCACCTCTCCCTCTTCTCTGGCTTCTTAGTTAACAGCTCACATGTCCCCTTCTCCTTGGAAAAAAAAAAAACTTGCCTTTGACTCAATGTCCCTCCCAAACTACTGCCCTATCTCCGTCCTTCCACTCACAGCAGATGTAACGATGGGTAAGCAGGCGAGGAGTGCTCTTCCAGCCCTTCCAACCAGCTGCGCCCGGTTCCTCACACTGTGCTGACCTGACCTCCACTCAGTCATCAGAGTCACCCAACTGTCAGACCCAACAGCCGCCTCCAGCCCCAATCCTGCCCAAGCCCTTGGACTCCCTCACACAGGCACCTCCACCCTCTGACCCTGCCCAAGCCCTCGGACTGCCTCACACGGGCACCTCCACCATCCGCACACCCTGCAAGGCCTTCCCAATCGCCTCCTGCTCTTCTTTCTCCCTTCACCTGCATTTTTGCTTCTGGAGTTCAATTCTGACTTTTCTCACCCACACCTTCCTCTTAGGCACACTCCCTTTTCTGTAAGTTAGGCCCCTGCTTTCCAAATGCGAATCTGGTGCCCAGGCACCTCCTCAACTACCTGAGCCAGACCTGCACTAAGCGCCCCTGGGCACGTCCACTCAACTAAGCTTGGACCTCAACTACCTTTCTGGTCCCTGTCCCTCCCTAGTCCCGCCAGCCCCTTTCAACACACAGGGATGAGCCCCTCCCTCCCAACCTGCCCCATTCATACACACAGCGGTGGGGAGGGGAGGGGGGAGGGGGTAGTGAGCCCCTCCCCCACAGCTTGCCCCATTCATACACACAGGGGTGACCCCTCCCCCACAGCCTGCCCCATTCATACACACAGGGGTGACCCCTCCCCCACAGCCTGCCCCATTCATACACACAGGGGTGACCCCTCCCCCACAGCTTGCCCCATTCATACACACAGGGGTGACCCCTCCCCCACAGCCTGCCCCATTCATACACACAGGGGTGAGCCCCTCCCCCACAGCCTGCCCCATTCATACACAGGGGGATGTGCCCCTCCCTCCAGCCTGCCCCATTCATTCATACACATAGGGGTGAGCCCCTCCCTCCCAGCCCCACACCCAATACCTGGGCTCTGGCTCTTCCAGCGCTCTCCATCCCCACCCTCCTCTCCCCATTCGGTGCTAAAATTACATTTTAACAACCTCTTAACCAATTTTCCTGACTGAGTTCATGTTCCAGTTTACCCTAAAGCTCGCCACAAAAGCTACTTTATCAGTCAAATCTGGACTTCAGGTTTTAAGCGGTGGGCTGGAGACTTCATTTCTTTCCTCTCAGACTCTGGGAAATCACACAAAAGCAGGAAGGAGAAGGAGATCACCCCACTGCACTCCAGCCTGGGCAACAGAGCGAGACGCTGTCTCAAAAAAAAAAAAAAAAAAGAAGAAAAAACAGAAATATAAACTCCATCTACAGTGAAACTTAGAAACATCTATAATCCAAAGGCATAGTATCTGAAGACAGATGGCATTGGCTGCTGAGGTCAGGAAGGAGCAGGTGCTGGAGGCAGGCTGGGGGAGCCACAGCCCCGCACGCCCAGGGGAGCATCCCTAGACCACGTGCATGCCCTGGAAGCAATGCTGAAACCCTGGAGGGGACGACAGCAACAGGTGCCCAGGCTGGGGGCAGGTGCTTCCCACACACCACATGGTAGGAAGGAGAGTAGGGCAGGCAGGGCCACCTGGTGTCTTCTCAGGAAGCTGTTTCTGGCTCTTCAAGCTGAGGGGAGAGGTGCTGCATTCTGGGCGGCCTGCATCTGCCCTTCTCCTTGGGCTTGGGGGTAAATGACAGCTCAAAGAATTTCCTCACAAACACAACAGTATGTTGTCAGCATTCCTGCCAGCCTGCGATGGGGCCCGGGCCCAGCTCCACATACAGATCCTGCTGGACCAGGAAAGATTCACCATGAAAAGACCAGCGATCAAAAGAAATGAGCATAGGCGCCAAGCAAAGGCACTACAAAGGGAGACGGGCAGGGAAGAAAAACAGAAAAAGACATCAAAGGATGGAAAACACAAACCGGGAAGTATTGACACAGGATAGCTGAAAACTGTAATCAAACATATCGACAAAAATCATAAAACTTAATGGAGGAATCATCTTTCTAAAAACAGGGAAGAGAAGAAAAGAAAAGCAGCCAGGCATGGTGGCTCATGCCTATAATCCCAATACTTTGGGAGGCCAAGGTGGGCGGATGGCTTGAGCACAAGACTTTGGGACCAGCCTGGGCAACATGGTGAAATCCCATCTCTACATAAAATATAAAAGTCAGCCAAGTGTGGAGGTGTGCGCCTGTAGTCCCAGCTACTCAGGAGGCTGAGGTGGGAGGCTTGAGCACCAAGGCTGCAATGAGCAGAGACTGCACCCTTGCACTCCAGCCTGCTTGACAGAGTGAGACCGTGTCTCAAAAAAATAGATAAGAAAAGAAAAGAAGAAGACACAGAATGGGGTAAAGATTTGCAAATATCCATCTGTCAAGGGATTAATAACTACAACAGATAAGAAGCTCAGACAACTCAATAGCAAAAAAAAAACAAAACAAACAAACAAAAAAAACACCAAAATAACTCAATTAAAAAATGGGCAAAAGATCTGAATAGACATTTCTCAAAAGAAGACGCACAAATGGCCAAGAGTTCTCTGAAAGCATGCCCAACATCACTAACTGTCAGAGAAACGCAAATCAAAACCACACTGAGATATCATTTCACCCCAGTTAGAATAATTTTTATTGAAAAGAAAATAGCAGATGCTGGCAAGGATGTAGAGAAAGGGAGCCCTCATACACTATTAATGGGAATATAAATTAGTACAGTCATTATGGAGAAGAGTATGGCATCTCCTCAAAAAACTAAAAATACAGCTACCACATCATCCAGCAATCCCACTACTGGGTAGATATCCAAAGGAAAGGAAATCAGTATGTTGAAGAGATATACCTGCACCCCGGGGTACACTGCAGCATTGTTCACAATAGCCAAGACATGGAATCAACCTAAGTGCCCATCAACAGATGAATGGATAAAGAAAATGTGCTATACATACACAGTGAAATATTACTCAGCCATAAAAACAAATAAAATTGCCATGGACAGTGGCTCATGCCTGTAATCCCTGCACTTTGGGAAGCCAAGGTAGGAGGATTGCTTGAGCTCAGGAGTTTGAGACCAGCCTGGGCAACATGATGAAATCCCATCTCTACAAAAAATACAAAAAAAAATTAACCTGGTGTGATGATGCACACCTGTAGTCCCAGCCACTCCAGGGCCTGAGGCGGGAGGATCTATTGAGCCTGGGAGGCAGAGGGTGCAGTGAGCTGAGATTGCATCACTGCAGTCCAGCCTGGGTGACAGAGTGAGACCCTGTCTCAAAAAAAAAGCAAGAAAGAAAAAAGAATGAAGTCTTGTCATTAGCAGCAAAATGGATGGAACTGAATGAAGGTCATTATGTTAAGTGAACTAAGCCAAGCATAGAAAGACAACACATGTTCTCAGTCATCTGTGGGAGCTAAAAAAAAAAAGTGGATCTTCTGAAACTGGAGTAGACTGATGGTCACCAGAGAATGAGAAAAACAGCAGGGTGGCTTGGATGAAGAAAAGTTGGTTAATAGGTACAAATATACAGTTGGATAGATGAACTAAGACATAGCGTTTGGTGTATCAGCAGGTTGACTACAGTTTACAATAGTCTATCGTACACTTCAAAATAGCTAAAAGAGAATAATTTGAACGGTTCTGATATAAAGAAAAAACAAATATTTAAGGTGATGGATATCTCAGATACACTGACTTGATTTTTACAATCACATAAATGTATTAACTTATCATATATACCCTGAAACTATATACATTTAATATGCACCAATTTAAAAAATTGTTTTAATTAAAAAAAAAAAAGAAGCTGGGTATGGTGGCTCAAGACTGTAATTCCACAACTGTAAGAGGACAAGGTGGAAAGATTGCTTGAGCCAAGAAGTTCAAGACCAGCCTGGACCATATGATGAGACCCCCATCTCATTGATTAATTAAGTGATTGACTAGATAGATTAGATAGAGATAAATAAATAAATAAATAAATAAGCTAGACCTGTAGTCTTGGCTACTCAGGAGGCTGAAACCGGGGGAGAGGTTGAGCTCAAGAGTTCCAGGCTGCCATAAGGCACGATCACACTGCTGCACTACAGCCTGGTCAACAGAGCAAGACCTTGTCTCAAAAAAAAGTTTTTTAAAAAGAGGCCCGGCATGGTGGCTCACACTTGTAATTCCGGCACTTTGGGAAGCCGAGGTGGGCAGATCACTTGAGGTCAGGAGTTCGAGACCAGCCTGGGCAACATGGCAAAACCCTGTCTCTACGAAAAATACAAAAATTAGCTGGGTATGGTGGCATGCACCTGTAATCCCAGCTACTTGGGAGGCTGAGGCAGGAGAATCGCTTGAACCCAGGAGGCAGAGATGGCAGTGAGCTGAGATTGTGCCACTGCACTCCAGCCTGGGTGACAGCAAAACCTTGTTTCAAAACAAAAAAGAAAAGAAAAGTAAAAGAGAAAAACGCAAAGCAGAACTCAAAGAAGATATGGCAAGACAACCCAAGACAAATAGATGGAAATGAAAACTTCCAGCACAGGAAGGAAGTCTGCAGTGGAAAGGACACAAAGACAGACAACTCCCAAACACAGCAGGCGACAGGGACAGAAGTGAGAAGGGTCTCTTCAATGAATTTCAGGTCAAAAAAGAAATTTGATCTGAAATTCAAAATTAAATTCAAAGTTGCAAAACATCCACAAAACAATAAAATCAAGAAGTGAGTGTTCAGAATAAAATCCATGTGTTTAAAATGCTCGTGTTAACAAAAAGAATGAAAACAAATAATTTAAGCAACTGCAAATAAAAGACAGAAGACCAACATAGAGGGTAATTAAGATAGAAAAATGCTGAGCAAATGAATGGAAATTGTTTTGAATTTTTTGTATTAAAAATTTCAACTGGCCAGGCGCAATGGCTCACGCCTGGAATCCCAGCACTTTGGGAGGCCAAGGCAGATGGATCACGAGGTCAAGAGTTCGAGACTAACCTGACCAACATGGTGAAACCCCATCTTTACTAAACATAGAAAAATTAGCTGGCTGTGGTGACGCACACCGATAATCCCAGCTACTCAGGAGGCTGAGGCAGGAGAATCGCTTGAACCTGGGAGGTGGAGGTTGCAGTGAGCCAAGTTGTGCCACTGCACTCCAGTCTGGGCCACACAGTGAGACTCTGTCCCAAAAAATAAGTAAAAATAAAAATAAATAAAAATTCAACTGATGAAATTAAAAAAAAAAAAATAGAAATAACCCAAAAGACAAATCCTCAATTCTCAGAGACTTCACTCCTCTACAGAAATACCTCTGCAAGGGTGCGTCTTGGGTGAGTAAATCCACAAGGGCTGGGATTTTGTCTGTTTCCTCCTATGCTGTTCCAGGCACATACAACAGTGCCTTATTACAGGGAATAAATATTTGTCCACTGAATAAATGATGAATTTTCCAGGAAAATGTAAGTTACCACAACTGATCAGAAAAGAAAGACAAGAAATCTGAACAACTAGTTACCACAGATTAAAAAGTCAACATTTTAAGAGCACCACGCCTTAGGAGCAGGCAACACCAATAACACCTTCAGTTGTTTCTAACACAGAAACAGAAGGAAAATTCCTAAGTGCTTTTTATGCAGCCAGCATAGCAGTGAAACAAAACTCAACCAGGAAAATACACAGATATTAAATGTGAAAATTTTAAGTAAATGACTCGTAAACTGAATCCAGCAGAGGACTATTCCACAATCAAGTGGAATTTCTTTCTAAGGATGCAAGCCCTGGGCCAATATTTAAAAAGCTATTAACATAACTGACCAAAGACATGAAAAGAGAAAAATCCTAAGACCAAATTATCAGTTCCATGTATATAAAAAAGCATTTGAAAATTTAATCTCTAGGCTGGGTGCGGTGGCTAGATCCCAGCACTTTGGGAGGCCAAGGCAGACGGATCACGAGGTCAGGAGATCGAGACCATCCTGGCTAACACCCTGAAACCCCGTTTCTACTAAAAATAGAATCAATTTCATTCATTTTTCAAATCTCAGAAAATAGCATTTCAGTTAACCTCAAAGACACAATACTGAAGATAAAATCCTATGGGTTTTTTGAGAGATTGCTTAAGGAGATCAAGAAGTTAAATTAGGCCAGGCGCGGTGGCTCACGCCTGTAATCCCAACACTTTGGGAGGCTGAGGCAGGCAGATCACAAGGTCAGGAGTTCAAGACCAGCCAGGCCAAGATGGTGAAACCCCGTATCTACTAAAAATACAAAAATTAGTTGGGTGTGGTTGCGGGTGCCTGTAATCCCAGCTACTCGGGAGGTTGAGGCAGGAGAATCACTTAAACCCAGGAGGCGGAGGTTGCAGTTAGCCGAGGTCATGCCACTGCACTCTAGCCTGGGCAACGGAGCAAGACTCCATCTCAAAAAAAAAAAAAAAGGCAGACATCATTTATATCTTTAACACATACTGCTGCACAAAATTATGTATCAAGTATTTCATATGGCAGTGAACTGTGTTTCTATCTATCTATCTGTCCCTCAGTGCTTTAGGCATAACACATTCTCAAAAGCTACTTGAATAGGTGAAACCAGGACAGGGCTCTAACAGGCCCTACACAATCCTCATCTTCCTCCCCCGCTCATCTCATCCCCTACCTCATTCCCCCTGATGCATTTACTCTATCCACGGCAGCTTTCTTGCTGTCCTGAACTGCCATGTGCATTGCTTATGCTCTGGGGGCTCATTCAGTTCATAGTCATTTGTTGAACACCTACTATGTGACAGTCATGAAAAGGCACTGGAAAATACAAGGTAAAAAACTAGTGTGAAAACAGTTAAATCCGAAGACAGTCTGTGGTTTACTGAATATTAGTGTATCAATGTTAATTTCTAAGCTTTGATAAATGTACCATGGTTATGTAAAGTGTTAACATTAAGGGAAGCTGCGTGGAGGGTAAAGAAGAACTTTCTATGTATCTTTGCAACTCTTCTAAATACTTTAAATAGTTTCAAAATCAAACAATTTTTTAAAAAACAACATACAGTTCCTACCTTCAGGAACTCAAATTCTAGAGGAAAAGGTGGGCGTGTAAACAAATGAGTCCACCAAGGTGAGTGATAACTTCCAGGTCAGAAGTCATGTTCGGGACACGACGTGAAGGGGAAGGAGGCAGGCCGGCTGTGGCCAACCCTGTTATCCAGTACAACCGTTTAACCTCCCAAAGCCTCAGTTTACTTCTCTGCAAAATGGGAACTAGGGAACAGACACGGGTCCTTGCAGGGCTGGTGGGAGATCTGCAAACCAAAGTCACCATGGGACCGCGCATGCTATCAACAGCCAGGCCGAGCAGCACCTGCCGCCCTCCGAGTGACCCACCTGGAACTCCAGCCCGTAGATCACTGGTGCATCGTCCTCCATGCTGCGGGGAAGCGACCCGACCCCGGCCACTCACACGCTAAGGCGCTCGCTACGGCCGGCGCGTCCCCACCTCGCGGGCGTGTTCCCAGCGCCCATTCATTCCCTCCCCGCAGCAAACGACTCCAAACTGGCAGTCTTTCTGGCCCAGAACAGCTTCCGTAGTGGCCACTTCCTATTTTTCGGATGTGTCATCAATCTGTTCCTCACCAGCGACCAATGGCAGCGGCGCTGGCTTGTGAGCATGCCCAGTTAGGCTCACATCCGGGCTCTCAGCGCGCAGGATCCTGGAGGTGAGAACCCCGCCCAGAGGAAATAAGGTAGTGGGCGGAGCGGGCTGTGGAGGCCGGCTCTGGGCGCAGGCCGTCAGGAGCGAGCGGCGATTAGCCTTAGTTAACCATCGCATCTAAGAATCCCTCACGCCGTAGTTGGGCGACGCCATATATTGTCATTTGTACTGTACTTGGCGATCCTGAGCGCTGGGCCAGCACTTCACACGCACTGCCATAAGGAGCTTCATCCAACCCCATGAATAAGCTGTTACACTTCCATTTTACAGATGAGACGCTGCAAAGTGGAGTAACACAGTCGCAGCGCGCATTGGTCCATTGGGTAGCCAGGATGGGCACCTGAGCTGTCTGACTCCCTTAGGTTCGGCCCAAGGTGCCCTAAGTCAGGGCCATGCCTAATGCATTTCTGCAGGTGCCCAGCACTGTGTGGCAAAGAAAGCACTACCAAGGATGGGGTTATGAAAGCCGGCACCGCACCGCTGGTGGTCCCGGACTAGTATATGCCTCCGAATGGGAGTCGGAAGGGAAGGCCCTGGGGTTCCTAGAGGTCTCCAAAGACTGAAGACTTGTGGTGGAGAGACCTCCCTTCTTACGCATCCTGCCCAAAGTGCCTGCCCTGGCCTTGGGCCAGCAGAAATGGCATTGCAAGGACTCCAAAATACATCATAGCTGAACCACGCCACTAGCCTAGTTCCACCGCGGCTTCCAGGACCACACACCTTTCCTCCATTTCTGTGATTAGCTTTCCCCTCTACCCTTTATTGATCTCCGTGACGGAAACGGTTGGGTCTGGTTTTGCTCAGTTGGGCATGGCGCCCAACTGAGTTAAGGCTGGATGAATATCTGTTGAGTGGATGAGATTTTAGAGATTACATTACAAATCAAATAAGCAGGCCGGGCCTGGTGGCTCACGCTTGTAATCCCAGCACTTTGGGAGGCCGAGGAGGGTGGATCACAAGGTCAGGAGTTCGAGACCTGCCTGGCCAACACAGTGAAACCCCGTCTCTACTAATAATACGAAAATTAGCCGGGTGTGGTGTCACGAGCCTGTAATCCCAGCTACTCGGGAGGCTGAGGCAGGAGAATCGCTTGAATCCGGGAGGCGGAGGTTGCAGTGAACGAGATCGCGCCACTGCACTCCAGCCTGGATGACAGAGCCAGAGTCGGTCAAAAAAAAAAAAAGAAAGAAATCAAGTAAGCAATTGCCCAGACATGAGAATCATCCTACTCAACCACTCCGTTTGCCGATATTAACTTGTATTAACTTGTGGAGCTAAGAGGGCTTTCATACTTAGGGACTAAACCCACCCACCTATCGCTGATCTTTATCATGAATTTTATTATACAAGTACTGCAGGTGCATGGTAAGAAACTTACAAAATACAGATAAACACAAAGACAAATCCATAGAAACACGGATTTCTAGGATATGCTGGCCAATAAAAACAGCCTAAGCGACTCCCTATCACCCTTCCCATCTGCCACAGTCTTGCTTATTGCCTCTGGGTGACAGAATCAGGCTAGATGGAGTGTAGTCTCCGTTCCCATTTCCAAGTACAGCGTCCCTTGCCCTCAACTACCGGTTCCTGGTTGCCTGTCCGGGTTCACACCTTGGACTCCAGGCCCCGCCCACAGCAGACGAACCGGAAACTAACCCCATTTCCGGCCTGCGGCCAGGGCCACGGATTCCTGCACCGGGCATGCGCGGAAGTAGGCGCGCCGTGGCCCGGCACGCGCAGGCGCACGGGGATGCCCGGGGGTGCTAGTTCCTCTCCGACTCGCGGCTGCTGTCACCTTCCTCCCGGACCTTGGTCACGGCCGCAGGTGACCCCTTCCCCCAGCTCCAGTGGGCGGGTGGCAGGTGAGGATCAGGGCCTCGGCAGTCCAGAGGGGATGGGACCGTGTAGCGCCACCTCGGGGAGGGAGCACGCCGGCCTTGGCCTCAGCCCGGGGGACCTTCTCTGGGACCGATGCTAGAGTGGGCGTGGGGTCCGGGCGCGGGGTCGCCTGCCACCCAAGGGCGTGTGTGCTCCGCGGGCCTTGTGCCAGGCTCCACGCCGCCGCGGCCCTCGCTCTCCACGTCTGCAGAGGGCTGGAAGCGTCTTTGCAGCCCGCGGAAGTTGCAGGGAGGGGAAGCTGCTGCGAAGCGGGTGGGAAGCTACCCTCTGGCGCGCGCCCAGGCGTCCCCGAGACCCCCAGCTCCAGGCTCGGTGCCAGCCTGGCCCCCAGCAAGCCCCTTAACTTCTCTTAGGCTTAATTCACCCTCCTGCGGAAAGAGGTTACTAATGACCTGCCCTGCCAAACTCAGCATTGTGAGGCTGCAATGCAGTGTAAAAGCATTTGAGTCACTGTAAATGTCCGCTGTTGCTACACATACTAATTGTAAAGTATATTTACTGTGAAGACCGAAAAAGCGTTTATTAACAGGAAGCGGCAGGGTCAAAGATGTATTTTAACGTGTCATTTTTTCACTGTTTACTACGAAAGAGTTTAGCCCCAAGGAAAAATTTTCTTGGACCTACGGTTTGTACTTTTTTATGGCTACTTGAATATATGGTGTCTTTGGATTCAGTCACTTTTCGCAAATTCAGAAGATAGTGGCGGATAATGAGCCAGGCCCCTGTCTTGGGATTGGGGTGGGAGAGGGACAGGGGAAATGCAAATGAAATATTACACAGTATTACTCATTCAGTTCTTACATTTTGTGATTTCTTTTTTTTTTTTTTTTTTTGAGACGGAGTCTCCCGCTCTCACCCAGGCTGGAGTGCAGTGGCACCATCTCGGCTCACTGCAAGCTCCGCCTCCCGGGTTCCCGCCATTCTCCTGCCTCAGCCTCTCCGAGTAGCTGGGACTACAGGCGCCCGCCACCACGCCCGGCTAATTTTTTGTGTTTTTAGTAGAGACGGGGTTTCACCGTGGTCTCGATCTCCTGACCTCGTGATCCGCCCGCCTCGGCCTCCCAAAGTGCTGGGATTACAAGCGTGAGCCACCGCGCCCGGCCCTACGTTTTGTGATTTCTGATGGGATCTTCTTCACAGTTACTAAACTGGGTGTTGCCACTCTGCTTTATCATTAAAATGATAATTACTATGCTTGTGTCTGTGCAGCTCTTCACACTTTAAAAGATGCCTATGCATGGGTGCCACTATTTAATCCTCTTTATTTTGATGTACCAACCTCATCTAAAAGATCAAGATTTTCAGAGGTTACTTCACTTGGTCGTGAAGCTAAGACTCAACACAGTTATTGAGACCCTGCATTCAGAGCTCTTTCTGCCCACCCTTGCCTGGCAACCTTGCAAGAGGAGCTGAGAGGTGACCAGCACAGAGAAAAGAGTATTGGCAGAAAACCCTGTGTGGGTAGTCTGTCACCATCAGGTACTGCCAGTGTGACGTTAGGCAAATCAGTTGGCCTTCTCTGCTGTACGATGGAGGTAATAATAATGCTTCGTAAGTTTAGGATGAGTATTAAAGAATACAGGTAAAATGCTTGATCTGTAGTGAGTGTTCATTACATGGAGACTTCTGTTAATACATGCTACCTAGATTTCCACTACACACCCTAGTGCCCTTATGGAAAGAAATTTTACATGACTGCAATTTGGGAAAAGATTTATGTTTACAGAGTGTCTGTGTCCAGGAAATGAACCTGAGAAACCAAGTTTTAAATGTTGTTAGGAACTTTTTATTTCTCAAATACAGAATTACTTAAATTTAATATTTAAAAAAATTTAAACAATTAATTAAGCACATTCTTGTGCAAAGCCCTTAGCTGGACAAGGAGAAAGTCAGATTTCTTTGCTGCACTGTGATGGAAAGCTTCTGTAAGCTTAAAATCCTATTTATGGTTTAATAACAATAAAGCCAGTGATAGGAGGGAGTAAAGGTTTCTATCACGTACAAATCAAGAACAGATACTTGTGTTTTTCCATTTTTAATTATGAAATATAAAGATTACCCGTAACACACATGTGAGATTTAAAGATCAAGTCAACCCAGTCTTCCATTACCAGCATAAGATGGGGACCATTTCCCAATGCGTTGAAACCCCTGTGTGTCCCTTCCCAGTCAAGCTCTCCTGCCATCACCTTCCACCCCTCCCTCACTAAAGTGGCTGTTACTATATCCTGGCTTTTCTTTGTAGTTTGACCAAATGTGTTTGTGTTCCTAACACAAAAAAAGTGCTTGGATTCAACATTTTTGTTTAATTTACATGTTTTTGAATATACAGAGTCATGCTGTTTATTTTTCTACTCACTCTTTTTTTTTTTTGAGACGGAGTCTTGTTCTGCCGCGAGGCTGGAGTGCAGTGGCATGATCTTGGCTCACTGTAACCTCCGCCTCCTGGGTTCAAGCGATTCTGCTGCCTCAGCCTCCCAAGTAGCTGGGACTATAGGCGCCCGCCACCACACCTGGCTAATTTTTTGTATTTTAGTAGAGACAGCATTTCACTATGTTAGCCAGTATGGTCTTGATCTCCTGACCTCGTGGTCCGCCTGCCTCTGCCCCCCAAAGTGCTGGGATTACAGACGTGAGCCACCACGCCCAGCCTACATTTTCTTTTAGGACTTTAGAAGAAAGGTATTTGATTTGTTATTTGTGAAATTCAGCATCATAGCTTACACTGCTCATGTACAGGAATTCCTCCATGATATGTATCTAGCAATGGAATTGCTAAGTCCTAGGTACTATGACCACATATTTATTGTCTCAACCAAGACTCCTTTAAGAGTGAAAGGAGACACTTAATGATTTTACTGAGGCCAAGCACAGTGGCTCATGCCTGTAATCTCAGCACTTTGGGAGGCCAAGGCAGGAGGATCACTTGAGCCCAGAAGTTTGAGACCAGCCTGGCCAACATAGAGTCCCCATCTCTATGAAAAATACAAAAATAGCCGAGTGTGGTGGTGCACACCTGTAGTCCCAGCTACTCCAGAGGCTGAGGCGGGAGGATGGGCTTGAGCCCAGAAGATCAAGGCTGCAGTAAGCCACCATCGTCCCATTGCACTCCCACCAGGGTGACAGAGCCAGACTATGTCTTAGAAAATAATAATACTAATAAAATAATAGGAATAACTTAAACCATGGGTGAAAAATTGAATTGTTCTGGGAAAAATCAAGATGTATAGTTATCAAAGTGATAAGATAATGTGCTTTTTAAACTTTACTAGATAATACCAAGTGGTTTCTCAACATGAATGTTCAAAGGTACACCCCTTTCAGCTCTGTTGCTTATTTTTCTAATGGATCATTTAGTGTCCTTTTATTAATTTGTAGGAATTCTTTATGTATTCTTCGTCTTAATCCTTTCTCAGTTACATTTGTTTGTTTCACTTTTTTTAGGTTTTTAATGATAGAACTTTCCATTTTAATATAGCAGATGTATCCATTTTCCCTTTATGGTTTGTACTTATTTATTATGCCTAGTTTAAGAGGCTTTGCCTACTCTGAAAATATATTCTCTTATATTTTCTTTTGAAAGTTTTGCCTTTCACAGTTTATTTTTGCCGCCCCCCCCCCACCCCCACCCGAGACGGAGTCTTTCTCTGTCACCCAGGCTGGAATGTCGTGCCGCAATCTTGGCTCACTACAACCTCCGCCTCCTGGGTTCAAGCGATTCTCCTGCCTCAGCCTCCCGAGTAGCAGAGTAGCTGGGATTACAGGTGCCCGCCACCACGCTCGGCTAATTTTTGTATTTTTAATAGAGACAGGGTTTTACCATGTTGGCCAGGCTAGTCTTGAACTCCTGACCTCGTGATACGCCCGCCCCGGCCTCTGAAAGTGCTGGGATTACAGGCATGAGCCACCGCGCCCGGCCTTCACAGTTAAGTTTTTAATGTCCCTGAGATTGATGCTGTGTCTGTGGTGAGGCAAGATTCTAAGTTTATTTTTTCCCAGCTGCATGATTTGTCTACACATCACTCAAGGAAAATCGTCTTTTCCTTTGATGTGTGCTACATATTCCCTTGTGATAGTTCAGTCTTGTTTGGTTTTTTTTTTTTTTTTTTTTTTTTTTGAGATGAAGTTTCGCTGCTGTTGCCCAGGCTGGAGCACAATGGTGCGATCTCGGCTCACTGCAGCCTCCGCCTCCCGAGTTCAAGTGATTTTCCTGCCTCAGTGTCCCGAGTAGCTGGGATTACAGGCGCCGGCCACCACGCCTGGCAAATTTTTGTATATTTAGTGGAGACAGTGTTTCACTATGTTGACCAGGCTGGTCTTGAACTTCTGACCTCAGGTGATCCACCCTCCTCGGCCTCCCAAATTGCTAGGATTACAGGCGTGAACCACCGTGCCCGGCCCGATAGTTCAGTCTTTATACCATAGATTTTTGATGTATTCTACATAAATAATCATACACAAAGAATGAGGGTTTATATTTTTTTCTTTTCAGTTTTTATTATAGCTTTTTGTTATTTTTCTTGCCTTAAAACTGCCCGAGGACTCCAGTATTAGGCAGCATAAAAATGTTGAAGAGGACATCTTTATCTTTTTCTACTTTTGAAGAGAGTGCTTTAAATGTTTCACCATTAATTTAAGGTTTCCTTTAGGTTTTTGGTAGGTACCCTTGATTGCATTAGGGAGGTTACTTTCTGTTGCTGGTTTGCTGACAGGTTTTATCTTGAGCAGATGCTGAATTTTATTAGATACCTTCTTGTGCATCTGTTGAGATAGTCATGTACTTTTATTATTTAATCTATCGCATTAAACCAACAGTACATTTCTGGGATAACTTGAGTTTGTTAGAAAATAAATACATTGCTGATTCAGTTAGCGAATATTTCAAGATTTTTGCATGTGTGTTCATGAGTGAGATGATAGTTTCCCTTTTAGTATGGCCTTGTCAAATTTTGATCTCAAGGTTATATTAGCCTTATCAAGTGAATTGGGTCATGTGTCTTTTTTCTTCTCTGCAAGAATTTTTGTACTGTAGGAATTATCTGTACAGAATCTTTGGTAGAATTCACTGGTAAACCCTCTGGACCCTATATTTTCTTTGTGGGAGGACTTAACTACTGGTTGTACTTTTTTTATGGTTATAGAACTATCTGGTCATATATACATGGTTATTACTAGTGTCTGCTTTGCATTTGAACCTTATATTGGAAGAAGATTAAAGAAACCCTTGAAGTGAAGAAGCTATTTTGCTACAAATTATATGTCCCTTCTCACAAAATCTTATGTATATAATTTATATAGATGTAGCTTTATAATATGTATGTCTTCCCATTCATAAAAGCATCATCTAAATCATGTTTTGTATCATTTTTATTTGAGCATTCCTCTTGATTTTCTAGAGAAGAAACCCTCAGATCCTTACAAGCATTTTCCTGCTTCTAGATTTTATTTGTGTGAAAGCAAAAGTGATCATCCCTGCCCTAAATTATTAGGGCTTTTTATTACTTTGGTATTTACTTAAGAATAAAATTTATTTTTTTATTTTCTTCTCAGAAGTGGTTTGCAGGTATTAATGAAAATTTTGGACATTCCCATTTTATCAGTTCTCTTTAATTTACAATTTATAAAGTTTTTAAGCTTTATAGTTTAGAAGCATTTTACCTTAATTTTTATTATTTTGGTGATGTTTTTCTAGGCGATGTTCTTTGTTATTTTATCTCTGATAAACAGATTTCCCTAAATCTTAGAGGTTTAAAGCAGCTTCATCTCACAATAATAAGAATTGTTTCTTAAAAAAGTTTCTTTACAAAGGCAATAAAACTTTTAAAATCTGTGAGATTGAATCAGAATTAGCTTTAGAACCTAGAATCTTGTTAGGGCTGAGGGGAGATGAGATGGAGGGAAGATCCCTTTCTCTCATCATTAGCTGATATGGAAATAAATTCTTATTTCTAAAATAAAATATGCAGACCACGGTAGTGCCTTCAAGTCCTGCTGGGAGACTTCAGAGGGCGCGCTGCCTCATGCTGCCTGTTGGTTCCTTGTGTCCGGCCTCTGTCCCTGCGCAGGAAGGACCCGAAGGAGCAGCCTTACCATGCACAGGGGGCTCCCCCTTTGGGGTTCTAGGGCAGTTTGTTCTTCGGGCTCACGGTGAAACATGGCAGGAAAAAAAAAGGTTTTACTCCTTTTCAT
Source organism: Symphalangus syndactylus (assembly GCF_028878055.3). Classification (NCBI taxonomy): domain Eukaryota; kingdom Metazoa; phylum Chordata; class Mammalia; order Primates; family Hylobatidae; genus Symphalangus; species Symphalangus syndactylus. Next base: position 108,896,558 of record NC_072440.2, on the reverse strand, counting down.
TGAATTTTTTATTCATTTTATACTTAACAATTATTGGATGAATGTATAAGGGAATTAGTAACTGACCAGGCTGAACCGGAAACTTCTTCAAAATGTATGACTTGGATTAAGTACTTTACAATAATGTTTTGGGAAGGCTGACTCATTGGGGATACTGTGATGGAAGTGTTGACAGTGAGAAAAGGGTAGTCTTATCTAGAGATCAGCTAAGTGTCATTTTTTAAGTAAAAAAGGTACATGTTGTTTTATTCTGAAAAAAATCCCTTATCTTTTATCATAGTCTCTTAGATTTCCTTAACTTGAATTTGTTCACTATGAGAGTAAAACTACATAAAGTAAAAGTTTTTCAAGGAAAGGAACAAATACTTTTTTACAGTTTGAGCTCTTTGTCTCATTCTGTGACCTCTACCAGCCAGTGGCCCCTCAATGTGCCAACTTTGGCTGGTCCTGGTTTCCCTACTCACTAGCTGTGTGATTTTGGCTTACATAGCCTCCCAAGGCCTCAGTGTCCTCATCTGCGAAACGAAGACAGTGATAGCAGCTGTCTCGGAGGGGTGTTCTGAGAATCACATAGGCATATGTATATATAGCCAAGGGCGTAGTATGTGCTGATAAATGTTAACTAGTTGTGTTGTCAGCTTCAGCCATCAGTGCTCAGTGAGTGTGCTGTTGTTTTCTTACTGTTTAAATTTTTCATGTCATTCTCACTGTATCAGATTTCCAGAGTTAGGCAGATAATATGAGGCGGGGCGAGGGGGCAGACGGCATGGGGAAGAGTCAAGAGACTATTACAAATTGAAGAGTCTTGGGAGGGCTTTATGGAAGAGGAGGGACTTAGCTGAGTCTCAGAATAAAGTAGTGTTTATGTGGCTGGAACCTCACACCTATTGGAATGGCTACTATGAAATAAAATAAAAACAAAATAACAATTGTTGGCAAGGATGTGAATTCCAACCCTTGTGCACTGTTGGTGGGAATGACAAATGGTTCAGCCACTATGAAAAACAGTTTTTTGGTGCCTCAAAAAAAAAATTAAAAATAGAATTACCATATAATCCAGCAGTTCCTTCTAGATATTTACCCCAATGATTGAAAGCAGGGTCTCAAAGAGATATTTGTACAGCCACGTTCATTGCAGCAGTATCCACAATAGCTAAAAGATGGGAGCAACCCACGTGTTCAACAACAGATAGCTGGATAAACAAAATGTAGTGTACGCATACCATGGAATATTTTTCATCCATAAAAAGGAGGGAAACTGACCAAGATGTAGCGTAAATAGCCCTTGAGGACTTTATGCTAAGTAAAATCAGCCAGTCACAAGAAGACGATTGTCAGGTGCTTCCACTTATTTTATAGTGGGACGGCAGATGCTCTGGGCAGGGGGAGATGGGTATTGGGGGATGTTTAATGGGGATAGAATTTTAGTTGTGCAAGATGAAAAGTGTTCTGGAGATTGGTTGCACAGAAATGTAGATGTGCTTAACACTACTGAACTTAAGGTGGTGAATTTTATGTGTATTTTACCATAATCAAAAGCACGTGGATAAGAAGTTGTAGAAATGGAAGTCTGAGTCATTTGAATCTATAAGCAATACGCATTTTTCGGTTGAGGTGAACGAAGATCACGCTCAGGGGCCTTCTCTCTGCCTTTGCTTTCAGGGTCATGGAGGACGCTGGCGGCGGCGAGGAGACCCCGGCCCCGGAGGCCCCACACCCCCCTCAGCTCGCGCCTCCGGAGGAGCAGGGGTTGCTCTTCCACGAGGAAACCATCGATCTTGGCGGAGATGAGTTTGGATCCGAAGAGAACGAGACCGCATCGGAAGGCTCGAGTCCTCTCGCGGACAAGCTGAACGAACACATGATGGAGAGCGTCCTCATCTCCGACTCGCCCAACAACAGCGAGGGCGAGGCGGGCGACCTGGGCCGAGTGCGGCACGAAGCTGAGCCCGGAGGGGAAGGCGACCCAGGCCCGGAGCCCGCGGGCACTCCGAGTCCCACCGGCGAGGTCGACGGCGACTGTGCGCCCGAGGACGCGGCCCCCAGTAGCGGAGGGGCCCCGAGGCAGGACGCGGCCCGCGAGGTCCCAGGCAGCGAAGCCGCGCGCCCAGAGCAGGAGCCTCCCGTTGCGGAGCCGGTCCCGGTGTGCACTATCTTCAGCCAGCGCACGCCCCCGGCCTCCGGGGACGGCTTCGAGCCGCAGATGGTGAAGTCGCCCAGCTTCGGCGGCGCCAGCGAGGCCTCGGCCAGGACACCGCCCCAGGTCGTGCAGCCCAGCCCCAGCCTCAGCACGTTCTTCGGGGACACGGCCGCCAGCCACTCCTTGGCCTCGGACTTCTTCGACTCCTTCACTACCTCCGCCTTCATTTCCATCAGCAACCCTGGCGCGGGCTCCCCGGCCCCCGCCAGCCCGCCTCCCCTCGCTGTGCCCGGGACCGAGGGGCGCCCCGAACCCGTGGCCATGCGAGGGCCCCAGGCAGCTGCGCCCCCCGCGTCGCCAGAGCCTTTCGCGCACATCCAGGCAGTGTTTGCAGGGAGTGACGACCCCTTTGCCACCGCCCTGAGCATGAGCGAGATGGACCGGAGGAACGACGCCTGGCTCCCCGGCGAGGCTACGCGTGGAGTCCTGCGGGCCGTGGCCGCCCAGCAGCGCGGTGCCGTGTTCGTGGACAAGGAGAACCTCACCATGCCGGGCCTCAGGTTCGACAACATCCAGGTGAGCCGGGTCTCCCGCCTCCGCAGCTCGCGCCTCCCCTCTGTGCCTGTGAGACACTCACAGTGCCCCTCAAGGCACGGAGAAGGCCTTGTTTTCAGTAGTTCCTAACATCCCATTGTGAGCTCTGCGTTCCTCTGCCCCTGAGTAATTAGGGATCTGTTGGTCTCCCCAACAGAACATATTTAATGGACTGCTACTCAGAGATGTAGAAATAAATACCACCAAGGCAGACAGTTCTACCGTAATTCTCTCAGTCAGTTCTCCATGCCCTGTAATCCATTTGACATTTGAACTCCAGTTAATAATAAATCCATTTCTTTCTTTAAAATGTGGGAAAATATATTCCTGTAACATATAATGTGCCTGATGTAGAAGTTTTATAGGTTGAATAAGAAAAATATGTGTGACCCAAAAAGTAACAAATCACAGAAATATGTAAATGTTAAGCTAAATGGTAACATACAAATGTTCGATCTCACTACTAGTGAAAGACAATTGATGCAGGGTTTTTTTCGGTGCCACTTTGCCAGCCAGAGACCTCCGCGGTCGGCGATGCCCCTGCCCAGGCCCCTCTCGGCCCAGGTTCTCCCACTAGGCCTGCCGAGCTGCACCTGCCTTGCGCTTTGGCATATCCCGTGGCCTCGGTGACTGTGCTGTCAGCACCCAGCAGGAGAGTTGTGCGAGCAACTTGAGTGTAGGGGCCCGGGGGCTGCTCCACCCGCCAGCATAGGAGCAGGCTCCACACGGGGCTTGTAGCTGGACCAGGCAAGTGGCAAGTGATTCCCACAGTGGACTCTCGCGTCCAGGCGAGGGGAACACCGTGGTCCCCAAACAGCGACGCCCGCGACCCCGAAGCCCGAGAGGGGATGTTACAGCGTGCACACAGCTCTTTTCGACCCGCATCTGCAGCCAGACTAATGGGCATCTTAACGGCTCTAAACGGGCGCATGAACAGACCACTGCTTCCCGTTGAGTGGGGCAGCCGAAGCGGGTGGGGAATGGAGGGTTACAGTGTTATTGCTGTCTTGGTACCTGTACTCCGCGGAGTACTGAGTTCTTGTCCTGCCTCCAAGAAGAACGAGATTACGCTGACAACCAGAGTGTGAGGAGGGCGGAGAAGAGTTTTATTGAGCACAAAACAGCTCTCAGCAGAGAGGGGAGGCGAGGGTGGTCCCCCACCGGAAGTCACGGGGTCTCCAGTGTGGCTGGCTCAGGGGCTTTTTTGGGCTCAGAATGGAGAGGTGCATGCTGATTGCGAGTATGCAAAAAAGAAGGCTAAAACAAAGTCGCCAATCAAAGGTGGGCACGACAGTGGAAAAAACCAATTGGGGAAGGGTAGGTATATGTAAAATAGGTGAAGAGGGGTAATCAGTCAATCAGAGGAAAGTGCGCCACATGGGACCAGAGGTTCTCGGTCTCTTACGTGGGTTTATCCGGGACTTGCAGCCAGGCTTTAAACTGTCTTCAGCTCCAGTCAGGTTTCACCGGGGACCGCCCCTGTCTGCCTAGGATTTGTCTGCCTCCTGCCGCCATCACACTCAAGTCATTTCCTTTTCCATCTAGCAAGCATGATTTACTGTTTGTTGAAGTGTGGGAAAATAGCCTCTCTAAGGCAGCCCAGATGGGACCAAAATCAGTACAAACATATTTAAGTAAATTTTAAAATCAAATTGTGCATATCCTTTGACCCAGAAATTCCACTCTTAGGAATGTGTTGTGAGGACATAATCATACTTGTATACATATACCAGCTGTTGAAATGTCTATCAGGGTGGTTTGTAATTGCAAAGAATCTGAAATAATCTAAAAGCCCGTTATCGGGGGCTTGAATACATTTGACTCACCTCACCTTTACAATGGAATATTTATATAAGTTTTTAAAATGATGCCAGGGGTTAGGGGGAGGAAGGGATGAACAGGTGGAACATAGAGGATTTTAAGGCAATGAAATATTCTGTATGATACTTTAATACTGGGTACATGTTATTTTTACCAAACCCATGGAATGTACCACACCAAGAGTCTACCCTAATGTAAGCTGTGGACTTTGGGTGACAATGATGTGTCCGTGTAGATTCATCAGTTGTAATAGGTGGACCACTCTGGCCAGGTGTGTTGATAATGGGGAAGACTGTGTGTGTATGTGGACAGGCAATATATGGATGATCTCTATACCCTGCTTAATTTTGCAGCAAACCTAAAAGTGCTCTAAGTAATAAAATCTTCGTCTGATCATTGGTGAATAATAATATAAATAAATTGTAAAATCTATTTTTAGAAAAGATATAAAATAGAATATTTAATAAGGTTCATCTCATACTGTTAAATTTGAAAATCAGGACAGAAGATAGCATGTAGCATGCATAGTATGATAAAATTTTTATAAATATATGTATACATATGTATCAGATTAAATCATATGCACGTCAGTTTTAGTTTATTGCAACCAAATTGTGGGACAGGATTAGTAGTTTCCATATGGCACTGTACGTGGCGGGGCGCCCCACCTCCCAGTTTACTGGCCTCAGATCCTGTGCATGTCTGTCTTCCTGAAACTGAAAGAAGGACCTACAGTCCCCTTTAGTGCGACCACTTACCCACTCCCGAACCCACTTACCCACTCCACTCCCACTCCTGAACACAAGGAGGTAAGCCAATAAGCCAACTGTATGACTGTGACTATTTTTATTGAATTGATAGATGGCTGAGACCTAGGAGTGGTGAATTCTCTAGGAAAAGAAAAGTGGCATGCTAGAGAAATGAAGCCAATTAATTTTTTCAGATAACTGAAGTGTAAGCCTGTAGACATCCATATTTTGGGTATTTTACACAGCAGTCTTTCCAGAATATTAATTGACTAATTTACTAATATTCATTTACTGTATTGTGTGCTTACTCTTGACCAGGCATTGGTCTAGGCATCCTTCTCTACCCTCTTAGGCAGAATATACTGAGCATAATTTAACCTTTGCAGGATATTTTTAATGAATACCAATTCCGGACTCTGATGTCAGGGGTATTTGGATGTATGGGATTGGATTGATTTGTCACTGAATCCTTACCTGTTCTCCCACTCCCTGGTCTTGTCTCTGTACCCTGTACCCCCAAGATGGCTTTTGTGTTCTGCTCCACGTTCCTTCCCGTCTCTCTCAGGGTCTTTGTCCTCTCTGCTGTGAAATGCCTTTAACATCTGTGGGTCTGGCCTTTAGCACTTTCTTTCAAACCCTCTGTTGCTTGCCTTGCCGTTTGCTTCTCCCTCTGACTGTAACTTAGAGGAAATCTGAAGGCTGCCACAGGAAAGACTTAATCTATTGCTTCCCAACTGGGTGCTGGAGTCCAAGGGTCTTAGGTACCTTTGGAAAGGGGCAGAGGTGTTTCACTTTGGTTGACAAAAGCGCTGCGGTGAGCATATGACACTTAGTGAGTAGGGCTAAGAGTACTCAGTACCTTGCAACGAGCTCAAAGCTTTCAAGGAATGGAAAACACCTGTTCCTCAAAAAAAGCTGAAAGGTCTCTGATCCAGTCCAGTTTCTCCTTTTATGATGAGGAAACAGATCCGAATGACTTGTGCATTCACCAGCAAGCCTGCCATGTCCCAGGCATCCCCTCTCCTCGTGACACAAAGGAGAGTGTGATGCCCACCCGCCAGCCCAGACCAGGACAGATGGCCTAGACAAGGGAAGGCAGACCTGCAAATGGATAATTTCAGTGCCCTGTGGCTCAGTAGAGGTCCGGGCAGATTCCCATGGACGTGTTTACCCTAGATAATGCAGCCACTACACTGCAGGGCCAGTGCCAGAACACAGGTCCTGTTTGCCTTCGTTCTGACCTCTTTGTCTTATGCTGTATTTCTCCCTACCATAGAAAATGACTAATTGTATTTCTCTCGGAAGGATTTCTGTTTAAATCAAAGAGCTAGAAACAGCACTAATTATCAGTGAAATGCAAATCAAAATCACAATGAGATATCACGGCTGTTAACCAAAAACTCTGGAGACAGCAAGAGTTGGTGAGGGTGTGGAGAAAGAGACCCTTGGACACTGTTGGTGGGAATGTAAATTAATACAGCCATTTTGGAAAACATAAAGGAGGTGCCCTAAAAAGTTAAAAATAGAGCTACCATATGATCTAACAGTCCCCCATTCTGGGTATGTATCCAAAGGAATTGAGATCAGGATCTCAGAGAGATGCCTGTGCTCCATGCTCACTGCAGAATTATTCACAGTAGCCCAGATAGGGAATCAACCTAAGTACCCATCGACAGGTGAGAGGACAGAGAAAATCTGGTATGTAGTGGCTCGCGCCCATAATCCCAACTTCTCAGGAGGCTGAGGCAGGAGGATCACTTGAGCCATGGTGTTCAAAGCCGCAATGAGCTATGATTGCACCACTGCACTCCAGCATGGATAACAGAGTAAGACCTGTCTCTTTAAAAAAAAAAAAAAAAGTTTTTAAAGAAAAGAAAATATACACAATGGAATTCTATTTAGTCCTTAAAAGACAAGGGGAAACCTTGCCATTTGTGACTATCTGCATGCACCTGGTGGACATTAGGTTAAATGAAATAAGCCAGACACAAAATGATGAATACCACGTGATCTCATTTACATGTGGAATCTACAGAAGTCAGACTCATAGAAGCTGGGGCCTGGGGGTGTGAGGGGCATGGGGAGATGTTACTCAAAGGGTACAGAGCTTCATTTATGCAAGAGGAAGGAATGCTGGGGATGGAATGTACATTTAACATGGTGACTATAGTTAGTAATACTGCATTGTTTACTTGAAATTTGGTGAGAGCAGATTTTAAGTGTCCTCACCACCCGTACACATATACACACACACTGTAACTATGGGTAGTGATGGTTGTGTTAATTATTTCGACTTTGGGATTCAGTACACAGTGTCTACTTACAACAAATGATCATGTTGTATACCTTGAATATATATAATTTCTCAACTAGCCGGGCGCGGTGGCTCACGCTTGTAATCCCAGCACTTTGGGAGGCCGAGGCGGGCGGATCACCAGGTCAGATCGAGACCACGGTGAAACGCCGTCTCTACTAAAAATACAAAAAAATTAGCCGGGCGTGGTGGCGGGCGCCTGTAGTCCCAGCTACTCGGAGAGGCTGAGGCAAGAGAATGGCGTGAACCCGGGAGGCGGAGCTTGCAGTGAGCCGAGATTGCACCAATGCACTCCAGCCCGGGCGACAGAGCGAGACTCCGTCTCAAAAAAAAAAAAAAAAAAAAAAAAAAAAAATTTCTCAACTAAATACTGTAAAATTTAAAAATAAAATGCCTTTTCTATTTACCCACATTTAAAAAAAAAACAAAACTGGAAATCAAATGGCTTAATTTTAGTGTTCCGTAAAGAATGAGTAGCTGAGTCTTCTCCAGGGTCCCAGAAGTTGCCTGATATATGGACATATCCCTGATCAGTATGTGAGCTTAGGAAGAGCTTTGAATTAGAAGAATTGGTTTCAAATTGTTGCTTTGCCAATAACCTGTGTAACCTAGGGGAATTCATTGAACATCTGTGGCTCTATTTTCTTCTCTGTAAAATGAAAGGTTTTGGTAAGTCTGTCAGTTAGGCTGTAGGCTCAGCTGCATTAACAAAGAAAGCCAAAGGTATGGTGGCTGGAATAGGATACATGTTTATTTCCAGGTGGTAGAACACTTTGGAGATATGTGGGCCAGCGCTGTGGATTGACTCTACCTTCCTCAGCCAAGTCCAGGAAGCTTTTTCCCATTGCTGTCTTCCAGCCATCTGGAAGAGGGAGAGGCTGGAGAGCTCTGCAGTATTCCTTTTACGATACGTCATCTGGAAGACAGTGTGTCCACTCACATCCCACTACCTAGGGTTTAGTCACTTGGCCACACCAAGATGCAAGGAAGGCTGAAAATAGTCTTTAGGTAGGCGGCCATGTGCTCAGGCAAAACCGAAGTTCAGTTACTAGAAGAAGGGGAGGGCTGGTCACGGTGGCTCACACCTGTAATCCCAGCACTTTGGGAGGCCGAGGTGGGTGGATCACGAGGTCAGGAGATCGAGACCATCCTGGCTAACACAGTGAAACCCCGTCTCTACTAAAAATACAAAAAATAGCCGGATGTGGTGGTGCACGCCTGTAGTCCCAGCTACTTGGGAGGCTGAGGCAGGAGAATCACTTGAACCCAGGAAGCAGAGGTTGCAGTGAGCTGAGATCGCACCATTGCATTCCAGCCTGCGCAACAGAGCAGCACTTTGTCTGAGGTTAAAAAAAAAAGGGGGGGGAGATCAGAGATTGGTGGATGGCTGAGAGTCTCCTCCAGTGAGTCCTTCCAGCACCAAAAGTCTTGAATCTGGAATCCATAGTTACTGCCAGCCTTGAGCCTTTGCTGATAACTAAATTCCCACTGCTGTGTATATAAGAATTATCCAGCTTGTAAGTAGTTTCGAAACCCATTTTCTAGTAAATTATGTTATAAATCGTAGGTGAGTTTTTAGAATAAACCACAAAGGACTCTCTAGGTGGAACTTACTATAGAGAGATAATGTTGTATATTCTGTCACTCACACACACACTCACACTCTATCCTGTTATTAGTAATTTAGCAAAATAAGAATGTTGGGAAAGCATATTTGAGTACAGTCTTTTGTGTGGATATATTTTTGTTTCTCTTGGGTAAAAACTTAATAGTATACTTTCTGGGGCTTATGATAAATGTGCATTTAGCTCTATAAGAAATGGAACAGTTTCCAAAGTGGGCGCAGTATTTCACATTTCCATCAGCAACATATGAGAGTTCCAATTATTTTATATCCATGGTATAGTCAACTTTTTTTTATTTTTGCATTTCTCTGATGACTGAGGTTGTACAGACTACTTGATACATAGGATCTGATATATTAATCCTTTGATATATAGTCTATTTGTATATCTTTATAAAGTATCTCTTCAAATGTTTTCTCCATCTTTCAAACTTTGGATGTTTGTCTTATTGTCACTGTGTTTTAAGAATTCCGTAAATATCCTGGTTGGAAATGAGCTATCATACACAATAGATGTGTTGCAATTTTTTTTTTTTTTTTTTTTTTTTTTTTACTATTCTGTGCCTTGTTTTTGCATTTTCTTAGGTGTCTTTTGAAGGGCAGAAACTTTAATTTTGGGGTGCAGGTGTACTAGCTACAGATTCTCTCAGCTTTTATTAGTTTCAAAATTACTACATTTTTTTTTGTTTTTTTTGAGACAGAATCTTGCTGTGTCGCCCAGGCTGGAGTACAGTTTCACAATCACAGCTCACTGCAACCTCCACCTCCCAAGTTTAAGTGATTCTCATGCCTCACCCTCCAAAGTAGCTGGGACTACAGGCACGCACCACCACACCCAGCAAATTTTTTTTTTTTTTCATTGAGACACAGTCTCACTCTGTCACTCAGGCTGGAGTGCAGTGGCACAATCTCAGCTCACTCCAACCTCCACCTCCCAGGCTCAAGCAATTCCCCTGCCTCAGCCTCCTGAGTAGCTGGGATTATAGGCATGTGCCACAACACCCAGCTAATTTTTGTAATTTTAGTAGACACGTGGTTTCGCCATGTTGGTCAGGCTGGTCTCAAACTCCTGACATCAAGTGATCCGCTCACCTCAGCTTCCCAAAGTGCTGGAATGACAGGATTGAGCCACCGCACCTGGCCAGTTCTTGTATTTTTAGTAGAGACAGGGCTTCACCACATTGCCCAGGCTGGTCTTGAACTCGTGGCCTTAAGTGATCTGCCCACTTTAGCCTCCCAAAGTGCTGGGATTACAGGCATGAGCCACCATGCCCAGCCTCATCTTCGTTATTAAAGGTTATTTTTGCCAAATATACAACATGTTTACAGTATGTAGAATTCTAGGTTGACAGGTTTTTTTTTTTCTTTTTAGACCTTGTAAGATGCCATCCCACTGTCTTTTGACTTGCATAGTTTCTGATGAGAAGTCTGTAGTAATTCTTATCCTTCCTCCTCTGTACCTAATTGTATATTTTTTCTCTGGGTGCTTTTACGATTTATCCCTGGTTTTTCAGCAGTTTGGTTCTGATGTACCTTCACATGGGATTTATGTTTATCTTGCTCAGCATTCATTGGATCTGAGACTTTATCATTTTTGTCAATTTGGGGAAATTTGGGGTCATTATTTCTTCAGGTATTTTTTGTGTTTTTTCTCTCTCCTACTTCCGGAAACTCCAAGTATATATACTGCTTAATATTGCCACAGAAGTTACTGAGGATCTGTTTTTGTTACTGTTTTTATTTTTCAGTCTTTTTCTCTTTGTGGTTAAGTTTAGAATTTCTGTTGCTGTCCGTAAGTTCACTTATCTTTTCTTCAGACTTTTTAGTTTGCAGCTAATCCTATTCATTGACTTTTCCGTGTTTTTTATCTCTGGAATTTTTATTTGGTTCTTTTTTGTATCATTTTTCTTTTATCATTTTCAAGCTTTACTTTAAACTCTTGAGAACATTTATAAAGAGGCACCTTAAAGTTGTCTTCAGAGCCGGGTGTGGTGGCATGTGCCCATAGTCACAGTTACTCAGGAGGCTGAGGCAGGAGAATCACTGGAGCCAAGGAGTTTGAGGCCAGTCTGGGCAACATAGGCCTCTTTAAAAAAAGAAAGAAAAGAGAAAAAGTTCTTATCCGAAAGTTCCATTATCTATGTAATATCTGCATCTATTTTTATGTACTTTTTCTCTTAGTTACAGGACACATGTTTTACATGTCTAGTAATTTTTTATTAGAAGGTGGACATTGTGGATTTCAGGTTTTGTGTCTAGCTTTTTCATCTTCCTTTGAAAAGACTTGCCCTTTATTCTGACAAGCAAGTAACTTATTTACAGATTTAGTTTCATGTTTGTTTTTAGGCTTTTTAGAATGACTTTTGAGTAGTAGCTACTACTTTTGGGTGACCTTTCTGAAGTCTATACTGAATGCCCCTTCTGTTCAGTGAGAGCACTCCACCATGGCAGACCCACACTCAGCACCCTTCAGCCCTGTGTGAGCTCTGGGCTTGCCAGCTCACAGCACCCTGTCCATGGCAGACCCACGCTCAGCACCCTTCAGCCCTGTGTGAGCTCTGGGCTTGCCAGCTCACAGCACCCCTTCCATGGCAGACCCACGCTCAGCACCCCGCAGCCCTGTGTGAGCTCTGGGCTTGCCAGCTCACAGCGCCCTGTCCATGGCAGACCCACACTCAGCACCCCGCAGCCCTGTGTGAGCTCTGGGCTTGCCAGCTCACAGCGCCCTGTCCATGGCAGACCCACACTCAGCACCCCGCAGCCCTGTGTGAGCTCTGGGCTTGTCAGCTCACAGCGCCCCATCCTTTCCTGTTTTCAGAGCTGTACCCTCTGCACATACAGCCGAGTGATCAGCAGTAAACTCAAGGGCTCCCACACAAATCCTTTCTCTGCTTAGCTCCCTCCTTTCTAGATCTCTGGATAGAAGAATTATCCAGTTTGTAAGTAGGTTCCAAAACCATTTTCTAGTAAATTATGTTATACATTGTAGCTGGGTTTTTAGAATAAACCACAAAGAATTATGTAGGTGGAACTTATTATATAGAGATAATGTTGTATATTCTTTCTCACACATACACTCTCACACTTTCTCTGTCTCCCACTGTTGTTAATAATTTAGCAAAATAAGAATGTTGGGAAAGCATATTTGAGTAGTCTCAACCTCCTGAGCCCGTCCGCCTTAACCTCCTTGACGTCCCAAACCCTGCTTGGGATTCTCCTCCTGCAGTGTGGTCCAAAAAGTGCTATTGGGTTCAAGAATTCAACTCATGTTTTCCTCCTGTCGGGTCACAGTCCTTTGCTGTGTCTGAAGACAGTTGTTAGATTTCTTCTGAGCAATGTTGCAGTTGTTCACATCAAGACAGTCCAGTCCCAGTTACCCTGAAATGGACAGAAGCAAATTACTGCTGCTTTTTATTCATTCATCAGTTGGTGGACATTTGGGCTTTTTCCACCTTTTGGCTGTTGTGAGTAATGCTACTGTGAACATTCACACACGGGCGCTTGTGTCTATGTGTTCTCAGCGATCTGGGATGTGTAGCTAGGTGTGGACTCGCTGGGTTCTATGGTAACTCTGTTCAACATTTTGAGGCCCCACTAGATAGTCTTCTAAAATGGCTCTTCCATGCTGACTCCCCACCAATGATGTGGTGTGTGAGGGTTCCAGTTTCTCTGCATCCTTGAGTTTGGGTTTGGGTTTTGTTATAATTGTTGTGGTTTTTTTGTTTAGGTGGTCTCATTTTTCCCTGGAGTAAGCAAACACTGGAGCCAGGGGATAGACCCTGCCAGGATAAACAGGCACCTTTCTGCATTGGCGATGTGGCAGAAAGCTCAGCGTGTTCTGTGCCGGGTGCAGGGGCTGCTGCCTTTCAGCAGCACTACCCCATGAGCATTTGTGTCTCTGGGCTTCCCAGACAGTAAGGCCCATACACTTTCAGTCCGCTGCTCTGGTTTCTATTTTGTCTTTCACCATGAAAATCAAGAAGGGACTACTGAGACTATTTCCCCGTTGCAGGAAAGGCAGCCGGGCCCCTAACCACCTGTTAGCTGTGAGAACAGCCACTTGCTCCTCCATAAATGCACCTGACCAGGAGAATGGGGTGGTGAGATCACGATGAGTCCCAGATTGTGATATATTCATATATCTCCTTCGCTGAATGGCTTGCTGGTCTGAAGGAATCATTGGTTCTAGCTGGATTCCATCCCAGGTGTAGTAGCACAGCTCTCTAGAAAGCCCTGGGGGAAGCTCCCTCCACCCCCCCACCCCCCGCCGCCAGCACAGTAACTGCTGGAGGAGATGCAGTACAAGCGTCTCCACCTCCCTGCGCTGTCACTGCCTTCAGTTAGCGACACAGCAAGGGTGAGGTTTGTCTTAAGATGCTTGTCACATCCTTGGCCCTCTATTGGTGGGATATTTGATAGTCATGCATCGGCTAGTATCTCAGGAACTTGCTGTGGTAACTAAAATATTAACTAACAGAGAATTTTAAGGACGAGAGATTTTTGCAGCATGGTCTCATTGATAATGTTGTGGGGATGGAGGAGTTGAATTGGCCCTCCGTCCCTGGCATTGCGATTTGATTTTGATCTTTACCCAGCTCGCTGCCCCTGTGGCTGAGATGCTCTTTGTCTGAGATGAGTTGCATTTTTGCAGAGCTTTATGGAGCCCTGTGTCTGAACTCTTTTATTTTGCCCTTTAATTATTGCTGCTAGATCAGTTAGCTGATTTTGTGGATCTGGTATTTGAAGTACTTCACCTTATGCTCTGCAAGCAGAAATTATACAACTGCTGCCTGTAGGTCTTTGCCTCAATGTGAGAAAACGTGAGGTCGGCCTCTGCGAGCACCAGGTTTAGCACCCAGGGAAGAGACAGACCTATGACCTGCAGCCACCCAGCCCCTCCTGCCGCAGGCTGTTGATCTCTCGCGGTGGAAGGGAGGCAGCAGAGCGGAGAAGCAATGTCAGCAGCTTTTCTGATTCCCTTGCTCTCATGGTCTAGATTCTGTTCTTCTTTTAAGTGTCACTATTTTGAAAGATAGCAAAAGATTGAAATAACCTTGCTTCTTAGGAGAAACAACTTCTATGCTTTTCTTTCCCCCGCTCCCCCGCCCCAAAAAAAGGGTAGGAGAACAATAGGAAGAGATCTGAGCCAGCGGTGAAGTCCAGGCAGGGGGCACGCAGGCTTCTCTGCACTCTCAGTCACTGTGTGCTCCCAGTGGCCCGCCTGTAGCATGAGCATCAGCTTCTCTGTGGCTGGGAGGCAGATTTGTGCTGAGATGGAGAGATCTTGGCTTTCTCCACCCCCCATCTTGGGGTTGTCCTAGTTTGAGTCTTTCTTCTGCTCACCCGAGAGACTGCAGGGCCTTTGTGTTGTGTCCCTGTCAGCAGCTGCTGCAGGCCAGATGCCCAGAGCACGTGTCAGGGAAGGTCCAGCCAGCTCCGGGCTGCTTGCTGTCTCCAGGCATTTCAGGGACCTCAGAACCACTGCTTCCTCCTCCCAGGATACTCACTGTCTCTGGGCGTTTCAGGGACCTCAGAGCCACTGCTTCCTCCTCCCAGGATGCTCACTGTCTCTGGGCATTTCAGGGACCTCAGAACCACTGCTTCCTCCTCCCAGGATACTCTGTCTCTGGTGTTTCAGGGACCTCAGCGCTGCTTCCCTTTCCCCCTGGGCTGCTCTATCCCCCCGGCTTCCCCGCCTCAGGCGTTTCAGGGACCTCAGTGCTGCTGCCCCTTCCCAGGTGCCTTTCCTCAGTCAGCAGCAACCCCAGAAAGGAGAGAGATGGTCCAGGGCTGTGTCCTGGTCCCAGTTGTGTGTGAGAGGCTTCTCCTGCCACCCGTGGGAGCATTGTGTCCTGTGAGCAGCCTTTACTTACCCTGGGTTCTCCCTCGGCCTGCGGTGCAGCCACCGAAACAGCACCGAGGCCCGCGGACTGACAGTTTTCTCTGCACTGGTGGGATGACTAGTTTGTCCCCATACAACAGACTTGGTAACTTCAGGCCCTTCCCTGGGGCCCCCGAACCGTGCTGACTCCTGAGGCTTATGAAAGCTGGCTCGCCCAGCATCTGGGCTTGACACCAGCTGTGAGATTGCTCCCTGCTCAGGGCAGGTCATTGGCACATCTCTTCTGTCCCCAGGCCACACAAAAGCACCTGTTCTCCCTCCCCTCGCCCTTCTGTGTCTTCCCTTTAAAGTAAGTGGCATGCTTCAGATTCCACTTTTAGTGTTCTTCAGCACCGTCTAAAGATCGGTCTAATCAGAGGAGTCAGGTCAGGAGTAGAAACGGTCCCGTGCAGAGGCAACTGGATTCTTCCCTGGCTTGCAGCATGAAGTGCGCCCAGCAGCTCCTGGAGCAGGGCCTGGCTCAGCGAGGCTGTTGAGGACCTGCTGTGAAAGGGGGTCTCAGTTTTCCTTTGGCTTGGCTGGTGACCTCAGCACTGAAGAGAGGGCCATTGGTAATTTAACTTCTTCAGCCCTAGCCCTCCAGGCTTTCCTGTTGGTCCAGGCAAGCATGGGGGCATTGATGGGATTTGGGAAGACTATTCAGGCCTGCCTGCACCAGCGCGAGGCTGGCCACTGTGTGGTGCAGCCCCTGGTCCCCAGCAGTGTCACCTTCATGCTCCTGGACCTCCCTAGGCCCCTCACCTGAGGCCTCTCTGCTGGCTTGGCTTTGCCTCTCACTGCAAGCCTGGTGGGAGGCGGTAGGACTTAGCGTTTCCTCTTCAGAATAAAGAACATGCTTTCTGATCAGTGGTGAATAAAGATATAATTTTTAAAACAAAAAGAATAAAGAGCAATTCTAAAATTATGCATTTTATTAACGATTATGGTAATTTAGCTTCTGGTTAATTGAAGTTTTACGATACTGTAACCGTTACTTTTACCTCCATAAGCCAGTGGAGAAAAAAGAAATCGTGTTTAGTTATGGGTTCTGGTTAGCTGAGTTTAATTGACATTTTATTGTCTTGACATATTTTTCTTCTATTCTTCCCAGGGAGATGCAGTTAAAGACTTGATGCTTCGCTTTCTGGGTGAAAAAGCTGCAGCAAAGAGACAAGTCCTAAATGCCGACTCAGTGGAACAATCTTTTGTTGGATTGAAACAGCTAATTGTAAGTGACAATATGTTTGATTTCAGTGTTATTTTGTGATAAGTCCTGCCTGCCTTCGTAATATTTTCTCTAGAAGTTAATTATTTTGAATATTACTCAAAGCTCTTGCACAGAAGTAGAATTTTGTTGGAGTAGATGCCAGTCCTGTGCACCAAAAAGCATCATATTAATACATGGATACTTTTAAGCCTAATTGGTTAAAAAGCCATTATTGGAAATGATCAAATTACTCAAAGCAGCATATACTTTGATCGAGTTTGCTTCATCATATATAATAGAGATAAATGATTTGCATTCATTTTTAAAATATATTGCATTTTCTGCATTTTGCGTAGAAAGTTTATTATTGAATGGGTGAATTTCTGAACATTTTTAAGCTTTGTCATGAATTCTATAAGGAGGTTTTTAAAATTCATGGCTGGGCTCAGTGGCTTACACCTGTAATCCCAGCACTTTAGGAGGCCGAGGCGGGCAGATCACAAGGTCAGGAGTTCAAGACCAGCCTGGCCAACATGGTGAAACCCCATCTCTACTAAAAATACAAAAATTAGCTGGGCATGGTGGTGCATTCCTGTAAGCCCAGATACTCGGGAGGCTGAGGCAGGAGAATCGCTTGAACTGGGACCCGGAAGGCGGAGGTTGCAGTGAGCCGAGATCACACCACTGCCACTCCAGCCTTGGATACCAAGCGAGACTCCGTCTCAAAAAAATAAAAATAAAAAAATCATTAATACCGGATCACCATTGCTGTACAGGTTGATCTGTTTCCAATGAATTTATAATCTTAAAGACAGCTGTAATCGCGTTGGGTAGTTTTTCTAGATTAAGGAGAAGATATTGGAAGTTCCTAAGGTAGCCATGGGGTAAGTACTCTGAAATGAGAGCCCCATCTCACACCAAATCTCACCTCCTCAGTGTCGTCTCCTTAGGGGGCTGTGGAATTGCTCTGCGAGCTCATCCACGCGGTTGCCTAGAGTGGACTCAGCAAAGCCACGCTCCCATGCCTGCATGCAGTCAAGTTAGTGGGCGCACTTTCTGAAGGGGTTTGGAGAGTGAGGTCCTTGATTTTGGGAATAAGTCTCACCGGCTGTCTGAAACTCACGTTGAAATGCAGCCCTTATCCTGACTATATTTCAACGGCACATGGTCCAGACTCACTCTCCATTTGGGTGAACAATCTGGAGTACATATATTCACCTTTCAACCTTCAAAAAAGAGAATGGAATTTTCTAATTTACTTATTTTTCTAATAGTTCCCCATCATGTTTTTCTCATTTGTTACTAATTCTTCTGCACCGGGCTTCAGATTTCCCCTACTTTTTGTTTTTTTTGAGACGGAGTTTCATTCTTGTTGCCCAGTCTGGAGTGCAATGGCATGATCTCAGCTCACTGCAACCTCCGCCTCTGGGTTCAAGCGATTCTCCTGCCTCAGCTTCCCGAGTAGCTGGGATTACAGGCATGCGCCACCACGCCTGGCTAATTTTTTGTATTTTTAGTAGAGACGGGGTTTCACCATGGCCAGGCTGGTCTTGAACTCCCAACCTCAGGTGATCCGCCTGCCTCGCCCTCCCAGAGTGCTGGGATTACAGGTGTGAGCCACTGCACCCGACCAGATTTCACCTATTTTAAGCAAATTTTAGTTCCTAAAGATATAATAGCTGAGAAGTTTAGAAATTTCTCAAGGATTAAACTTTGCAGCCCATTGAAATGACAGGTGAAGGTTAGCCTGTGAACTAAAATAGAAAATGAGAATGTTTTAAAGTTTATTTTGGAGTAGCGCGTGGCTCAGTCCCAGCTCAAAGGCAACTGTCTTTTGTGTGAAAACAGTGATATGTAAATCACTTACTTGCACGAAGACTACAGTGCAATTCAGAAGAAAATAATCCCAGTTCCTTTTTTGTTGCATCACCTCTGCCTGTGTATTTGAAAGTGAGGTATTGCCTGTCCCGGTTCTGCCGGAAATGACTGATGTTTATGAGGCCGAAATCCTGAGCCAGGAGAGGAGTGATTTCTTGATCTTTAACAGTAGCATTTAACAAAGTAACAAAATCTTTTCCCTAATTGACTAGTTCTCTTGAATTCAGACACATCCTTATTATGTGTGGTTTTGTGACTTCTGTGACACTTCAGAAGCTTTCCTGGGTTCAGTATGGATTGGGGGCTGCCTGCGACGCTGACCAGGCCACCTGGAACCCCTTTGCCTGGGGCCTGGCTCCTGGCTGTGATGGCCCAGATCGCGGCTGTGTGAGGGCCTTTCGGAAGCACAGGTGGGGCTGCACTCCGCTGTGAGGTTGCGCAGGGACATCGTGCCCTGGGTTCCTGGATTTTCCAGTCCCTCTCTTCTGATTTTAAACTTCTCTTTGACTTTCTACTTTCTAGTGTTTTATTGTCAGCAGATCTCTTGCTTCCTAAGAGAGCCTAAAGGAAAAAAAAATAGAATCCTCCCCATTTTACTCAAAAGTCAGTTTCTTATATTCTTCTTGATCTTGATTGTTAACTTCCTTTGATCCCTGATCTTTTTCCCAAAAAGAAACCTTTTTTTGGAGTTTTGCCCAAAAAGCCTGTTTTTGAGAAAGTACCGAACATTGGCAAAGCAGCCTTAGTTACTTGGATTTTCTCCTGACTTCATTATATGCATGAACTGGGAGGTGACATGTCATCAGTGTCAATAACAAATGCTGTAACTTGGGGGAGACAGAGCCAACCTACAAAAATTAAAAATCTGTAATAAACACCGTGACAGTCAGGAAGCATGTCTTGTTCTCCAGTGCATCTGAGGACCCAGCACGGTCAGGCACAGAATGGGTACATAGCGTCTTCTTGAATAAATAAAGGGATGAAGGGATGAATAGATAAGAGGACCCCCGGTCGGTAAGCTACTCTTTTGATAAAGAAGTAGCGTCAGAATGTTGGGTTTAAAGAAATAGAGAAGGAGCTCATACAAAAGGATAGAGTGGGGGGACAGTTACAGGGGAGGGGGCGCAAAGAGTGAGGAGATGAAACCACAAGAAGATTTGTCTGGAGAAAGATGGAGCGTTTCTTCCTCTGCAATGGCAGAAAAGGAAAGGAAGGATTTGATAGGAATGAAAATCGAATCTAGCACATTTTCAAACTGTGATTCTGAGAAGCCTCGGGTTCCAGGGAAGGGCCTCGGGGTGACTGGGCATGGCCTGCAGAGGCGACTTGGTAGGGCCAGTGTCAGGCAGAGCATTTCAGCAGGGTCTACTTTATACAGAAGTCTCTCTTGAGATGTCTTTTTTTGGGGGGTGGGGGGAAAGGTGAATGAATTTTACTATTTAAAAATTTGAAAAACTAACATAGTCTAAAATGCCCACTTTGTAGATTAGAACACTAAGATCTACAAAGGTGTAGAGGTTGGCCCCAAACAAATGTCCTTGCTCCTGTTACCAGTACCATCCCTACTGCCCCGTGTCCCTTACGTAGTCCGCACAGCCCAGCGAAAAGCACAGTTGTTGGTGGTGGTTTTGTTCATTGACTACCTCCCACCAGATGACTTAGTATTTCTGAACCATCGGATCTACGCGCTGTGGGAATTATGCTTTGCAATACAGCTTCTAGGACTGGGTTGTATCCAGGGGTAGGATTTGCCCATGAGAAGACCTTATATCTGATGGGATTGAAACAAACAAGTTCTCACTTGGGTTTCTTCATGTATTCATTGAGCAAACACATATTAAGCCTCTTCTCTTTCGAGCAATAACAATAAAGGTTGCTAAGCTAGCGCTCTTGCTCAGTGAAGTTCTGCCTTCTTAACCATTTATGGCATTTACTCAGATTTAGAAGTGCTATTCTATTATTTTTAATTTACTTATTGCTGACTTGAAGCTCATACACTATTTTTAAAAGAAGTATATATTCCAGATTCACAAATTTATTGTAACTCTTATGATTCTTCATCAGTGTCTTCAGACACAGACACAAATTCAGCTGCACTCCTAACCCACGGCAGTGAAGTTTCCCTTTTCTCTCTTCATGCCCTGCATCCACTTCCCACAGAGAAGCTGCTTGTACCACATCTTGAAAACCAGTTCCTACAACCCTGCTTCTCTAACTGGCGGGAATCCCCAGAGCTCCAGCATGAATTCCTCAGGCCTCTTTTGCCCCAGAGCAAAGTTCCCAGCTGTTCCCCGATTTGCAGAGACTGAAGGACCCTTCCAGACTCAGAGAAGCCAAATCTTCCCCAGAGACGCTTCCCTCTCCTCCTTCCTCTGCATCACACTCCCCAAGCTGTGGAACTGTCACTCACATGGTCACGCAACATACACACACAGGTCTGTACTCATTAACTCGGAGTAAGCGCAAAAACCCAGGCAGAGACCCTCTCCTAAAATAGAAGCGGGAAATTATCTTAGGTGTAGGTGTTTGCTATCCGAATGCTTCTGGTAGCCTGTGAACCGCTGGAAACTATGCTCCCCAAGTTGCCTTTCTTCCCCACATGCTTTACCATATTCACAGAAGCGTGTCCTCAAACAGGTAAGCAAGCATCCCACATCACACCAAGTTTAAATGTGAGTCGGTGTCAGTCGAATGCTTCTTTGAGTTTCTTTTACCGAAGTGATTCTGTCATTATTTCTATGATTGAAAAGCTTGGAGAGGAGAGAGATGGAGATACTCTTTTTTAAAGGGGAAAAAACAGCTAATTTGTAAGTATCTGTATCCATTATAATTTGCTAATGTAGTTATGGATCTCCAGGGTGGCCGTTTCCCTGGCCCATGCTCTGTTCGCGAGGGTGTGGACGTGGCCCCTTGGTTTGGCGGTAGAGAAGCTGCTGTGATGTATCCTCTTGAGGCAGGAACTGAACTGGCAGCGTGACAGGGCTTTATAATAATGGGTATAAAAATCACACGCAAAGCCATGCATGTTAATTATAATTAATTTTTTCTACAGGCTATTTTTTACCCTCTTTGATTGTTCCTGTTATTAATAAATATATACAATGGTTTGATGTGTTTCATACATTGGAAATACTTGAGACCATCAGAAATTTTATTAACAGGCCTAACAAGGGAGGTTACGTAAGGTGAAAAATGTATTTATGAAAGGATCTTTACTTTGCCCTGGTATTTTAATTCTAGTGTGTCCTAAAATAATTCCTGTTGTCTTTAAGGCAGCCAGGAAAGGGTTTTTGAATTATTTTCCTAAGTTATGTCAGAGTTTTCTAAGATTGTAATTTACAGGGAAATGGATGTCACAGCCTGGGAGAAGGACGTGTTAATCACTTTAATGGTATCGTATGTAGAGGTAATAATTCCCTTTGAGTCTTGGAGAAAAGTTATGTACATGCTGTTAGTTACTTGAGTGATTTTTATTAGACTATTTTTCTCATCATTTGGAAGTTGTGTAATGCCTATGTTCAGTTTCTCAAATAGACCCTGTATCGTACTCCTAGCAAAAAAAAGTAAAAGTAATTTTTATCTAAAATCTTTATCTCATATCAGACTAACTTCATTATTAGAATTTTACATGTCATGTACAGTAATTATGAGATTTTCATAAGATTTCTTTCACAAAGTTTAAAGTTTTATGTGGTATACTTTAGATTCTGATTTTAAAAGTAATTTCTTTGCTGCATATTTCTGACATCTATCATTGAAAATAGAGGAGGGGGGAGGCCGAGGCGGGTGGATCACGAGGTCAGGGGATCAAGACCATCCTGGCTAACGTGGTGAAACCCCGTCTCTACTAAAAATATAAAAAATTAGCCGGGCATGGTGGCGGGCGCCTGTAGTCCCAGCTACTCGGGAGGCTGAGGCAGGAGAATGGTCTGGGAGGCGGAGCTTGCAGTGAGCCAAGATCACGCCACTGCACTCCAGCCTGGGTGGACAGAGCAAGACTCCATCTCAAAAAAAAAAGAAAAGAAAAAGAAAATGGAGGAGGGCCACCAGGAAGGGGACTAAGGTGGAAAATAATAAGATAAAAATAGCAAAAAACACACTAAGAAAATAAGCAATTATAATTTCAAATAGCAGACAGCATGCGATCATAAGAACTGGCTCTGGCTGTCACAGTAGCCAAAGTCACATCCCACCTTGGAAGGAAAAGCGTGCCCGGCATGAGAGAACGATGTTGTGCTGGTTCCTCCTGGCCGGTCGTGTCCTCTCCAGCATTTGTCCATTAACCAAGAGCCCTGGCTCTGCTAGTTCCACATCACCTCCTGGACAAGTCTGAAGATCAGAAGGCTGAGGCTGTGCTCTGCCGAGGCTGATAAAAATAAACCTCCGAACACGTGTGCTTGACATGTGTGGCCAAGGAAATATCTACCGTGCCTCCAGTTGGAGGCTTGTACCAGGAGAAACACTAAAGAAGAGGGAAACGGACAAGCCTGTCACACTGGCAGCACCAGTTGGTAAGGGCAGGCAACACACATTGTTGATGCGAACGTGAATTGTCTTGCAGAGCAATTTAACAATAGCTAATAAAGCTGGGCACAGTGGCTCACACGTGTAATCCCAGCACTTTGGGAGGCCAAGGAGGGTGGATCATTTGAGCCCAGGAGTTCAAGACCAGCCTGGGCAACATGGCAAAACCCCGCCTCTACTAAAAGTACAAAAATTAGCCGGGCGTGTTAGCACACGCCTATAGTCCCAGCTATTTGTGGGGCTGAGGCAGGAGGATCACCTGAGCCTTGGAAGGTCGAGGCTGTAGTAAGCCATGATTGGGCCACTGCACTCCTGCCTGGGTGACAGAGTAAAACCTTGTCTCAAAAAAAAATTAAAAAAAAAAAAATAATAATAATAATAAAGTACATGCTTTGTATAACCTTTGACTCAACAATCCCACTTTCAATTATATACTTTAGAAAAACTTGTACGTGTGTAAAAAGACATTCGAGAATGTTTGCTGCTGTATTACTTGTGTTACTTAGTCAAAAATTCTATTAAAAACCTTAATACTCAATATCCAAAAGAAGAGAATTATGTTACATGCAGTTGATCGGGCAGCACAGTGTGACCTGACCAAACTCACTCGGTGCCTCCCTGGATGTCCTGCACGTGCACCTGTTCCCACACACGCTCCTTTCCTGCCCTGCGCAGCCCGCTGCAGCACAGAGCCCTGCACCATGGCTCCTGACCCCTGTCCAGCCAGGGGCAGTCTCCTGGCAGCTGTAATCCTCTTCCTGAGGCTGCCACAGCTGTCCTGCAGCCCAGTCCCCTCTGGCGCCATGCCCTCAGCACATCACTGTCCCTTGCCCACAACTTTGCAAAAAGTTCCTTCCTGAGACTCTCTTCAGAAACTCCTGTGACCATGCGTTAGCCATCATGTCCTGCCAGGCCCCCGACAAAGGATATGATAGCAAAGCCTGACCTCAGTGAGGAGAGACAGTTATGGTCTCAGTTGATCTCCTTTGGTGTGAACAAAAATATTCCTGTGCCTAGAAATGTTTTTGAAATACAAAGTAAACTTGAACTATAGCCAAATAGTTTATATTCTCTTATCAGAAAAAATCACCATTTGGGAAAGTATAAATTGTAAATGGTAAATAACGTGTTTTCTTCTCTTTTTTTCCATTAATGTTTTTCTAAATGATTATACAAAGAGAATCATCTGGCTGGGCACAATGGCTCATGCCTGTAATCCCAACACTTTTGGGAGGCTGAGGTAGGAGAATCAGTTGAGTCTAGGAGTTTAAGATCAGCCTGAGCAACATAGTGAGATCCCTTATCTACAGATAATTTAAAAATTAGCCTGATGTGGTGGCACACCCCTGTAGTCCTAGCTACTCGGGAAGCTGAGGTGGGAGGATTGCCTGAGCCCAGGCGGTCGAGGCTGCAGTGAGCCGTGATCACAACACTGCACTCCAGCCTGGGCAACAAAGCAAGACCTTGTCTTTAAAAAAAAAAAAAAGAGGAAGAAATGAAACACTCATCTTTCTGTTCCCTCTACTGATGCGTCTGACTCTCACACCACATCTAAATTAGAGATGAAGGGGCTCTGTCAGTCACCTCTGCCCTGAATTGCAGTGGGAGCCCTCCCCAGCTGAGGTGTGAGGCTGGGTCTGGGCCTTGCCCCTTTGCTCCCCACTCCGTGTCCCCCAGCAGGTCTGCCAGCGCTGAGCCCTCTGCGCCTCCACCTGGGAGATGCAGGTGGGAAGGGCTGCCCGCACTCTCTCTGCCGCGTGCTGTTTTGTGTTATTGTCTCGGAATTGGGTTGTTCTGACTCCTAGAAAATTGGCTCTTGGGTCGGTGTAAGTTTGTATAGATATGACTGCATGTCATTTATAGACCAATCGATATTAACCAGTAAATTGCTTACTCTAATAGTGCACACTTAATCAACAGCAGCAATTATCCAAGTAAATCTTTCCTATTCAGTCATCTGTGGGAAAATTATGTTGGGAGAAACTGTAACAAGAGCATAAACATTTCTGCTTTCTATTTTCAGTCAGGAAAGAAGCCACTTTTTAAAAGATTTACATTTCCCAAAGAAATGAATAATTAAGATGGTAGGCGTTTGCTTTATTTTTAATAGTTGTGATCTAGTGTGAGACATAGAAAACAAGTCTTAGAATATGAAATCATGGCAAAAGCTGAAGGCTTTTTATATGATACGTTTTACTATTTTTAATCATTTATGGAGTACTTTATATTTGCAAAGTCCTCACAAATAATTTTATTACACATGTAAATGTTTGATTGGTGGTGAGCATCTATACATAGTGGGTATAAAATGAGATGGAAGCCTTTACTGTAAAATATTTCTTACTTGTTTAAAAAATACGTAAGTATCCATAATCAGATTTTCCCGTTTATATGCTTTTGTACCCACACAAATTCTAATTGCCTTTGAGGTCCAACAAATAGATAACAAATTGAGGGCCAGGTGCGGTGGCTCGTGCCTGTAATCCCAGCACTTTGGGAGGACGAGGCGGGCAGTTCACAAGGTCAAGAGATCAAGACCATCCTGGCCAACATGGTGAAACCCCGTCTCTAGTAAAAATACAAAAATTAGCTGGGCGTGGTGGTGCACGCCTGTAGTCCCAGCTACTCGGGAGGCTGAGGCAAGAGAATGGCTTGAACCCGGGAGGCAGAGGTTGCAGTGAGCTGAGATCACGCCACTGCACTTCAGCCTGGCGACAGAGCGAGACTCTGTCTCGAAAAACAAATAAAATGAAATAAAAAACAAATTGAGTTCACTGGGCGTTGTGTAACATCACAGAATGGAACATCAGGAGATTCCATATCTACTGCATCAAAATCCTTTTATTTTTCAGAAAATCCCAAAACTTTGCTTATGCTTTAGCTGCTGTACTTAGTAGTAACTTACACCTTCCATACTTGTGAAAATGCTGTATTATTTCAACCAGCATGAATTTGGTTCCTGCATATCAGGCACTGTTCTAGGTCCAGAGACTGAGGGCGTCACTGTGTGGACAGAAGTGACATGCGCACGGTTGATTTCTGACAGGCCAGGACATCAAAGCGCTGTCTGCATGAGTGCTGATCCATCATTATTTTTTCATTCACAAAACTTTTTTCCTCCCTTCACAAATAGCAAGTTCCTGTTTCTAAAAGAGAAAAGAGAAATTGAAAAAAAGATTGCTTATATAACCACTGTCCTTTTACATTTTAGTGTATGTGATATACATATGTGTGTGCATATCTATACTATACATAGTGTGCATGTATGAAGATGGAGACACATATTTGTGTATATATGCTTAGGCACAAAATTCATATGCTTCTATCAGTTTGTGTCTTTTTATGATGTATTATACATTTAGCATTTCCCTATATTAAAGGGTCTTTGAAAAACATTTTAATAGCCACATAATCTGAAGTTATTATAAATAATCTTAGGATGAACTGTCTTATACAGAATTCTACATATGTGATCATTTCTTTAGGGTAAGTATTAGGAGGAGAATTCTGAAGTCAAAGGCTGTTCATAAATACTCCCCATTGTCGTTCAGAAGGTCATTCCAGATTATGTTTTCCACAGCACCTGAGTGCACTGGCTGTAGCATCTCCTTGCCTATCCTGACTTGTATCTTTTTTTAAAAAATTTCTAATTTTTTAGGCTAACAATGACATTTGCTTTTTATTTGTTTTGCTAGTGAAGATCAACTCACTAGTAAATTATAATTTGCATTTCTTTGATTACTAGTGTGGTTAATTAAGCATTAGTTTATTCTTGTACTGTCTTCTTGTAGTACTACGAATTTACTGTCTGTTCCACAATTTTTTTGCATGCCAAGTGCCACACTAAAGAAATGCTTTTAGAAATTGAAAAACAATGCATTAGATGAGACCACTGTCCCAAGGAGCTAAAGGAGAAATAGGAATTAAGAATAGGAAGGTTTCACCATGAGCAGGAAAGGCACCATTAAGATCAGGTTTGAGGCTGGGCGCGGTGGCTCACACTGTAATCCCAGCAGTTTCGGAGGCCAAAGCAGGTGGATCCCCTGAGGTCAGGAGTTCAAGACCAGCCTGGCCAACATGGTGAGACCCCGTCTCTACTAAAAATACAAAAATTAGCCGGGCGTGGTGGTGGGCGCCTGTAATCCCAGTACTCAGGAGGCTGAGGTAGGAGAATTGCCTGAACCCAGGTGGCAGAGGTTGCAGTGAGCCAAGATCGCGCCACTGCACTCCAGCCTGGGCGTCAACAGCAAAACTCCGTCTCAAAAAAAACAAAAAAAAAAGATCAGATTTGAGGTTGGTTTGAGGGTACTCATCTTGCAATGAGCAAGTGCAGGTGTGCTCTGACTGGAGCAGGGGCGTGTGAGGGCTCGGCGACACAGCGGCCAGCCGCACCTTCATCTAGAACAGATTCACTGTCATCTCCAACTCCAGGGTGGCCAGCTGAAGACTGGGCCGTCATCTGTTCTGAATCATTGATATAATGTGTTTCCTATGACCTGTTCTGTTGTTTTAGACCTGGTCAGCACACTCACAACTTCGATGAAATTAGGAATGCCTTTCACACAGGGCTAGGCACATCAGTTGATAAGTACATCCTGAAAAGGCCCAACTTAGCCGTGAGTATTGGACATAAATAGGAGTTGTATTACCACAAAAGTAAGGAAAATATACCGTGTACAGAGATCTTGCTCATTTGTTATACAAAATAAATGGTGGTCTTTGCTCCCAAAGACCCTTCCAGAAGAAAATAGTTGAATACTTTTAGTGCAGAAGGACAACTCCGGGTTACTGGTAGAACTTAACTATTATTTACAGTTTCTCTTCTTAACTGTTTTTAACTTTTGTTCATAAAAACTGGCAGCTTCCTTTGTCTAACCACTGCAGGCCGTCTTTCTCTAGGACTCTGGTTTCTCTGTTGCTTTTTGTACTGCTTCCATTTGTGATAGTCAAAACAGTTGACTCCTTGGAGTCAAGGGAATGTGGTCTTGGTTTCTTTTATCCTGGGACAGCTAGTCATAGTAGTGGCAAAGGATTATCTCGTTATCTTCATTACTCATTGTCATCCCAGAGACCCTTGATGAAGAGCTTTTAGATAAAACATGAGTAGAGTGTCATTCGGCCAGTTCCGTAGCACCTGCAGCTCTTGTTGAATGGTGTTCAGTTAGTGAACAGTTTTATAGTTTCTGAAAAGGTGACTGACACATGTTCAAATATCAAATTAACAAATGATGTGTACGTGTGTGTGATGGAATATCATGCAGCCATTATAAATCATGTCCCAAGAAAATATTTGAGGATATAAGAAAGTTTTGAGTAAAGGATACAAGACAGTGTATGTTTTTTTTTAAAAAACATGACAAGGATGCATCTGAGAATACTGTATAATTGTCCACAGTTGACTTTCTTTTTTCACTTCATACTTACTGTTTGTACTATTCCACAGTGTGCACAGGGATGAGGTGGTAGATAGGGGGTGGTAGCTAACTCTGTTGAAGCAGCTAACCTGCCTGACAGTACTGTAAGTGTTTAAAAGGTGTCAGTATGCGGAATCATCTCACCAGCACCCGCCACCTTAGCCTGCTGTTTCTGCTGTATCCTTTCAGTTAGCTTACGATAGTACCCATTTGCCCTGGCCAGAATCCAAGACTTTTACCTCCTAAATAATTCATATGAGTATTTGTCTCCTCCACCCTGCCCCTCCCCTCCTGTGCTAGTTCAGGCTTCGTTTCCTTGTGCCTTGTTCACTAAGCCAGCTCAGTATCCTTTGTATTCACATAATACCCCCCAAAGAATTAGAAAACTAGGTACCCCTCACACATTTTTAAGCTATCTAAAATGTTTTATCATAAATTTAAATGGTTTCAAAGGATATAATTAATGTTTAGCACATAGTGTGTTGCATATGTGATTTAATTATATTCCCATCAGCATGTAGGACTGCAGATTCAGCTCATTCAGTTTTGGGAAATGTGACCCACTTGGCAGCCAGTACCCATCGTAACCAGTCACTCAAACCGGGCACGTGTGATCTCAGAAGAAATCGCACTTCGTCGTGTGATCCAGATAAGCATGGCAGTGGGGTCCTGGCAGCAGTCACTCCACTCTGGATTTAGTCCTTAGAATTCATTCTCTCCCCTCAAAGCCCCCCGGGTTCTTGTCCTCCCCCCCGCCCGCCACTCTGGGGTCCGCCACTCTGGAGTCTAGCCTCTAGCTCCAGCTCCACCTCAGCCTCACCCCCACCACCCCCCTGACCCCATCCTCCAGCTGTCCCTGCTCTGCAATGCCTTGAACGTGCTCTGCCATGTGTCGGCTCGTTTCCTGAATCCTCAGGCATCAGTGCCAGCAGTGTCCTCACAGAGCTGTCAAGTGTATCCATGCCGTGCCGCTTGTGCCTCTGCCCCGCGAGGGACGCCATCCCCCTTGTTGACGTGCATTCCTCTTGTTCATCGTGCGAGACTCCCCACCCCTGTGCCACTGATCTCAGTGTCTCCCACACTGGAGTGTCCGTATTTCATAAGCACACGTATGTGTGCATGTATGTATTTCATATGGACATCACATACGTTGGCCCTTCATATCTACAGGTTCCGCATCCACGGATTCCACCACCCGCAGATGGGAAACACGGTGAGGTGTGCACAGCAACCTTTCAGCCGTGGTTGGTTGAATCCACGCGTGTGGAACCTCCAGATACGGAGGATCAACCAAGGACTTGATCAGTCACGGATTTGGTATCCCGGGGGTCCTGGAACCGGTCCCCGGCAGACAGAGGGTCTGCTGCTTGTGTTTATGCCTGTGTGTGTATGTACAGACAGTCCCCAACCTCCGTGGCTTGACTTCAGATTTTTCAACTTTATGATGGTGCAAAAGCGCTCCCCATTCGGTGGGAACTGTACTGTGAGCACCCACATGCCATTCTGTTTCTCACTCATGGTGAATTCAAGGAAAGACATGAAATGTCCAACACTTTATAAAGCAACTGCAGGCTAATGTAAGGTGTTGTGAGCATGTTTAAGGTAGGCTAGGCTATGCTGTGACATTCGGTAGGTTAGGTGGTGCATTCACATCTTTTCTTTTCTTTTTTTTTTTTTTTTTTTTGAGATGGAGTTTGGCTCTGTGGCCCAGGCTGGAGTGCAGTGGTGCAATCTCTGCTCACTGCAACCTCTCTCCAGGTTTAAGAGATTCTCCTGCCTCAGCCTCCCAAGTAGCTGGGATTACAGGTGCTCACCACCACACCTGGCTAGGTTTTGTATTTTCGATGGAGCTGGGATTTCACCATGTTGGCCAGGCTGCTCTCCAACTCCTGACCTCAGGTGATCCACCCAGCTCAGCCTCCCAAAGTGCTGGGATTACAGACGTGAGCCACCGTGCCCGGCTGCATTCACTTATTTTCTTATCTTTTTTTTTTTTTTTTGAGGCAGAGTCTCGCTCTGTCGCCCAGGCTGGAGTGCAGTGGCGCGATCTCAGCTCACTGCAGGCTCCGCCTCCTGGGTTCACACTATTGTCCTGCCTCAGCCTCCTGAGTAGGTGGGACTACAGGCGCCCACCACCACGCCTGGCTAATTTTTTTGTATTTTTAGTAGAGACGGGGTTTCACCATGTTAGCCAGGATGGTCTCCATCTCCTGACCTCATGATCCACCCACCTCAGCCTCCCAAAGTGCTGGGATTACAGGCATGACCCACCACGCCTGGCCCACTTATTTTCATCTCAAGATATTTCTAACTTACGGTGGGTATGGATGGAGCATCTGTGTCTGTCTTGATGCACTGGTAGCCATTTGTTCTGTATGACTGTCCCTCATACCAAATTCATCTTTGTACTCCTGTTGCCTAACTTAGGACATACTTCCTCTTAGGTGCTTAGTAGATGCTTCTCAAGTGAGGGAGTGACTGGGTGCTTCTGTTAACAATATGAACAGGGAGCTAAGCCCACTCCGCCAGCCCAGCCTGCCTTAAGGGCTGTCTTGTAACAGCTTCGCCTCACAGGCATTCGCACTGTGACTTCCACAGGTAGGTTTCTTTATTCCCTCCCCGAAACGTCAGGGGCATTCTGTGAGCTTTCCTGTGTGTCCACAGGGGCAGTTCTGTCTTTGGAAGCTGAGAGCAGAAGCACTGCAGGGCCCCCAGGCCACTTCCTGGGCACACCCCTACGCCTTCACTGCCCTCCCCTGCCCTTTCACTGTGCCCTCCTGGGCAGCCTTCCTCGGCTGCAGGGCAGATGCTCTGTGGTACCTGCCTCCACTCCTCTCAGGAAGGCCTTCCTCTCCCTCGCTGGGTCACCTCTCCCTGGCACATGCTTCTCCCAAACCTGCATCTCCAGTGTCTTCTCTCCTCAGCTACAACCTGCCATCTGCAGGTTTACCAGGCACTTTTCACGTGACTGTTCCACCATCTTGTCATTTTTTGTATCTTCTGTCATTTTGTAAAACCCAGCTCATCTGCCTGCTGCGTCTCCATGTCCGGCCTGCCCTGGGTGGGTAGAGACAGGTTCGCGCCATCCCTCGGATTTCCACATTAGTGTTTTATTGGTTAGTTTGTTTCTGGGTCTCTCTCACCCTCTAGGGAGCAGCCACGGCACCCCCCACCGCCCCTGCTGCCTGCTGCTCTCCTCCTGCCGGGCCGGATGATGGAGCGCCTGACCACGTACGGTCTTTAGACTGCCCTACTCGGTCTGTACACTGCAGCTGGATTCATTTTCCAAACATTTTATTTCAAAATGCATTTCTGTTTAGAAGCACCCAGTTGCCCCTCTTGCCTGGAACTGAAATCTCACCATTGTGACCTGATGTTGGAAACTTGCCCTGGCTTCTGGGACCTGGCCGTCTTCATCGGCCTTGTGTCCCCCCGAGCCTAGCACAGTGCCTGGTCCACAGCGGGCGGTCAGTAAATGGCCGCTGAGTGAAGGAATGAGGAAATGCAGATTCCGCCAACATTTACTCATCAATCTTCTTTGTTCTCCTTTCCACGAGAATTAAAACCTTAAGTTTCTCATTTTTAAAAATGGTCATTGGCCAGGCGTGATGGCTCACGCCTGTAATCTCAGCACTTTGGGAGGCCGAGGCAGGCAGATCACCGGAGGTCAGGAGCGCGAGACCAGCCTGGCCAACATGGCGAAACCCCATCTCTACTAAAAATACAAAAATTAGCCGGGCGTGGTGGCAGGCGCCTATAGTCCCAGCTACTCAGGAGGCTGAGGCAAGAGAATCGCTTGAACCCAGGAGGTGGAGATTGCAGCGAGTTGAGATCGTGCCACCGCACTCCAGCCTGGGCAATAGAGACTCTGTCTCAAAAAAAAAAAAAAAAAAAAGGAACATTGTCATAGTGGCAAGCACAGTGGCTCATGCCTGTAATCCCAGCACTCTGGGAGGCCGAGGGGAATAGATCACTTCAGCCCAGAAGTTCAAGACAAGCCTGGGCAACGTGGGAAAACCGTCTCTACAAATACTCGCCTGCATCTGCCACTCTGCACCATCAATATAAATAATAAGTAATTCACAATAATCAGTCATGAAAGAATAAAATGGAAAACACATGCCAAATGCAGGCCCCTGCTTTGTTATCACTGCATACCGTACACATAAAGTTCTCTGTCTCGTGACTGCAGGAGCATCTCCGTTCCTGTGCGTCGTCCTCAGGTATCAGTCACAAGCCACTCACGGGCTGAAGTCAGCCCACAGTCCTCCTTGAAGTCAACAGAAATGAACTGCTGAGCCACGAGGGGCCTAGACCTGGGATCTGCCAGCATTTTCTGTAAAAGGCCATAGAATAAACATTGTAGACTTCCTGGCCATATGGTATCTGTCCAGCTCCTCAGCTCTGCTGTGAATGCCCAGCTCTTCCATGGTAGCACAGAACCTTATCACCGTGCAGGTGCACACGAGGCTGGGCTCTGGGTTCCTGTGAGCTCTGCCCACCAACTCAGGCAGTAGGGGGTGGGGGGCATCCACAGGATGTGCACAGATTGCCAGCACCAGGCCTGGCTGCTGGAACATCCTCCTCATAGCTTTACTCACATCTACACGGACGCCTTAAGTTCACCCC
The DNA here is from genome assembly GCF_028878055.3 of Symphalangus syndactylus. Classification (NCBI taxonomy): domain Eukaryota; kingdom Metazoa; phylum Chordata; class Mammalia; order Primates; family Hylobatidae; genus Symphalangus; species Symphalangus syndactylus. The sequence continues at coordinate 108,863,783 of NC_072440.2, read as the reverse complement.
ATCAGTGCAGGGAGACTGGGGCCTTCAAATGTGATGACACGACACTGCTGTGGCCTGTGTTCTGTGGAAGCCTGCAAAGGCCAGCACACCCGACCCTCCTCTGCCTCACCTCCTCTGCCACCCCATCCTCACCTGCTTCCCCAGCCTCCCCTCATCTACACCTGCTCGGCCCCTCCTCCACCGCCTCCCTCTGGCCTGCTGGTCCTTACTGCATCCCCTCGGGCCCTGCACCCTGCCCTCTGCTCCCTATGCCCCCCGCCCCTGTGCCTGCTCTCGCCTTGCTTCACACACATTCTGTCCTCTTCGAGAGTCTCCGCCCCCTCCTCCTCCCTGATTAACTCCTGCTTGTCCTCACTGTGGGGCATGTCCTGAGGGAAGAGGGCCCCAGCCTTTCTAGCAGGAAAGGCCAGAGCCTTAGGCCTAGGGAACCAGGAAGGGAGCAGTTATTAGTTGCCCCTGGATACAGAATCTGCCTAGATGCATATATAGAACTGGTTCAGACTTGGCACAATCTCTTTTCCTCTCACTCTTTCACATTTGCAATTCAAAGAGAATATACAGAGCCATTTGTATTATATAAAGTGATTATTGCATTGAATTTAGACTAGAGAAGGCATTTGGAGATCGTTTTAGTAAATTATCTTAACCAATCTAAAAATACTTCTGAACTGTCAACCAGAACACAGAAATCCTGTATTACTTGCTGTAGTCTGGACAGTTTGGGGGAACGTGGCACCAATCTCATCTTCACTGTGGATCAGTGGTTCTCTGACTTGGTCCAGTGGCCACGCACCAGCCAGTGAAGAAAACCACAGACTCCACCTGTACTGTGTATGCTTTGGTCTCCTCATTTCCAAAAAAAACAAGCTACAAGATATATTTTAAGAAATCTCATTTGAGTTGTCATGCTAATATTTGCAGCTCGCTGGTGGGTGCCATGGAGGCCAGTACTCACCGTCAGGCTGTGGCAGGTACAGTGAAAGGAAAAATTCCGTGAGAGAATGGTGGAAAGTTCACCTGACTGTGAAATGCATGCCCGTTAGAGTGGCTGAAAAACAGAGCACAGACAACACCAAGTGCCATGGGACGTGCAGCCGCGGGACTCCTCACTGCTGGGGAAGGCAAGATGGCACGGCCACTTAGGAAGACAGCTTGGTGGCCTCCTACAGCACTAAACATACTCTGACATACAACCCAGCAATCCAGTTATTGCATTACGCTCCTGGATATTTCACCCAGTTATGCCGAATGCTTATATCGACACAAGAAGCTGCCCAAAGATGTTGATACCAGCTTTATCCATAGTTGCCAAAAACTAGAGCAACCAAGAGGTCCTTCGATAGGTCAGTGGGTAAACACACTGGTAATGTGGACAATAGAATGTTCAGCATTTAAAAAAAAACAACTATCAACCCCTCAGAAGACCTGGAGGAAACTGAGATGCCTGCAGCCCAGGGACAGCTGGCAGCTTGCGGCAGGTCACATGGCTACTCAGTCGTAGAGCCTGGCCTGTCTGAAGCTCAAGGCCCAGCACCAGTTCCTTCCCTTACACATAGAGTTTCACTAGGCACGCACACGCTGACTCTGGATTGATGTAGAAACAGTTTGGGAATTTTTAACAGCATCGTTCACATTTTTAATGCCTGCCTCCTGCCTGGCACTGTGCTCAGCACTTTCATGTATCTTATTTAATTGTCACATCTGTGAGGTGGGACAGATGACCTCAGCTCTGTAAACTCCGCCATTGCTGAGCCTGCAGTGTGAGTGTGAGGCCACATGTCAGAGCCCCAGAAGACACAAGCCCCACTCTCCTGCCTTCAGCACGGCCCCCCACACCCCCACTGCGGCTGGAATTGGAGCAGGTCGTTAGCTCCTGCCTGAGGAAGCCCAAATAAAGGACTGCAGAACAACTGTAGTGCAAAGCTGAGACTCATTGCCCTCCTAGGCACTTCATGAGCAGGCTCCGCGTTCTCTGTCCCGGCGTGGAGTGCAGGAGGTGTGGAGAGGGAGTAGTGCGTGTGTGAGTTAGTATACAGAAGAAGTGTGTGGCAGGCTCTACCACACATTTTTAAAATATGTAAACTCCTAAACTTCTTGTCAGAGAAGCGCTTGGCATGCACACAAAATCATTTAGCTAATTCTTGAGAAACATATTGTTTAATTGTCTGTCTCCCTTGCTAGATCATACCACTAATGAGTGCCTGTTCACTAACCTCCCCACCAGCCTTGCGGTCTCTGTCAGGCAGGAGGTACTTAAAGCATGTTTATTGACTGGCTGCAGAAATAAGGACATCTACCATATTCAAAGATAGCGCCCGTTACATTGAGAAAAGACAGAGTGAGCATCCACTTTTAGCTTCTTAAAAGGTTTAAACATTCTGATCTTATTTTCCCATTCATTTGCCTGATGGCCGTCCTTTCTGTATTGCACGAGGGCAAAGATAAACACAAGAGTCTGTGCGAATCAGCCAGTGTGTCAGTACCAGCCAGCCTTTCCATGTTGAAGCTGTAACGTTAAGTGATGTGAAAGTATACCATGCATTGCCACATGGGCCTGGAACATGTTGTGTTCACCCAGTTCATTGATTTTTTCATATTGATAAGTTAGAATTATGAACATATAAAGCCACTTATTTTAGAGTCACATGCAGATCTTACAGATACAAATAAATATGTCCAACACATAGCATAAAATTTCCTTATTGATTTTAAATTGACAGAAATCTCAAGATAATCTTGCTAAAAAGGAAACCAGTCATATAGATTGAGAGATGTGCGGAGCTTTCCAATAAAAAGCCTCTTCCTGATGTTCTATCGGTTGTTAAATTTTAATGTTTTTATGATTTGATCGGCTCGAACTGTATCTCACGCTTGGCTCTCTTATTGCCTAATTACACGTGCAGCGTTGACAAATGGCATTCCCCTCCATGCCGTCAGCACACTGACCTTGTCGTGATTACTAATGGCTGGCTGGCGCTGCTTCCAGCAAGGTGAGCAGCTGTGGCCAGTGGCTATGCGTTTGGGTCATGTATTCCACCATGCCTTGCGTGTGTGTTTGGTCACATGTTCTGCTGTGTCTTGCAGAGCTGCAGAAACTGGAGGGCAGCAGTGGACCTCTGCGGACGTCTCCTCACGGCCCATGGCCAGGGCTATGGCAAGAGCGGGCTGCCCACCAGCCACACGACAGATTCACTGCAGGTGAGAACACCTTTCAGGTGCTGTAGTTTAACCTGGCTTATCACAGTTTGGGGACATGGACAGGACCACGGCCTTTCATGCCGATAACAAAAAGCGTATTTTCATATCCTGCTTCTTTCTCTCCTAATTATATTGTATATACTATACTGGGGCACTGGAATTCTCTCTTCGGCCCGTCAGGACGCCCGTGCGCCCCAGAAGCACGCTCACAGGTGCCCACACTCAGTCTCATGGTGGGACCGGCATGGCTTTGGGTCAGCAGGTGGGGTCGCCTCACGACTGGCAGTAGCAACTGGCCTGTGCGGGGCTCTGGGGCGCGTCTGGGCCCCGTGGGAAACAGTGACAGGAGCAGTTGGTTCTGTCCACCCCAAGGACGGAGGGTCCATGTGCCATTTGCTCCTCCTGGTATATCACTTGCTCTGAAATTTAAAAAAAAAGAAAAGGGAATGCACAAAATAGATTTGTGAACAAAAGGAAACTCATCTGAGAAGAAGGAACAGCTGCAAATGTTGATAAATTCTTACCTTTCCCTGGGGAGTTTTTTAACTGTTCTTCTGGCTTACATGGGAATCCCCTGGGACTAAACAGATCACCAGATCCTTCAGAACTGTGATGAGCTTTTGAAAGGAGCAGCTCTGGGGAGCCCTGACAGCTTAGCTATTTCCAGCAGACTCCTACTCTGTCTTCCCCCAAGAGTCAACAAGAAGAGCCGCTCTAGCTTTAAATGCACTTTCCCCCATCACCTGTCCATCCATTGGTTTGCCAAATCTTAGGCTGTTTTTCTATCATTTCTCTCCAACCCATCACGACCTGCAGTTCGAGCTCTCATTGCAGTGTCGCTTTGGCCTCTTACATGAACTTAGTTCAAGTTTCTTTATTCACATTCATTCCATAAACTACCTCCAAAAAAACTCTTAAAGCACACTTTTGATCATCTCACTTTCCTGCTCGAAAACTGTGCCCAGCGCAGTGGCGCATTGACTGTAGTCCCAGCTACTGGGGAGACTGAGGCAGGTGGATCACTTGGGCCCGGGAGTTCTGGGCCGTAGTGCACTTTGTTAATCAGGTGTTGGCACTAGCTCAACACCAATATGGTGACCTCCCTGGAGCCAGGGACCACCAGGCTGCCTAAAGAGGGTGAACCACCTCCTTTCCAACTAGGTCTGAAATGGAGCTAGTCAAGAGCTGGACAGTCTCCCATTGCCTACCATGTGAAATTTCATCTTCGCGTGTTGTATGCAAACCCTCAGACCATGACAGGATATGTAGACACTATGGAATGGTTAAATCAAGCTAAATCACATGCATTGCGTCGCATGCGTGCGTGTGTGTGTGTGTGTGTGTGTGTGTGCGTGTAATGAGAACACTGAAAATCTGTCGTAACAATTTTTAGTATACATTGTAACTGTGGTCACCGTGTCTACAATAGATCTGTTGCGCTTATTCCTCGTGTCTCACTGAATTTTGTTTCCTTTGACTAACATCTCTCAAACCTCCCCTGCCCTGCCCTCCTCCCCACCCCCAGCCCCGGCACCCGCCATCTACCCTGCTTCTGTGAGTTCAGTGTTTTCAGATTCCATGTGTAAGTGAGGTCACACGGTGTTTGTCGTTCTGTGCCTGGCTTGTTTGTCTAACATCATGTCCCCTAGGCTCATCCACATCACAAACGATGGGATTTCCTCCACGAAAGCTGAGTAGTATTCCACTGTGTGTCGTGCCACGTTCCTTTATCCATTCATCCCTCAGTGGACACTTAGTGAAATTCATTCTTCTCATCAGTAAAGTCAGATCAAATTAGGTCATTTCTAAGGTGCCCCTTTTAATCCCAAGTCTCTGGCTCTGCGGCTGTCTAATGCAAATTCCCACCATTTTCCTGAATGTACCCCAGATGCTGCCAGAGCACACTGTGCTCTCTTGTATGTTGTGTTTTGTCCACTCTGTATCTTTGTCCTTACGTTCCTTGAACCAGCAGACCCTTCCTTAGCCTGTGGCGCCTTGAAATTCCGCAGCCCTGAGAGCTGCCCTCAAACACAGCCCATCCCTGCGCTTCCTCTCCTTCCTGCTCCCGTTCCCGCCGTCATTCCCCCGCCCTCCACTAGGTGGCGCATTCCTTTGGTGTCTTTTCATCTTCATGACACCTAGCACAGTGCTTTGCACACACACCTGCCCAGTAAGCACTGTTAACTTATTGAGTAAACAATTATATAAAATCATTCACATTGTTATTAAGCTCAATAGTAATTTCTTTTTAGAGACAGAGTCTCGCTGTGTTGCCCAGGCTGGATGGACTCAGTCTCCTGGGCTCAAGCGATCTTCCCACCTCAGCCTCCTGAGTAGCTGGAACTGCAGGCATGAGGCATCATGCCCAGCTTCAAGAGTAATTTTTTAAACACGATTGTGTAAATATGCAAAGATAGAAAGTTAGGTTAGCCCTTATTTTAATATATGAGAAATTAACCTCTAACACCAACTTCATAAGGAATAGCAATTTCTGAACTGGATATATGTAGATAACCTATTGTTTCCATTGTATTTTGTTTTTAGCTCTGGTTTGTGAGGCTGGCACTACTAGTGAAGTTGGGCCTTTTCCAGAATGCTGAGATGGAATTTGAACCCTTTGGAAATCTCGATCAGCCAGATCTTTATTACGAGTACTACCCACACGTGTACCCTGGGCGCAGGGGTAAGGCCATGGTATTTAATATTTGTACATTTGTATGTGTGTCGCTCTGGTTTGCTTTGATTTATACATAATTTGGTAGCCTCAGTTTTCCTTATTTATCCAGTCTTGAAAAATCAGATAAGTACCTAGCAACAAGCCTTGACTTACAGAATGCTCCCACTAAGATTTACCAAAACACTGAGCTAGAGTTGCTCCCTAGTGCGTCTGTTTGTACATTTAGCAGCCATGTGTCAAGCACCTGCTGTGTCAAGGCAGCATGATTTGGTGCAGGGGCCGGGTGGTAGACGTCTGAGCTGTGCTCCACCGTCCCATATCGGGACCTGGTGCACAGAGACGCAGAGCAGTGGAACCAAACGTGTCCGTGCATGTGGCACACACCATGAGATTGTCCATTTGTCTCTATTCTGATTTAATTTATTTTAAAAATCTGGTTGTGGTTCACCCTTTGGGTCACAGTCACGACCATTGTTTGGAAAACACTAGGCTACAGCCTAGGGTAGTTCTAGGAGAGTGACAAATCACCAGTTGGGAAGGGAGAAGGCGGGTTGTGGAGAGCCTTCTGTAGCATGGGGAGCCTTGTGCAATGTGCGTCTCTTGGTGGAGAACCTTATAAATGTGTTTGAAGCCTCTCATATGTTCTTAAATAGAAAACAGTCCTGGCAAGGTGTCTCATGAGGGCAGTGTAAGCAGCTATTGAAAGCCCACGCCCTGTTGTCAGACATCCCCAGTTACATCCTGCTTCCCCCGTTGACTCATGTAGCCTCGGGGGAGTTATCTGACATCTCTGTGCCCCAGTGTCCTTATTGGTAAAACAGAGATGCCAATCCTCCTCGCTTCCTGGGTTGTCCTGAAGATTAAATGATGTCATGTGTAAGTTGCTTGGAATAGTGGCTGCTATCTAGTACCAACTGTATTTGCTGGTTTTCTTACTCTTTCCGAATATATCAGTAACATGGGAAGGTCTCGCACTGCCGCATTTTGCAGGCTGAATTGTCAGCATTTGTTGGCTGAGGCAGTGGAGCTACAGAGAATTGTCCTAGTTGTCAGGAAATGCAGAGCCTGATTGGAGGTAGAAAATGTTTAAAACCAGTGGTACAAGAGATGCAAAGTCCTGATTAATAATAAAATAATAATTCCTATAGAAGTCTCAGAACATTTAAATAAACATTCTGTTGAACTTGGTTGATACTAGTAGGTAAATAGATGAACTAAAAAGGGTAGAAGTAAAAACAATCTTTCAGCTTCTTTGTGTGTTGTTTTTTGCTTAAACCTCAGCTCTGTTTCTTTGGAGGGGCATAGGAACGAATGCAGACGCCGGCTTTCTTTATTCCCCATGCTCTCTCCTTTATCATCTTTACCTTCCTCCAAGTAGGACGGGTGGGAATTGGTCCATATTACTCCGAGTTATCCCGGAATTGATGGAGATTTGTATCATTTTTAGTATAAAGTGTTTTTTGACCTTTAGTCTCACTGGTATTAAAATTGTTTCTTCCTTCTGACTAAGGGAATTTGCCCCTTGTGGAAAAGAAAAAATGGAAAGGGTAACTTTTAATAACTAAAATAGGGCATAAATCAAAGAGATTGTTTTGATGGGGCTGGCTTGATTTCATGGAAGTGAACCAACCAAGCTAGTAGCCACAGAGTCAGGAAGGACCAGCAGCACCACTGTCACTCTCGGACGTAGGACTCTGTGTCATCCAGGGATGTAGATGCCAGTCCTTAATGTGTGACACTTCCTGCCCACCCACTGGCCTGTCCAGTCCTGCCAGCCTTCCACATGAGCAGGAGGAACAGACCAAAGCCAGGACCGCTTGAGGGTGCGTGTTCCGGAGCTTTGTCTGCCATGGCCTGGCCAACAGGTGGAGGAAGTGGGGCCAGAGGAGTCTCGGGAACTTGCTAAAGGGCCCTCACTGGCGTTGCTGGCCAAGCAGGCCTTCTGTCCCCAGCAGTCTGGCTTTTGCAGCCATGAGTTGGATAAAGACGTCTTTACCTCTTCCCTGGGGTATTTCTTCTCCCGCACTCCAGCCTGGAAGCTGCCCGGTGGTCGTGAGCACTGTCCTCGAGGAGCAGGGCTTTATCCGTCCTCTCTCCCCACAGCAAGTCTCATCTACGTCCCTCCCAAAGTTCCATCCAGTCCGCACGTAGGTGGTTCCCACATCCGCTCATGAGTTGGAGAGATACAGCCATTGCTGGTTGTTCAAGGGATACTGTTCTACCTTGTAAATTAACTGGGCTTCCTGATTCTGTTGTGTCCCTTTCTTGTCTCCACTTCGTCGCCAGTTTGAGGGTCATCCTTTCCGTGTAAGACCGAATTTCCAGCCCAAAAAGAATGGGGAGCCTATCACTTGGTAGGTTGTGAAGAAAAGATGGAAAGGTTAAAGGCATTGTTAATTGGGGAAGTTTGAGGGTGTTTCTATTTAGTCAGTTATGCCTGGTAGCTATCATAGTCAAGAAACAGCTGTTTTCCTATTTCTTATAAGGATCAGCTTTGTTTTCCCCCCAGCATAAATAAAACCATCCCTTCCCCCTCTGCCTGACTGCAGCCTGAGCATCTCCTGCAACCCCGGCCTTCCCACGTGGTCCATAGTCCTGGGAGGGGGCTGGACTCAGGTCTGTGGGACTCTGCCTGGGCCGGGGACTGGAGGTGGGACTTGACAGCTGATTTTTTTAGGCATTTTGTCTGCTGCTAACAGAAAACTCAGGGCCTTGTGCACACAGGCCTTAATGGAAACCACCAGATACCCTGAAGCGCACAGCGGCACCAAGTGCTCTGGTTTCTTTTTCTACTGAGGTCCGTGTGAATTATAGATTCCAAATGACTCCTCTTACATCACCTGCTTCTGAAATTTATGACAGGTGTTTAAGAATGAGTGTGACTGAAAGGCAGATGTTTCCTATGATGACCAAATAAAAATCTCCAGCTCGGCTGGGTACAGTGGCTAATGCCTGTAATCCCAGCACTTTGGGAGGCCGTGAAGATCTCAAGATCTCTTGAGGCCAGAAGTTCGAGACCAGCCTGGCCAACATGGCGAAACCCCGTCTCTCCTAAAAATACAAAAAATTAGCCGGACATGGTGGTACACACCTGTACTACCAGCTACTCAGGAGGCTGAGGCACGAGAATCTCTTCAACCCAGGAGGCGGAGGTTGTAGTGAGTCAAGATCATACTACTGCACTCCAGCCTGAGCCACAGAGCGAGACTGTCTCACAAAAAAAAAAAAAAAAAAAAAAAAAAAACTCCAGCTCCCATTGGTCTCTAACCTTTACCTTTGGCCATTCAGGAATGCCCAACTTCGCCTTGTGTGTCCTATTTTACAATGTGCTGAAGATTCCGTGGCACTGTTTACCCATCTCTAAGGAGAGGATTTTGATGGAAATGACAGAGTGCCCTTTAAGATAAAGAGTCAAACTCTGTGGGTTTAGGTAGAAACTACCTGTCATCTTTCCTCGTCTTGAGGACATTTTTTCCTAAGGATGTTCAGTCAAACCTAGAAAACATGCTTTGATTCTTCCTGAAATTAAATTGCATTGGTAAATGGATAAAGAGAAGATAGCAGCTACACATCATTAAGCAGCTAATTTAAATTATGAAATAGACGTAAATCATACATACATTTTAGCAAAAGTATATTAACATTCATCCTCAATAATATGCTGGATGTTTACTAATTTTTCTTCCCATTTTGTGGTGTAACAAAGCGTAAATGTAGGATTTTGATTCATTCACTTCATTTTCGCTTGTAATATATAAGCAAAGCAAGTTGTTAAAATGTCCTTTAAAAGGAGGCTATAATTATAAAAACTTTTATGAATGAGCTTGAATATATTTCATGTAAATATTGGGCGTAATTTTTGCCCATTTAGAATATTCATAACAAGACATGTAACGAATCATATGTAAAAATCATGAAGGTTTTTAAAAAAAAATTCATCCAAGAAGGGAACAGTATTATGGTTGATGTATTCACATGTCATATCTAGCAATTTCAGTCAGTTACTTTCAGCCACCCCCAAAGCCCAACCCCTTTTCTGACCCTGGCTCTGTGTCTTTCACTTGGTGGTTTGGACGCTGTCTCCTGCGCCAGGAAGAATCCCGAGGACTATGGGCCTGGGGCCGACCCGGCCCCGCGCCCCCGCAGCTGAGGTCTGTGCGGTTCTGGGTGGGGCCTCCAAAGCCACAAGAAGCCCAGGTAGCACTGACTCTGACCTGGGTGTCCTCTCTTGATTTTTATTTCTTGCTCATCAATCTCCACCCCCTTTTCCTCTGTTCCTCTTCTACTGCATTCATTGCTTCTTCCCCTCTCAGACCCTACATCCATCCCTAGAACCCAGGGCCCAGCTTCATCCATCCCCACAACCCAGGCCGCAAGCGGTGGAGGTGGAAGCTGCTTGCATCAAGCCTTTTATCAGAGTTCATTTCGTGGGTTGTGGGGTAGTCACTGAAAGCTCACATTTGTGTTTAGAAGCCAACTGGCTGGGGGTTGTGAGCAGATTGTCCACATCTTTTCATTCACTGGACGTCCTCTGTGTCCCTGCAGGACACACTTCAAGACTGTGTGGCTTTAGCTCCCTCAGACTTCACACATAACTTGGCAACTGAGCTCTTCTGTCTAGAATTGTCATGCAGCTTCAGGAAATTCAGAGGATCGGCGTTGGTCATACTGGTGGAAGATGTCAAAACAAGAAGAATAAAAATAGTGTGCAGAAAATTTGCTCTTAGCCACTGTCTTATCTGTGAAAATTGAACTTCACTTGCGTAGTGATACCCTGTATCATGCATCTCCAGGGACAGAGAAAAAGATAAGTGTATCTTAAAGTTGCCTTTCCTCTTCACATTTCTCTGATTTTGAAACAGAAGTTCCCTATCCGTGAATTCTTCAGATAGTTGAGGTACTCTTTCACTGCAAAGGATGTCACTGTTGTTTCCAGATGGATTTGTGCAAATTCAGATATTTGATTTTTCTATGTTGCCCACATCTATTTACTGTTTACTTTTACTTTGCTTTTTTTTCTGGTCTAATAGCTTTTTAATAAAAGCTATTTACTTTTATTCTAACCCACTACTTCCGTACCTTATGAGAAAGTCTGTTTTGGGATCTGGTTGAATCTACTCTTTGGTCAACAAAAATCGATGTTTATTTAAATACAAATAGTAAATACTCAGACCATTAACAAATATTTTTTCATATTTGCCTTAGACATTTTTGTAACAAATGAAAGCACGCATTGCTGATACAGCCTGTGAACCTCCTCCCAATTCAGTCCCCTCCCGGAGGGAGTCACAGTCATGGTTTGTTGTGTATTCTTCCAGGTCATGTTTTTACATATTTGCTTCATACACACACATATACATACACACAGAGAAATACTTATACAGAGAGAGACTATTGTCTTACAAGCTTTGTAAATATACATCATGAGCATATCTGTCTTCGTTTGCTTTTTTTTCCCACTTTCCATTATTCATATCCATCCATATCCGTATCCATAAGGATGAACAATTAGGATCTTTCCAACTTCCAGCTATTATGAGCAATGGCGTCACGGGCATCCTTGTACATTTCCCTTTGTACATGTTCAGGAGTTTCTCTGAGCTGTAAATTTGAAGTGGCATATGTGAAAGTGACCGTGCTAATTTCCACTGCCAGCCACAGCCTGTCAGTTTCTGTTTCCCCCTCTTGTATAACTAAAGATTGTCAGACTTTCACCAGTGAGTCCAAAACTCTACCTCCTGTCGCAACTGACGTCTTTCTGATTTCTGCCGAATTATGTGTCCTTTGTCTGTCGGAGTTTCCTCTTTGGTGACTCACTCTTTCATAATCTTGGCCTGTATTTCTATTGGGTTATCTTTGTTATTAATTGGTTGAGGTTCATATTATATAGTAGGTATTTAATCCTTCATCTGTTTTGTATTTGGGAAATATTAATATCTTCTCCCATTCTGGGAAATACTATTTTCAACCCTGAAAAAATAATTCTAATTTAAAAATACAAACATAACCTTTTTTGTTTGCAACATAACACGTTTTAGGAGTATCTTCTTTATTCCACATACTGTTATATCAGGAATAATAAATGCAAAGAAATCATGCCTATGTCATTGCCAAGTAGGCTGAGACAAGTAAAGACATTTACCAGACAGCTTTCCAGAACGTTTGCTAAGGGAGCTGCTGCACGCTGTTGTTGGGACAGTCCGCTGGGTGTGGGAGGAGCTCTGCACGCTGTTGCTGGGACCCTGCGCTGGGTGTGGGAGGAGCTCTGTACACTGTTGCTGGGACCCTGCGCTGGGTGTGGGAGGGGCTCTGCACGCTGTTGCTGGGACAGTCCGCTGGGTGTGGGAGGGGCTCTGCACGCTGTTGCTGGGACCGTCCGCTGGGTGTGGGAGGAGCGTGCACGCTGTTGCTGGGACAGTCCACTGGGTGTGGGAGGAGCCCTGCACGCTGTTGCTGGGACAGTCCACTGGGTGTGGGAGGAGCCCTGCACGCTGTTGCTGGGACAGTCCACTGGGTGTGGGAGGAGCTCTGCACGCTGTTGCTGGGACCGTCCGCTGGGTGTGGGAGGGGCTCTGCATGCTGTTGCTGGGACAGTCCGCTGGGTGTGGGAGGAGCTCTGCACGCTGTTGCTGGGACCCTGCGCTGGGTGTGGGAGGAGCCCTGCACGCTGTTGCTGGGACCCTGCGCTGGGTGTGGGAGGGGCTCTGCACGCTGTTGCTGGGACCGTCCGCTGGGTGTGGGAGGAGCTCTGTACACTGTTGCTGGGACCCTGCGCTGGGTGTGGGAGGGGCTCTGCACGCTGTTGCTGGGACAGTCCGCTGGGTGTGGGAGGGGCTCTGCACGCTGTTGCTGGGACAGTCCGCTGGGTGTGGGAGGAGCCCTGCACGCTGTTGCTGGGACAGTCCACTGGGTGTGGGAGGAGCCCTGCACGCTGTTGCTGGGACAGTCCACTGGGTGTGGGAGGAGCCCTGCACGCTGTTGCTGGGACAGTCCACTGGGTGTGGGAGGAGCTCTGCACGCTGTTGCTGGGACCGTCCGCTGGGTGTGGGAGGGGCTCTGCACGCTGTTGCTGGGACCGTCCGCTGGGTGTGGGAGGAGCTCTGCACACTGTTGCTGGGACCGTCCGCTGGGTGTGGGAGGAGCTCTGCACGCTGTTGCTGGGACCCTGCGCTGGGTGTGGGAGGAGCTCTGCACGCTGTTGCTGGGACCCTGCGCTGGGTGTGGGAGGAGCCCTGCACGCTGTTGCTGGGACCCTGCGCTGGGTGTGGGAGGGGCTCTGCACGCTGTTGCTGGGACAGTCCGCTGGGTGTGGAGGAGCTCTGCACGCTGTTGCTGGGACAGTCCGCTGGGTGTGGGAGGAGCTCTGGGAGATGCCGTGTTGGGAAGAGAGTCTACACAGCTGCTGACTTGCAGCTCTTCACCTGGAGCTTACAAGAGCTCTGAGGCAGCCCCGCAGAGGCCCTCGTGCACACCTGTCAAAGATGCTCTCTCTCCTGGCATACCCTTGAGGCCCTAGGCCACCTGCTGCCTCGCCGTCTTCCATCAAGTGTAGTGGGATGCACTTAATGTGAGTGCTCCCAGGATCTCCTCCCACAGAGTCTTTGGCCCTGTAGACAGACAGTCTCTGTAATCTCCCCACAGCACGGCCATCCGCCTTCACTGGCACCCCAGCATGTGCAGGGAGCATCCCGGTCCCAGGAAACCTCATCCAGCCCAGAGGGCGGCAAGGTCGCCATGGATGCCAGCCTTTACCCAGCACTAAAAGTATTTTTGTTTTTGTCCTAAATGTTGATAACTTCATAATTACTATTCACGTTAGGGCTTTAAAATACCTTTCCAAAATCCTACAAAGTTTCTCTTTTGGGAGCCATTCTTCAGATCCCGGTACTAGCCTTCTTTCTTTAATTTTCTTTTAGATTTTTTTTTTATTTTTTAAATTGTTACACTAGTACAGATCGTTTCCCCCATTATAGGGTTTGCAGTCAAGAAAAGTGTTGATAGGGATTATATCCATGAAAATATTTCTAGATCATTCATTCATTTTATATTAACAGCTTGCATTGGTGTGGTACATTTGTTACAATTGATGAACCAGTATTGGTACAGCATTATTAACAAATGTTCATAGTTTACACTTGGGTTCACTCTTGTGTTGTACATATTCACTATGTTAAAGAAAATTAAATGTCCATTTCTGACAAGGTTAATTTCATCCTCTCTCAGACAGTTAAATTTTTCCAGACCCCCACCACCATCTTTTTAATCTGTTGTTTGGAATTACTCCTCTCGTTCCAAAGAAACATTCACGATGGCAGTGAGCATGTAAACTTTCATAGTGCTTTGAATTTTTAAAGTACCACATTCTGCATTAAATTGCTCACTTCAAGTTTCCATGCAACTAGAGGGAAAATAGGAGCCCAAAAGATCTTCCCACTGGAAATAAAGCAACTTGTTTATCTTCACTATGCTGTTTAAGAAGTACAGTGCTGCTTCTAATACTAAATTCAGATCTGTATGTTTAGTCTAAGTTACAAGAGCCGTAATGACTTCACAGGAAATGGTACTTCAAAACTTAATCCTTATAGCTTACCATCAGGTCAAATTAAAGTGGGTGGGGCAAACACTTCCATTAATCGGATGCCGAATCTCTGTACTCCTCCATCAGCTGTCTGCTCCTCTGTGTGCGTAAAGGCACACTGTCACTGGGTCTTCCGTCCTTTTTCATCCTCCCTCCAAAATCATGAAATTCACATTTTGAGTTCTCAAATTCTGAAACTTTTTTTTATCAGCACATAACCATACGTGATATCTCAGAATTAAATATTCAGCATATTTCCAGTGTCGGATTTTATTTTTCATGACAAAATTACCTCACTTCGCAGGGTGACCATGTTCTGCTTTAGATTTCCAGGTCACAATGCTTTGCATCAGAACTCCCGAGCGTTGATTGTTGGACACGTGATTGCTGCTTTATTTGTTTGGAGAAGGCTCGTTAGTTCATCTTACTGCTTTTCACTTTGCCCACCGTTTTTATGAAATCTGGCATTTTCAGTCTTTTCTTAGAACAAACTACTAAAAATATGGGAATTTTCAGTTTGGGGTTCCGTATCTACCATGAGAACACCCAAATGGAGACCTCTCCTTACCCCGTCTGCACGAGATACAGGCCTTGGCCAGTCACTGGGCTGTAGCTGAAGCCGCACGTGGGTTGCACATGACTGTGGCAGACTCGTACAGAGGCAGTGACCCAAGCCTCAGTTTGTCTTCATGCTTCAGGGCTTTGGAGACTTTAGTTAAGTGAATCATTTAAATAATAAATATTTAAGGCAGAGGGAAACCAAAGGTGTGGCTTATCCTGCCTGCTGTGGTCAGGATAGGGAAGGACACACCCAGACAGGCAGAGACAGTGGGAAATAAATACAAAGCAGTCTTCCCAGCAAAGCACACGCATACCTTGAAAATGAGACGGAAATGCCAGGGCAAACTTGTAAGTTTGTGCCTTATTGAAGAAAGGGTAAAGCTGTTAAAATTGGGCAAAGGGTCTGGAAGGCTCCCGCAGCACGTTCTCTGAGGCAGGTGGCACAGGCGTCCAGGCATCGTCATGTCACACCTGCTCCGGCCTCAGGGCAACCTAGCTGCCTCTGGGCCCTCCTGCCCTCGTTTGCAGTGACACAGAAGGCTGCACAGAGGATGTGATCCACCCAGCACAAACAGCTAGTGAGTGGCGGAAGGTAGCATACCCCACTGAAGGGAAGCTGAAATGTCGTCTTTTTTCCCTTTCATTTTTCACTGCCCAGCACCAAGGCCCGGGCAATTCCTGGCACATTTCTCTTTTCTAGAGTAGCAGTACGGATTTTCAGCACAAGGGACGGTCTGAAATAAATTTTGTAGGAATATTTTCATTTAATGTTTTCCAAATGATTAATGAGAACACTTCTACAGTATTTATACCAACCTAGATTTTGGCAGGTCACAGCTATACATGGGAATCTTCCAGAAAAACAGATCCACTGGAAATTGTTTTTCCTTACAGATTTTGACTAGCTTCTCCTTTTTTTTCCCTTTCCAGTGCTCTTTCTCCCTGCAGGAGAGAGACAGGCCTCAGGGCTGGTGTGGAAGCCTTGCATATTTTATCTCGCTTGACAACCACCCTCAGCATGGAGGATTTCAGTGAGATTCCCAGGGTAGCTCTTCAGAGACAGGGGCTAGGTTTGGACACTGAGAGAATCAGCTTAAAGGTATTTTTATGTGCATTTACTTAAGAACAAAAGTATGAATTACACCAAAGCAGCTTCTGTATGCATCTTGCTGAAGAAGGGAGTAGCTTCCCTGAGAACAGGGACCTCGTGGCTGTCATTGTGTGCACCCGGTGCAGGCCCTCCTGCCCAGCGCTAGGAGCTGCTGAGTAACTGTCAGCTCAGTGAAATTCACACGCCTTACCTGGAGTGTACAGACGGTTTCTCCAGCTGCTTCCATTTATTGTTTTAATTCTATGATCCCTATATTTTTTCTAGGAAGGGGTGTTTTTCTTTCTGATTTAATTCCCTACATTTCTTTCATATGAAGTTGCAGATAATGTTTTTCCTTCAGATTTTTATTCTTTAAGATTTTTAACCTGTGCAAGACTTTTTCAATGATACAAGTCAAGGACGAAGAAGATCTTTTTCCACTTCAGTCTTCACTTGGCTCCAGCTATTGCTAAGAAAGGCACAAACAATGACAGCATGTTTAAGGAAGAACCCGGCCGGCTTGGGTCACCGCTGCTGTCTTTCTTGGTTTTGCATCTACCTGGGGAGGGCCCAGCTTTTAGGTTCCCATTGAGAGAAGCATGAGAGGATTGCTTGGGGGGTGCTGCCAGAGTTTCCAGCTGACAGTCTCTGCAGAGCGGCTGCCAAGTGGCCTGGTGGCCGTATGTTGGCAGTTTTTGATGAATTGGGATTAGGGAATGTTTGTTTACTTGATAACCAAGTTTCTACAAGGAGAGGTGGCAGCGTGAGGGAATAGTGCCACCATAATGAGGACACAGCCAGCCATCTCTTCCCTGCCACAGAACCCCAGGCAGTCCCCTTCAGGCTGCAGTTTTCCGTCTGGACCAAGGGACTGGCCGGTGAAGCAGGAGGAGCCGATCACCCTCCGTGGGAACGAGGATGCCCAGTAGTTCGAGTTACTGTGGTTTTTATGTTCTTTTTGAGATGGAGTCTCGCTCCGCTGCCCAGGCTAGAGTGCAGTGGTGCGATCTCAGCTCACTGCAACCTCCACCTCCCAGATTCAAGCAATTCTCCTGCCTCAGCCTCCTGAGTAGCTGGGATTATAGGCGCATGCCACCACACCCAGCTAATATTTGTATTTTTAGTAGAGACAGGGTTTTCGCCATGTTGGCCAGGCCGGTCTCTTAACTTCCAGCCTCAAGTGATCTGCCCGCCTCAGCCTCCCAAAGTGCTGGGATTACAGGCGTGAGCCACCACGCCCAGCTGAGTTATTGTTAACTGTTACTGGGCGGGGGCAGGGGAAGGGCTCATTAACATTTTTTTAAATAACATTAACATATTTTCTTTTTAAAATGTTAAAATTTAATTCTGAAAGAATTTCGCTACATTAGTGCTAGTTTTAATTGTGATTTTATTCAATATGTCCCCCAAATGTAAGGAAGAAATGGGTAAATTTTGTTCATAAAAATATCCTCCCCACCTCCCAAAAGCAGTAGCAATGGGAGTGCCTTAGCACGGGGGAGATTTGAAAAGAGCCCGGAAGTTGGCTTTGCTGGAGGAGGAGGATCTGACTGCAGCTCAACTCCACCTGCTCCAGCAGCGCAGAGTCCAGGAGTACAAGCAGGCGTTTGCTCCCCAAGGCCTCACGGAAGTTCAGGCAGAATTTCATCACTTCCTTTTCCCTTAACCCCCATTTAGGCTTTAAACGCCTAAATGTGGTTTTTAAAAGGGTAGAGGTAGCAAGGAAACAATATCTATCTAATGAGGGACATTTTCCTGTGTGATATGTAATGAATGCACTATATGTAGTACTGATTACCTGTTATAATGAAGGCACTGTATAGTACCGATTGCCTGCTTTAATTTGATCCTAAGGAAGGTCAGTGTGCATTTTGAGACATTATAAAAATATAATTGATATTACCTGATAACCTTTGAGTTAGCGAGTTTTAATTTCACATCAGTAAGGTACTGTTTTAGAGCAGTGCTTCTCCATCTCAGCCTGCACAGGAGTCACCCAGCCTCTTGTGGAGGGCAGGCCCTGATGCAGCAGGTCTGGGCAGGCCCTGAGATTCTGAAGTTCTAACAAAGGCACAGGTGATAAGACTGCAGCTGGTCGGAATGTACCTTTAATCAAGTATTAATATTACTCTTTCAGCTACAACTGGCCACTATATTTAATAGTATTTCTGAGAAAAAAAATACATATTTCAAGTTTCAATTTGAGATCCCAAGAACACAGTCCTTTACCCCAAAGAAGTGGATCTGATTTCATCTTTTCTCATGTGGCAATCGCCATATCTGAACCACGCTCATTAAAAACTCCATTTTCCATCTAATACCTTGGAGACACCATCTTTATTGTATACTAAAGTATATGTGTAGTTGGGTTTATCTTCCCTTTTAGTAATTTACAGAAAAATCGAGTAGGGAGTTCTATATACCTTTTCTTCTGCACAGTTTTTAATAACATCTTGCATTTTTATTAATAAGTATAAAAATTTTGCATTAGTGTAGTACTTTTGTT
Source organism: Symphalangus syndactylus (assembly GCF_028878055.3). Lineage (NCBI taxonomy): Eukaryota > Metazoa > Chordata > Mammalia > Primates > Hylobatidae > Symphalangus > Symphalangus syndactylus. The sequence goes on along the minus strand of NC_072440.2, from coordinate 108,845,173 downwards.
ATAATTGATAAACCAGTATCGGTACATTGTTGTTAAAGTACATAGTTTACCTTAGGGTTCACTCTTGCTGTTGTCCATTCTGTGGGTTTCAACAAATTAATGACGTTGCGCGTTCATTGTAGTGTCATGCCGAATAGTTTCACTGCCCTGTGTATTAATTCCCCCACCACCCCTGGATTAATACCCCATCACCCCTGGATTAATCCCCCCATCACTCCTGGATTACTCCCCCCATCGCCCCTGGATTAATCCCCCATTGCCCCTGAATTAAACCCCCCATCACCCCTGAATCAATACCCCCACCCCTGGATTAACCCCCCCATCACCCCCTGGATTAATCCACTACCACCCCTGCATTAATCCCCCATCACCCCTGGATTAATCCCCCCACTACCCCTGGATTAATCCCCCCACCACCCCTAGATTAACACCTCCACCCCCTGGATTAATCCCACCACCACCCCTGGATAAATCCCCCACCACCCCCGGATTAATCCCCCCACCACCCCTGGATTAACCCCCACCACCCCTGGATTAATCCCCCCGTCACCCCTGGATTAATCCCCCCATCATCCACCACCCCTGGATTAACCCCCACCACCCCTGGATTAATCCCCCCATCATCCACCACCCCTGGATTAACTCCCCATCACCCCTGGATTAACCCCACCACCCGTGGATTAATCCCCCACCACCCCTGGATTAATCCCCCCACCACCCCTGGATTAACCCCCATCACCCCTGGATTGATTCCTCCACCCCTGGATAAATCCCCCACCACCGCCGGATTAATCCCCCCACCACCCCTGGATTAATCCACCCATCACCCCTGGATTAATACCTCCACCCCTGGATTAATCCCCCACCACCCCTGGATTAATCCCTCCACCACCCCTGGATTAACCCCTCACCACCCCTGGATTCCCCCATCACCCCTGGATTAACCCCCCATCACCCCTGGATTAATACACCCACTACCCCTGGATTAACCCCTCATCACCCCTGGGTTAATACCCCACCAGCCCTGGATTAACCCCCATCACCCCTGGATTAATATCCCCCACCAGCCCTGGATTAATCCCCCATCACCCCTGGATTAATCCCCCTATCCCTCTGGGTTAATCCCCCACCACCCCTGGATTAATCCCCCCATCACCCCTGGATTAATCCCCCCACCACCCCTGGGTTAATCCGCCATCACCTCTGGATTAATTCCCCCACCCCTGGATTAATCCCCCCACCACCCCTGGATTAATCCCCCCATCACCCCTGGATTAATCCACCCACCACCCCTGGATTAATCCCCCATCACCTCTGGATTAATCCCCCCACCACCCCTGGATTAATCCCCCCATCACCCCTGGATTAATTCCCCATCACCTCTGGATTAATCCCCCCACCACCCCTGGATTAATCCCCCCATCACCCCTGGATTAATCCACCCACCACCCCTGGATTAATCCCCCCATCACCCCTGGATTAATTCCCCATCACCTCTGGATTAATCCCCCCACCACCCCTGGATTAATCCCCCCATCACCCCTGGATTAATCCCCCCACCACCCCTGGATTAATCCCCCCATCACCCCTGGATTAATTCCCCATCACCTCTGGATTAATCCCCCCACCACCCCTGGATTAATCCCCCCATCACCCCTGGATTAATCCACCCACCACCCCTGGATTAATCCCCCCATCACCCCTGGATTAATTCCCCATCACCTCTGGATTAATCCCCCCACCACCCCTGGATTAATCCCCCCATCACCCCTGGATTAATCCACCCACCACCCCTGGATTAATCCCCCATCACCTCTGGATTAATCCCCCCACCACCCCTGGATTAATCCACCCACCACCCCTGGATTAATTCCCCATCACCTCTGGATTAATTCCCCCACCCCTGGATTAATCCCTCCACCACCCCTGGGAACATGGAGTCTTCCCATTGTCTCCATAGTTTCACCTTTTCCAAAGGTCTTATAGTTGGAATCATACAGTATGTGGTCCTCAGACTGGGTTCGTTCACTTAGGAACGTGCATTTATGGTTCCGCCGTCTTTTTCTGCTTGATAGTACATTTCTTATCTCTGAATAATATTCCATTTTATGTGTATACCATAGCTTATTTATCCATTTCTCTGTTGAAGAACATCTTGGTTGCTTCTGGTTTTTGACAATTACGAATAAAGCTGCTGTAAACATTCTTTTGCAGAGTTTTGTGTAGATACAAGTTTTATCGCCTTTATCAGATACAAGTTTTCCAATCCTTGGGTAAATCCCTAGGACTGTGATTGTTGGATCTTATGGTAAAAAGTATTCTTAGCCTTGTAAATATCTGCCAAGCATCTTCCAAAGCTTTCATACTATTTTGCTTTCCTGAGAGCAATGAATGAGAGTTCCTGTTGATTCATATCCTCAGCCAGCCTTTGGTATTGTCATTTTTTGGATTTTTCGCTATTCTGATAGGTGTGTAGTGTTATCTCATTGTTATAATTTGCAGTTCCCTAATGACATATCATGATGGGCATCTTTTTATATGCTTGTCATTGATAAATCTTTATTAGTGAGGTGTCTGTTCAGATCTGTTGCCCATTTATTAATTGGGTTGTTTTCTTATTGTCTATTTTTTGGAGACAGAGTCTCACTTTGTCGCCCAGGCTGGAGTCCAGTGGTGCAGTTACGGACCACCGCAGCCTCAAGCCCCTGGGCTTAAGCAGCCTTCCCACCTCAGCCAACGGAGTAGCTGGGACTGTAGGCACACACCACACCTGGCTAGTTTTTGTATTTTTTGTAGAAACAAAAAAAAGCGATCAGCTCGCCTCAGCCTCCCCACGTGCTAGGATCACAGGCATCAGCCACCATACCTGGCCTGTTGTTGATTTTTAAGAATTCTTCATATATGTTGGATACAAGTTCTTTATCAGATAGGTGTTTTACAGATGTTTTCTTCCTATCTGTGACTTGTCTCTTCATTACTTTAATACTACATTGGACAGAGCATACGTGTTTAATTTTAATGAAGTCCAACTTACTGATTTTTTTCTTTCATGGATTGCGTTTTTGGTGTTGTATCTAAAAGATTATCAGCAAACCCAGGTCACCCAGATTTTCATCTGTGTTCAGTTCTAGAAGTTGTATGGTTTTTGCACTTTACATGTAGTCTGTTATTGGAGTTAATTTTTGGGTAAGATGTAAGATCTGTGTCTAGATTCATTTTTTTTTTTTCATGTGGACGTCCAGTTGTCCCAGCACCATTTTTGGAAAAACCTGTCCTTTCTCCATTGAATTACCTTTATTCCTTTGTCAGAGATCAAACTGACTATATTTGTGAGGACCAATTTCTTGTCTTTCTGCTCTGGGCCACTAATCTATTTGTCCATTCTTTTTCTAGGACCACACAGTCACCCAGTCTTTTTTACAGTAGCTTTAGAGTAGCTCTGTAAGGTGGGTAGTGTCAGCCCGCCAGATTTGCTCTCTTTAATATTGTGTTGGATATTCTGGGTGTTTTCCTTCTCCATAGTAACTTCAGAATCATTTTGTTGATAACCACAAAATAATTTGCTGAGATTTTGATTGGGGCTGCATCGAATCTGTAGGTCAAGTTGTAAAGAACTGATATTTTAGCAGTATTGTCTTCCTGTCCATGAATGTGGAGTATCTCTTGATTTCTTCAGCTCTGTGAATTTTTTCATCAGAGTTTTATAGTTTTCTTCCTATAGCTCTTGTGCATATTTTGCCCATTTTATACCTGGGTATTTCACTTATTTATATGGAAATGATAGTGTGTTTTTAATTTCAAATTCCCATCATTTATTGCTAGTATCTAGGAAGCCAGTTGACTTTTGCATATTGATCTTGTATCGTGTGACCTTTAATCACTTCCTACTTTAGAAGTTTTTTTGTTCTTTGAGATTTTTCTTTATAATTATGTCATTGCAAACAAGTAGTTTTATTTCCTTCTTCCCAGTCTGTGTACCTTTGGTTTTCTTGTCATTGCATTAGCTCGAACTTCCAGTACAATGTTCAGTAGAAGAGATGAGAGGGAACATTGTGGCTTTATTCATGATCTTAGGGGGAAATCACTGAGTTTCTCACTCTTAAGTATGTTGTTAGCTGCAGTTGTTTTGTAGATGTCCCTTATTAAGTTGAGGAAGTTTCCCTTTATTCCTGGTTGGCTGAGAGTTTTTATCATGAGCTGGTGCTGGATTTTGTTAAATGCTTTTCTACATCTATTGATATGATCTTTGTTCTTTAGCCTGTTTGGTGTAGTAGATTATGTTAATTGATTTTGGAATGTTAGATCACCCTTGCATACCTGGAATAAATTCTATCTGGTCATGGTTTATAATTCTTTTTATACATTGTTGGATTTGGTTGCTAATTTTTTGTTGACTTCAGTTCTCTTAGATTCAGTTTGCTAATTTTGTTGAAGATTTTTGCATTTATGTTCATGAGACATATTGGTCTATAGTTTTTTTTTCTTGTAACATCTTTGTCTGGTTTTGGTATTAGGGTAATGCCAGACTCATATAAGAAGTTAGAAAGTGTTCCTCTGCTTCTGTTTTCTGGAAGAGATTGTAGAGAACTGGTAGCATTTCTTCCATAAATGTTTGGTGGAATTCACAGTGAAACCATCTGGGTCTGGGGCTTGCTTTTTGGAACGGTTTTTCTTTTTCTATCTAAGTTACCAAATGTATGGACATAGAACTGTTCATAATATTCCTTTACTATTCTTTTACTGTCCATAGGATCCATAGTAATAATCCTTCACTTCTAGTACTAGTTGTTTATGTCTTCTCTTTTTTTTGACTAGCGTGGGGAGAGGCTTATTGGTCTTGTCAGAGTTTTATTGGTCTTGTCAAAGAATATGTTTTTGGTTTGGTTGATTTTGTCTATTGATTTCCTCTTTTCAGTTTCACTGATTTCTGCTCTAATTTTTATTTTTATTTTGTTAATATAAAATAATATTTTTATTATTTTCTTCTTCACTGCTTACTTTAGGCTTATATTGCTCTTTCTTTCCTTCTAGTTTTCAAAGGTGGAAGCTGGTTTCAGATCTTTCTTTTCCAATACATGCATTTAATGCTAAAAAGCTTCCTCTCAGCACTGCTTTTGCTGCATCCCACAAATTTTGATAAGTTGTATTTTTATTTTCACTTAGTTCAAAATATTTTCACATGTGCTTTTACATCCAGAAGCACCCCCATGTCCATGGGCAGTTGTCAGGGTAAGGGGCAGCTAACTTTCCGCCACCTTCTCAGGTGAAGTGGCTGGAGTCACATAGCCTGTTTTCTCACCATCCACCAAACTGTATTCCAGATCGGAATATTAACAGCTAGTCTGTAAATTGAGATCGGAGTATTAACAGCTAGTCTATAAATTGAGATCAGAGTATTAACAGCTAGTCTGTAAATTGAGATCGGAGTATTAACAGCTAGTCTATAAATTGAGATTGGAGTATTAACAGCTAGTCAGTAAACTGAGGTTAGAGTATTAACAGCTAGTCTGTAAATTGAGATTAGAGTATTAACAGCTAGTCTGTAAATTGAGATCGGAGTATTAACAGCTAGTCTGTAAATTGAAATCAGAGTATTAACAGCTAGTCTGTAAATTGAGATTAGAGTATTAACAGCTAGTCTGTAAACTGAGATTAGAGTATTAACAGCTAGTCTGTAAATTGAGATCGGAGTATTAACAGCTAGTCTGTAAATTGAAATCAGAGTATTAACAGCTAGTCTGTAAATTGAGATTAGAGTATTAACAGCTAGTCTGTAAACTGAGGTTAGAGTATTAACAGCTAGTCTGTAAATTGAGATCGGAGTATTAACAGCTAGTCTATAAATTGAGATTGGAGTATTAACAGCTAGTCTATAAATTGAGATTAGAGTATTAACAGCTAGTCTGTAAACTGAGATTAGAGTATTAACAGCTAGTCTGTAAATTGAGATTGGAGTATTAACAGCTAGTCTGTAAATTGAAATCAGAGTATTAACAGCTAGTCTGTAAATTGAGATTAGAGTATTAACAGCTAGTCTGTAAATTGAGATTAGAGTATTAACAGCTAGTCTGTAAACTGAGATTAGAGTATTAACAGCTAGTCTGTAAACTGAGATTAGAGTATTAACAGCTAGTCTGTAAACTGAGATTAGAGTATTAACAGCTAGTCCCAAGTTGGATTTGAGGACTTCCAGTATGGGTTTGTTTCTGTGCTTATCTTATAGAGCTTGAAGGATTCTTGAGATATTCTCTCCCTTGTGGTAAGTGATAAACCACACAGGAGTGATTCTGGCCCCTTCTCTACTTGAGACAGAAGGATGGAAGTGACACGGCTTACATATAACTTACCGTGTTGGGCCGGTTCCACAGTGACATGACTTACATATGACTTAATTGTAGGCCAGTCCCCTGTGTCATTATGCTGATGGTCTAGAAATGTTTATTCCTAGAAAACCGAAGTGACTCAGGCTGTAACTTAAGCTCGGCCAGACATTCTCTTGAGATACAGAAATTATTTAGTGGCATCAAAAAAGAAAGTTTAAACATTTTAAGTTCAATAATTGTTATCTTTCTTTTCTCCAGGCTTATAATCACAGTAGAACTATTTTCCATAGTGTTCCTTAATTTTGACTGTCTTCTTTTTGGACCTTTCTTATTAAAGACGATAAACATAAAGCTCGTTTCAGTGTGGTCAAGGCCCATTCTCAGTAATGGTTAATGAATAGACAGATGGATGCATTGAGGCACAGATATGTTAAGTGGCTTGCAGAAGTCATACGCGTGTTCTCTCACCATCTTTCAGACTATATTCCAGATCCGAATATTCGTCGCTTAGGCCTGTTTTGAAAAGCACTTTACTGAATCTATGTGATTGCCCTCTGCTGGCATTTCTCTATTCTTTATCTCATTTATAATGAATGCATGCTATTTGATTTTTTGATGGTTGTTATCTACTTAGTGTACATACTACAGATCACATTCCAAATCCTATTAGAAGAGAATACAATATTAACAAAAAGTTTACCTTACCCTGAGAGGTGATGCAGCCACAGGTGATACAATATAAAGGGGGTTTCTCTTGGGCTTCTTCCTCTTCTTAGCAGACGCACAGCCAGGCAGCTCTGGGTGATGGATTTTTCAAGTCCAACTCCCTTGCCTCTTGTTGGGACTGCTCAGAGGCGGAACGCAGGCTCCAGGGCCACACGGAATCCAGTGGGAGGCCCATCCCCAGGACCCAGGCCTGAGATGCACCTGTGCTCAGTTTCCCCTCCTCCCCACTGGTTTTCCCAGGAGCACTTCCGGAACCATTGGCTGGCTTACATCTTCTCCCTTCAGGGTCTCCTTCTGGGGAACCCAACCTAAGCAACCTACCATTCGAGCTTGCTAAAGAAATATTAAAGAATATCTGAGCATTCTGGTTTTTCTTTTATTGGAGGAAGGGTTGGTGGTCTCTACTGTTTCATTCATTTTGGGATCGTTTCTAAATGATTGCAGTGTAGCTTTGGAAATTGTGGTGTCATCCACCTGTCTCCTCTGATAATTGTCTAGACATACATACATAGAGCTCCATAGAGAAAACCAGCATGTATTTTATAGCTGACACCGTTAAATACTTCACAAGAAATAAAGGGATCTGTCATCACTTCTGCTGGGACATCTGCGACGCCTCCTTCAAGTGTGCCAAGTATGAATGCATGCTCAGTTATGGCAAACAAACTCACTCAGCACTGATTGGATTCCAGGTTCCATGGTCCCCTTCTCGATGCGCATCTTGCACGCGGAGCTTCAGCAGTACCTGGGGAACCCACAGGAGTCGCTGGATAGACTGCACAGGGTGAAGACTGTCTGCAGCAAGGTAGGTGGTGCTGTCATTCTTCCCTGCCACGGGGAGAACGCGCCCTCCACGCCGTCCCCGCAGGACATGCCCGTGCTGTTCCCTGCCCGTCCTGCCCCGTGCACCATTGCTGCTTCTGCCTTCAGAAGGCTAAATGACCTGGTTTGTGTGGCCTGGTAGTCGCGGCTCTTGCTGAAATCTCTTTTAGGGATGGTAAGAGTTTCTAGCAGAGCTTGAGTCCTGTAATTCTTACTGCCTGGTACTATGGGAAGCTGAAAGGCAGAGACATCTTTCTTGCCAAGGCTGCCAGCTGAAGCTTCAAGGTCAGTGTGCCAGACCACTCCTGTGTCCCACGAGTGCTCACACGCACCTGCCATGTGCAGACAGAGGTGCCGGAGCAGTACTGAAAGCAATCATGGTTTAAGCTTTCAAATCCAAGTAAGTGGTACTGCATTATGGCAACTGTCACTCATGATCCTGACTGCGAAGGCAGAGTCGGAGGGTTTTCGGACTAATTCTTGGTTGTGAAGTCACAGTTAACGTGGGAGCCACCAAAGTGGCACATTATTACACTAACTGACATTGGGAAGAAATGTGGGACTCAGAGACTTTGCTGTCTACAGGCTGTTACAGAGTATTCATCTCAGATTAGGAAGGATCCTGCCTTTCTACCCATGTCACAGTGTTCCGTGACATAAGGTATGCGGAAGTACTTTGAAAACTACAACAACAAGCAGTTATTAGGAGCAGTAGCATATTGTAATTTTTGGAAAAACTAAGATTCTTCTTGTGGAATTCCTCCTTTCACTTCCCAGCTGTTGCGATGGAAGGTTTTGCGGAGTTCCAAGATGATGGTGTTAACAGTGTTCCTCGTAAGGAGGGAAGGGCCCTCCTTATCCTTGTCTGTGGAGAAAAAACAGGCATTTCTAGGCACCTTGTTGTCCTGGGCTTTGTACCCACTTCCCATTTTTTTAATACCATAACTTAAAAGATAAAAAGAAAAATTGTTTGCTTTCTGTACTATATCAGTTGATGGAGAATCATGTTACCAACTTTTTTACATTTCAACACTTTTCTTGAATCTTAAAACGGGGTTTAATTTTATTTACAGAAATCGGAAGCACATAACTTGAAATTGAGAAGTTCTAAATCAGTCACGAATTTTTCATTATCCTCCATGTCACATTGTAGGAAATCTTTATAGTATTTGAGAGAGAAAATTCTGGGCCATAGGGTGATTTGTGGATGGAAAAGCCAAATTAGTTGAAGTAGTTTTGCAAGTCAGCTTTCCTGGTCCTGAAGTATGTCCTATTTCAGTATTATGCTCCTTAAATGCATACTACAGGCTGGGTGCAGGGGCTCATGCCTGTAATCCCAGCTACTTGGGAGGCTGAGGCATGAGAATCGCTTGAACCCAGGAGGCTGAGGTTGCAGTAGGCTGAGATCAAGCCACTGCACTCCAGTCTGGGCAACAGAGCAAGACTCTGTCTCAAAAAAAAAAAAAAAAAACTTCATACTACAGTGTAACGATCAGGGGAGCCACTTAGCACCAGCTGTGAAGCAGCAGGGACAGTGGAGCAGAGGGCAGCAGCTTCCCACACTGCTGCTCTGGGCACCTGCACTTACTCCACCTGACAGACACCTTTGTTGCATTCATTATGAGCCAGCCACTGCTCTGAGTTCCAATATTAACTCATTTAATCCTTATCACAACCCTACAAAGGAGATGTTATTATCCCAATTTACAGATGGGGAAACTGAGGCACGGAGCGGTTAGCTAACTTAGGATCACTTGAGTTGAACCCAAGTCATCTGGCTCTAGAGTCCATGCTCTTCATCACTTGCGTGGCTTCATCACTATAACATGTCCCGTTTGAAGGGAGAAGGACCGAGAGTCCTCTCTTCCACCCTGCACCAGCATTTCTGCTCCAAGAAAGGACAGTGCTGTCCGGGATCAACTGACATCTGCTCAGAAGACCCCTGTGCTGAATGGGGCCCTGCCCCTTCCCCCTGACTGATGTCTGGAGATGGGCTCGAGTCTGTGCTCTGCTCGGCTGGGCCCTCCTGAGACTCTTGCGGGGGCTTCCAAGCAACAGCAGTTGACAGCTAAGCATCGTGGGGTTGGGGAGAAACCAGAAGGGTTAGTGCAGTCACATCCTAGGAACGTTTCTCTCAGGCTGACTGGGCCTGGGGCCACCGTCAGTGAGAGAGCCACTCATGCTTCTCGTTCCCTCCGCTAGTCTACAGTTCCACCTGCCTCTCGTCGTGTGAATACATCACCACACTTCAGGCATCTCTCGTGTTTAAAGATACATATTTTTTCCATGGCATGATCCAAATATAAGCCAGCATTCCTTATGGTACTTAAATGAGGAAATCACAATTTGTTCTAATCCTGGAAGAAAAACAAGCAGTTGGATTTATGAAAAGGTATGTGTTGGTCTTCACCTTAGAGGATTTTCACAGTTAATTTCAATATGTAATTACTATGTGTTCCTTTATGTGCCGACTTAAAATTTGACACCCTCTTGAGAGAGAGAGCTGCACTGTGGCACAGCTGGTGGATGCCTGGACCAAGAGGGAAAGACCCAGGGCGTGACCATGCAGTCAGCCTTGCCTGTCCACCACCTTCCGCAGGAGAAGAAGCACCGTCGCCAACTTCCTCACTCACTTCCTTGCACATTAGGGTCTCGTGGCAGCATGTGGGCATTCTTGACCTTTCTGCGGCTGGTTCAGTGTTGAACTGAGGCAGCTTTTATCTGGATGTGAACACTGGGCACTGTTGGGGCATGGAGCGATTTGTCTCCATGCTGTCCAGAACAGCTCTATCTGAGCTTGTTCATTTGTTCATGCAGCAAATGTCCTTTCAGCACCTACTGAGTACTGCACGCTGGCAGTTCGGGACTCAACAGAACGCAGCCTTTCCCTCAGTGAGTTTACAGTTTGGTAGACGATGCTTGTTTCACCTGTTCCTTTTAGGTTTGCAGCCATCACCAATACATTATGATCCTCCAAAATTTAAAAAGGGACAGTTTGTGTTCATGCTAGAATTTCATTACTCAAGAAGTGTGTATTAGTCCATTTGGCATTGCCATAAAGGAATACCCGAGGGTGAGTCATTTATAAAGAAAAGGTTTATTTTGGCTCACAGTCCTGCAGGCTGTACAAGAAGCACAGTGTCAGCATCTGCTTCCGGTGAGGCCTCAGGAAGCTTTTTTTTGAAACGGAGTCTCGTTCTATCACCCAGGCTGGAGTGCAGTGGCGCTATTGGCTCACTGCAACCTCCACCTCCCAGGTTCAAGCGATTCTCCTGCCTCGCCTCCTGAGTAGCTAGGATTACAGGCACCCACCACCACACCTGGCTCATTTTTGTATTTTTAGTAGACAGGGCTTCACCATGTTGGCCAGGCTAGCCTCGAACTCCTGACCTCAGATGATCCACCCGCCTCAGCCTCCCAAAGTACTGGGATTACAGGCATGAGCCACTGCGCCTGGCCAGGAAGCTTTTAGTCATAGTAGAAAGCAAAACTGAGATCGTTGTTTCTAGAAAGAAAGCAGATACTTGGTTCATATTCCCCAAAGAACTCTGTCCCGTGTGTTTTCACTGCTTGCGTGGCATCTGTTGTTGATCTTCAAAGTAGTGTTTCCAGGCTGGAGGTCAGGAATGACTGTAGAATCAAATGCTTCAGAAGGGGGTAAACAGTAGCGCAAGAACCGAGCGAGGACGGCGGAAGGTTTTCATCCCGTAGTGATCAAGTCAGCGCAGAGCATTCAGGTTGCTCAGGAAATGAACGCGCTGCCATTTGTACAGATGTGTGCTGAGCCCTGCTGTCTGATAATTGCCACTCCAGCAGAAGTCAAGTCTTCCCAGGTTCAGTTCCCAGCATGATTTCCCACAGGAAAAGAAGCCGTCCTAGGTGACAGCAGAGTGAGGTGCGGGAGGGCTCGGGAGCAGCTGGAGTTGACAGGCAGCACGGTGCCTGCCCCCAGTCCTCAGACCAGGCCTCATGCAGGTTGGAGCTTGACATTAGGCTCTCAGGGGAGAGGCCAGAACAGAGCCGCCCCAGTCACCTGCGGGCTGCCACTCACGAGAGTCGCCTGGTTTGGACGCAGTAGCTGCCGAATAGCAGAGAAAGAGGCTGGTGGGGGTGCCGCTGTCGAGCGTGCGTGGCCTCACGTGGGGAAGTGCTCGTGACATCACATTCATTTCAAAGCCAGAACTATCATTACAATGTGACCCTGATGAAGTAAGTGATACTCATTGGAGGAAGAATGCCCCAGTGTGTTAGTGGCATAAACGGTGTGATGAAAGGCCATGTAATTCCCCTTTTCTTATCCACGTCTCACTCAACGCATGTATTCATTTTATCATGTCATAAGACCTTTTGCTATTGAAAGAATGAAGACCATGGGGCAGGAGCGAAAATGAAGCCCAGAGAACAGCCGGTGACGCGAGGGTAGAGTGTGGAGAGCAGCCGGTGATGTGGTTACACGAGTGCGGAGGGCGTGCCGGGAGCACAATCCGGGCCGAGGCTCCTGGTAAGGGAGCAGAGCAGGAAGCTGATCCCCATGGATTCTTAGGGGGCCGACTTCTCCTGTGTTGAAGATTCACCAAAGACTGATTCGAGTCTGTGTTCAGCATGTGTGTTTTAGATTAGAACAGTGTTGAGAATTTTTATATGGGGCCGAGTTTTAGCAGGACATCATTTAGAATCTTTACAAACGAGTTCAGGGTACTTCGTTTTATCTGTTGTCTTTGAGCCACTGAGTGAATTAGTAAATGTTTGGTGCAATTGTGATTGCATCAGTGAAGAACACATACCACCATTTAAAATAAATTTCCCATGCTGCTGAAAAATCAGTGCCACCATCCTCTGACCCTGCTCCTCCCACGCGCCCTGCAGGCTGTCTCCCTCTGGGGTCGAGAGAGCTTCACAGACCATTTGGGAAAGCCAAGCAAACACACTTCTACAAGCCATTTGCATAAGTAGACATAATCCATACGGAATGATGCACTGTTCGGTTGTAGTTTCATTCGTCACTGACCTGCATCTGCCCGCCCAGTCTTGAGTTCAGCTCCATCCCTCCCTGCAGTTCCGCAGCCTCCAGCTTTCCCAGCTCAGCTTGGCTGAGAGTTCCACATTCATCCAAGTGCTTCTTTACAGACTCACTCTCAGCTGGGGGAGGCAGAGGATAAGGTACATTTTCGTGCACTCTGGAAAAGGTATTCAACAATGTCGATGAAGCTTTTGCTTCTCTATTGATAGTTGCTAATGTGGTAGTGAGAGCTTTGTTTGTAGGAAGAGTTAATATCTTTTCTAAAAGGGTTTTTTGACAGGTGGACATTCTTCAGTTTTGCTGTCTTATTTGTTAAGCAAAGTTAGAAACATAAGCGAGAACAGGCGTGGCTGGCCTCTAACAGTCAGGGCCAGCACTCAGGGCCTGGCCACCCGCACACCGACGGTGGCCAGTTACTGCCATCACCGTGCCTGACCCAGAGGATTTGGTTGCCCTTCTTTTCTGCTGCTTCTACAGAGAACAAATTGATTGTGGCTTAATCAGATGAGATGGGAATGACTGGCAGGTGGGGAGAAGAAAGGAAAGGCCGAGTGAGGATGGCCGTCCATGAAGGCCACGTCCCTGCTCTTTGCCATTGAAGCCCATGCTCTCTGGAACCCCGTGTGTGCTCAGAATGTGCAAGCAGGAGAAGCAGAGGGAGCAGAAAGCACTGGGCATCAGGACTTTGCAGAGGAATGTCTTGACCCAGCTGGCAGTGGAAATTCATACCTTCAGAAACCTCTGGAGTTCATTGTGGCCAATCCCAGGACATGGACTTAGGAATGCCCAACCCTGCCACTCAGCCGTGGCAACCCGATTCAAAACCAGATGCACCAAATGTGAACTCGAAGGCCGTAGCACTTGCCAGTGAGCCAGCCCTGAAGCGGGCATGATAGCCCAGAGAAGAGGCCTTTGATGTAAGACGATTTTTAAATCGTGCATTCTTTGTCTTGCTTTTCTTGGCACTATGTATTCTGTCAATCTGTGATCTGAATAGAAAGAAGAAAGTGTATTTTCAAGGTGTGAGGGGCCCAGAGGACACTGTCCTAAAAGCAGTGGTTGTGAGAGGCTTTGGAGTCAGGTTGACAGTCTGGAAACTTCCAGGTCCACTCTGAAGTGCCGGCTGCATGACCAGCTGTCCAGCCTGTGTCCGCCTGGGCCTTCTTTGTGCAAGTGAGGAGCATTGCTGATCCCCCCGGGGTAGCCAGGGGGCACACGTCAGTGACCCCGCACGGTGCCTGCCAGGCATGTGGTCTGTGTTTCATGATTCTTTGAGAGCTTTGGAGCAGCTCCAAGAAGACTCTTTCACTTTGAAGAGGTCCCCTGGGAAGCTGTGGTGGGACTGGAAGGTCCAGGACTTCCCAAAATCTAAGGCTTTCCAGAACAGACCTGCTCCAACCTTTAGTCTCCACTCAAAGGGGTCCACTTAGTAAGTTCTCAGGTCCTTGGCTTAGTGCCATCTTCCCAGTAGTTTGTATATTAGATGCCTTGGGAATAAAACCAGTTCCCTAAACCTATCCCATGGTCCTGCACTCACCCACGACCCGTGACAGCCACCAAAGGGATAGGCGCAAAGGCTCCTTCCTCAAGGCCCCCTGCAGACAGCACTTTCCACACTGAAGGTGCCAGTGACCCAACCAGAAAACCTGCTTCACCACCTCCTGGATGACTGCATAGGATGAGAACATAGATTTGGGTCTCTTTAAATATGAATAGGTTACAAATTGCCTTTTTAAATTTGCTTGAGATCAAGTGGTAGTGGTTATATATGGAGTCAAGCAGCTGGGATATTCATTCAAGGCATATAATTTTCTTCATTCTTGGGACAAAACACAAGCAGGTTTTTAATTTTGAATAATTGATCTTCCCTCCTCTACTGTGGGCAGGTGTTGATGGTTCCCCACCTTGTTAGCCTGAAGCCTGTTCATCCCTGGACTGGCCATGACATGCCCAGTGCAGTATCCCCCACGGTGGGGCTGGCAGCAGCCCCTCCACACTATGCACAGAGCAGTCCGAGTCTGGAATCGTCTCTTCAGCCCCACAGCTGTTCCATCTGTTATTTTCTGCAGACTCCTCTTCCATGCATTTCCAAGCAGCGTCTTCTCATGATTACAGTCGCTTTCAGAGATGAGCTCATGCTGATACCCAATGAAGAACCCAGTTCAGAATTTTCTTTTTTTTCTTTTTTTTCGAGACACGGGGTCTTGTTCTGTCATCCAGACTGGAGTGCAGTGGCATGAACGTGGCTCACTGCAGCCTTGACCTCCCCGATTCAAGCAATTCTTCTGCCTCGCCCTCCTGAGTAGCGGGGACTACAGGCATGTGCCACCATGCCTGGCTAATTTTTAAACTTTTTGTAGAGATAGGGTCTCACTGTGTTGCCCAGGCTGGTCTTGAACTCCTGGACTCAAGCAGTTCTCCCACCTCAGCTTCCCAAAGTGCTACAACTGACTATAAGCATGAGCCACCGTGTCCAGCCCAGAATTTTCAAATTAAACAAAACTAAACCTCCAACATGTTTCAGTACAGTGGCCTCAATACACTATTCCTCGTGCAAAGCCTTCAGTTAAAAGTGCTGGGTAACTTCGATTTACCTGTGTGTTGACCATCAGTTGCTGCCTAACAAATGATCTGCAACTCTGTGGGCTAAAGCACAGCGATGTATGACCTCACTATTTCTGTGGGTCTCGAGTCCAGCACAGCTTCTGGGTCGCACTGGCTCAGGTCTGTCCTGAGGTTGCAGTTAAGATGCTGACTGCAGTGTCTCACCTGAGGGCTCAGCTGGGGCTGGAGAACTGGGCTCCAGGAGGCTCCGTCATACACCCGCTGAGTTCTGTTGCTATTGGTGAGAGGCTGGGTTCCTGGCCTCATGGTTCTTCCTGTAGGGCTTCTTGTGCGTCTCACGGCATTGCAGCTGGCTCCCTGCAGAGAGGGAGGGAGGAGGAGGAAGCCACAGTGCCTTGCACGGCCGGGTCTCAGAGCTCTCTGTGTCCACTCCACCTGCTTCTGTTTGTTGGAGGAGTCAGTAAGTCCAGGCCACACACAAGGGACGGGAATGAGACTCTGCCTTTTGAGGAGTGTTCAGGAATGCATGGCCACGTTTAAACTGCCACACTGTGGCCAGTCAGCTGGGTCTGTTCCACTTCAGGATACACAGGCCTCTCCTGGCCCTGCAGGACAGGCTCCCCTGCCTCCACTCCAGCCCGTCCTGGTGGTTGTGAGCTGCACTTCACCTTGCCAGGATGCGGCTCGTACTGGGAGGCCCTTGGGCTCCAAGAAGACTTCCCTTCAACCTCCAGGCACCTTGAAACTGCCCAGCAGCCAAACCTCGGAGCTGTGGAAGCTCCTGGAAGTTTCAGAGACCCACTTAATATTTAATAGTCAGTGCAGCATTAATTTCATTGCTCCCCGATCCCACATATCGAAACCTTTCACAGTTTAGTACAGCGATGATGGTGAAAGAGAAACCACAGGGAAAATCCGAGGCAGTGGAATTGTTTAATTTCTGGTTGCTTCTCCTCTAATTTGTAATTAATATCCATTCAGCATTTTTAAAGCTTACAAAATGCTTTAAGTACATTCTTGTTGGAGTTCCACGGTTTGTAAAACAGGCATGTGAAAAAATGGGAAGCTAAGGAAACAGGAATTCAGAGAAGGTACGCTGAAGGTCAGCCTGAACTTGAACCCACGTCTTCTGGCACCAGACATCCCTGTTCTTGTCACTGCAGCACTTTGCTCTGTGTGTGGAAAGCGTGAAGGGCCCCTGCAAATGGGCATGATGCTGCCTCCTCCACAGGTTTATTTTTGTGAAATCAAACAGAATACTGTTTGTGCTTAAAAACCATCCTGCGCCCCCATCTGTAAAATACATCGTCCCCGGTACTTCCCAGCAGGCGCTAAGCACCACCCACACTGCCGGCACCTGACCAGACAGCTCCACTGAGCTCCTGACCCAGCTTCAACCCACCGGAAACAGCTCCCAGGGAATGTGCAAGAAGGTGTGCCTCCAACACCCGGCCCTTTCTGCCCCCCCCTGTGGTCACTGTGCCCTCCACAGTCCTTCTGCCCCTGCGGCCGGTCGCTTACTGCTGTGTGCATCTTCCTGAAGCACTTGGCAGTGTTGCCTCATCTCTGTCCTCTTCCTCCTATGCCCTCGCCTGGGCCCTCAGCGGCTTCCAGCAGGGAGGATGTGGGTGCAGTGATTCGGATCATGCCCCTACTCCTCAGAGCCTCTTCCCAAACTAACCGGGTGTGGCGTGCTGGGCCTTTATTCTTTTGGGACACAAACATGGGACTGCTGATTGGACCCTGGAGTCTGGTCCTTTTGTCTGGGGCAAAAGGAACCAAGGAGGAAATTCCAGCCGCGCCACATTTGCAAACGACACACTGTCGGGCTTTTTTGCAATAACTGCATTCCTAAATATTCAGGCTTTGGATTGAGAACGTGTCTGTCACTTTCCTTTATAGAAATAACCTTTTGTAAATCAATGTACTGTTACTTTATAAAGCCAGACAACTGTCTCTAGATAGACAGCAATAAAAGCTACCAACTGTGAACTGCTGTTTCTTTTCCGTTCACTCATGGATGCTCTTCTGCATCACACTGGGACCTATTAATTGACATTAAATGACACACCCTACAAATAAAACAACAGTCGCTGAGGGTCGGAAGGTTGTGTCTGATATGCCTGTGTTCGTGTCAACAATAGGGGCTTTCTCCAGCTGTCCCTTTCTCGGGCTGAAGCACCTCAGTGACCCAGATCCCTGCAGGCACTTGGCGTCATTCCATGCGTCCCTCTTCCCCAGCCAGGAGAGTGCTTTTTGCAGAGGGAGGGGTGTAGCCTGCCTGGTGTCTCTGTCTCCTACCCGTGTGCCCTCCCAGCTGGGTAGGTGGGTCTGGAGGAGTGTTGCCTGCCTGGTGTCTCCGTCTCCTACCCCTGCGCCTTCCCAGCTGGGTAGGTGGATCTGGAGGGGTGTAGCATGCCTGGTGTCTCCGTGTCCTACCCGTGTGCCTTCCCAGCTGGGTAGGTGGGTCTGGAGGGGTGTAGCCTGCCTGGTGTCTCCGTGTCCTACCCGTGTGCCTTCCCAGCTGGGTAGGTGGGTCTGGAGGGGTGTAGCCTGCCTGGTGTCTCCGTCTCCTACCCGTGTGCCTTCCCAGCTGGGTAGGTGGGTCTGGAGGGGTGTAGCCTGCCTGGTGTCTCCGTCTCCTACCCGTGTGCCTTCCCAGCTGGGTAGGTGGGTCTGGACGGGTGTAGCCTGCCTGGTGTCTCCGTGTCCTACCCCTGCGCCTTCCCAGCTGGGTAGGTGGGTCTAGGCCGAAAGCAGCTGCTGCAGGTGGAGCTCCCGTCACTGACTTGCTCTGCGTTTGATGCCTCTACTAAGATGGAGCTTCTGTTTCTGCATTTATGCATCATTGGGGTGGGAAACTCTTTTTCCTTCTTTCTAGACCTTTCTCTTCCTGCCGCCCTTCTGAAGGACCTCATTCCCCCTTCTCCCCTCATTAGCCATGATAGTCCACAGGGAGCGTCAGCCCCAGCGCAGCTTGTGCTGAAACCACCATGGCCCTGTGGTGTGGGTCTTCTCTCAGGCCTTGCATGCTCACTACAAAGTTCTAGCGTGTTTCTGCAGGGTTTTCCTCTCCACTCAGCACATAGAGAGATCACCCATGGCATGGGGAGATGGCCCAGACCCACAGAGACCTCGCTACATAGAGGATTTGCCCAGGCCCTAGACCCCGCCACGTGAGGAGGTCACCCTGGCCCGTAGAGCTCCCGTGGTGTGCGGAGGCACAGAACAAGCACAGGAATCTGCTGACCTGGTGCGTCACACCCCGGGGACCGCCAGTGGGCGTGTTCGAGGCTCCGCTGACCAGGGCGCTGCCAGGTCTGGCTCGGGCAGCGGCTTTGCCTCTGTGATAGGTGTCCCGTCCCTCTTTCTTCCTGTGCTCCCTCTACACTAGCCTAAGGGAAGTTAGTTTCCTTTTTTTAATAAATTTTAATTTTTGTAGATACATAGTAGGTGTTTTTGGGAGATATTTTGGTAGAGGCAGGCAATGCGTAACAATCACCTCAGGGTAAATGGAGTATCCATCCCCTCAAGCATTAATCCTTTGTGTTGCAACAATCCAGTTATACTCTCTTAGTTATTTTTTTAATGTACACTTAAATTACTATAGTCACTCTTGTACTAGCAAATACTAGGTCTTATTTATTCTATTTTTTTGTTGTACCCATTACCATCCCCACTCCGTCCCCCACTACTGTTCCCAGCCTCTGGTAACCATCCTCCTGCTCTCCATCTCCGTGAGTTCCATTGTTTAATGTTTAGCTCCCACAGATAAGTGAGAACATACAATGTTTGTCTTTCTGTGCCTGGCATATGTCACTTAACACAATGACCTCCAGTTCCATCCATGCTGTTATAAATGACAGGATACCATTCTTTTTTATGGCTGAATAGTACTCCATCGTGTATATGTAGCAATTCCTTTATCCCCTCATCTGCTGATGGACACTTAGGTTGCTTCCAAGTCTTGGCTGTTGTGAACAGTGCTGCAGCACACACGGGTGTGCAGAGATCTCTGATAGACTGATTTCCTTTCTTTTCTTTGGGGTATATATCTAGGCATGGATTGCTGGGTTGTATGGTAGCTCTATTTTTTGTTTCTTGTAGAAACCTCCAACTGTTCTCCATAGTGGTTGCACTGATTTACATTCCCACCAACTGTGGACAAGGGGTGAGGGAAGTTAATTTCATGGTAACAGCAAGCCTTTCCTTTTTGTCAGTTTCTGTTCTTATGATCATTCATTAGAAGGCAGATTCACTGAAGAATGTCGTTTTACCTAGTTTAAACTGGCTAGATTCTTTTCAAGGTTACAATTTTGAACCCTATGTTGTCTCCTGAGTCATCGAGGTAGCCCAAGATAACGGTTAAGAGGAAAAATCCTTTGTGTTGACAGCCAGTTGTTCTCCAGTTTGTGTTAAGTAATGGCCCTTGCAGGTGAGGAGAGGCTGCTTTCGTCCTCAGCAAGTGTAGACCGGGGAGTCAGACGAACGGAAATCCTCACTTCCTGGGGCGGGTCATGTGGGGAGTGTTAACTGGCAAGATGATCTAAATTCTCTACCCAGATCACAGCAGCAACAACAGCTTTGCTTTCAGAGAAAAAAACACAACACAAAAGAAGTGCCCAAAAGTTACAAACCAAGCAGTAAAACTGTGGAAAGTGACGTGTTGCACAAAACGTATTTGGTACATTAAAAAGGCCACAAGCACAGTGCCCTGTAGGAATGAGACTGACATTTTCACAAAAGGTCATCATCAGTCTCGTGTGACATACTCAATGCTTTTTTTTTTTTTTTAAAGACAGGGTCTTACTGTCACCGAGGCTGGAGTGCAGTGGTGCAGTCACTGGTCACTGCAGCCTTGACCTCCCAGGCTCAGGTGATCCTCCCACCTCAGCCTCCAAGGTAGCTGGGACCACAGGCACATACCACCATGCCCAGCTAATTTTTTGTATTTTTGCAGAGATGGGGTTTTGCCATGTTGCCCAAGCTGGTCTTTAACTCGTGGGCTCAAGTGACCCACCTGCCTCGGCCTCCCAAAACTGTTGGGATTACAGGCTTGATGCTTTTCTTAAAAAACATATTCCCTATGTATGATGTCTGCAGATACTTCAAGAACATCATAAACACCACTTTCACCATCAGCTGGGAGCAGAGTCCCTCCCCATTCAGTGTCACCCCATGCCATAGGGACTGGTGATGTTTACAGTGTGTCCCTGTGGGTGAACTGGATAAGGAAAAGATGGTGCACATACACCGTGGAATACTACACAGCCATGAAAAAAAGAACCAAATCATGTCCTTTGCAGCAACATGGATGCAGCTGGAGGCCATTATGCTAAGTGAATTAACACAGAAACAGAAAACCAAATAGTGAATGTTTTCACATATAAGTAGGAGCTAAACATTGGATTCACATGGACAAAAAATAGACACCAGGGACTAGCAGTGGGGGGAGGGTGGAATGGGAGGAAGGGCTGGAAAATGATCTGCCTGGGTCCCATGCTTCAATTGTATCCCCAACCTCAGCATCACCCAGTATACCCAGGTAACCTGCACACATGCCTCCTGAATCTAAAATAAAGTTGCAATTTAAAATAAATAAAATATCAAATGTTTTAATATTTTTTAAAAGTGTGTGTGAACATCCCTTGACAACTTGTTTTCATCCAGAGAAATTTGCTATACTGAGAATATAACAAAGTCTTAGACAAAAATTCGTTCTGATGATTTTGTCCTTCTCATTTGGAATGATTGCAGATCCTGGCCAATTTGGAGCAAGGCTTAGCAGAAGACGGCGGCATGAGCAGTGTGACTCAGGAGGGCAGACAAGGTGGGTTGGCTGGACTTTGCTGACTAGATGCTTCCCGGACATCATTGAGAGACTGAGCCCAAAGCCTCTCGCTTCCTCTCGTTCTCCTTTCCTTTCTGTAGTCAGCACTGCACGCGTCCATTCGTGCATTTGCGACTCACTCCTTTCTTGGGGAAGCCAAGCACATCACTGGGTGATGCTGTGGGTGCGACGTGTGGCCTCAGACCCGAACCCTGCGCACGGGGAGAAGACAGGCCTTCACCACAAAAGCACACGTCCCGGAACCTGCCGTGCCGAGTGGTCTGAGTGGGCGCGAGGAAGGAGCCCAGCCCAGCCGAAGGGGCCCAGAGAGGCCTCTGCGTCGGGGACAGAGGCTCGGGAGGGTGCTTCAGGAGGAGCTGGGGAGGAAGGCGGGTGCTGCCCAGAGCCCGGGGGCAGGCTGAGGGGCCTGGGCAGTTCCCTGGAGCATTGGAAACCCCTTGGGGGACTGGGTGGGTTGACATGAGCCGATCTGCACAGTGAGGCCATGACATGAGCCGATCTGCACAGTGAGGCCATGCCATCTGTGGCTTGGGGAGTGCGTTAGCCAGGAGCAAGCTTCTGATCACGCTTGGAAACCCGGCCTGAGTGCTCCCTCCCAGGCAGCCCCACCCTAGCCTCCCTCACTCTTTGTGGCAGCATCTCCCCACAGGCCTGGTTGCCTGGTCATCTCCTCCTTCCCATAGCTTCTGTCCTACTGGATGTGCAGCCCAAGTCAAGACCGGGTAGTCTCCATTTCCGCAGGTGTGCTGGGGTTTCTGGGGAACTGCTGGCTGGTGTGAGCTGAACGTGTGTGAGGTGTGTATATGTGTGTGGTGTGTGGATGTTGAGTTTGTATGTTGTGGCATGTGGTGTGGGTGTGGTGTGTGCATGTGTGTGTACTTGTGCACTCTCTTTTCAGTAATTTAATTGCAAGTAGAGTAACAAGGTCTGAAGGAGAGATGTCAGCGTCTGCTCATGGATGTCCCGTTCAGCATTCTTGGCAACCAGTCATTTTACCCCTGGTTGGGCTCCTGCTTTGGTGGGAATGAGCATGTAGGTATCGGAGAGCAGAAGGCTGTTCCTGGGAATCTAACAGGTCACACCCGTGAGCATTCATAAGGAGGGTAGGGGAGGATTTAGAGCAGGAAAGGAATCTGCAAAGATCATCAGAATAAATATGCAACTCATTGAGACAATCCATATTTTACATCCATTAAGAGAAGATATTCAGAATTTCTTTTCACAAAAATAATGGTATAAGGGGAACATAATGGTATAAGGGGAACATAAGCAGCTAATGTGTTTTTAATTGCTGAAAGACAAAGTGAGTTAAGTTTTTAATTCTAGCAGTTTCTGTGTGTTCTCCTGAAGCACACACTGAATACACATCATTTCTAGGTGATTGTTATCTCACAGTGGACACTTGATGCCAGCGGTGGGTCAGCTTCGGCCTCCTAAATCACAGCCTCAGAGGCGGCTGGGGACACATGGCTCCCAGTGCCCAGTGATGAGGGAGGCTGGGAGCACTCCCAGGGACTGGTGCTGCCCAGGGTGGCATCTTGGCACTTCGCAGTTGGAAATGTGGACTTTTCTTGGAGGAACTAGACACAGCACAGGCGCAAGGAGCGCTGGACAAGGGGTCAGATGGAAACGTCCCTGGCCTCTCTGGACCTCAGCCTGCCTGTCAATAACATTCGTTTCAGATTAGCTCAGTCCTCAACCTGCGCCTTCCTCCTGGTCATCCCAATGATAAACAGGCGCCATTGGTCAGCCCGCCCTCCCCCGGGGCAGCTCCCAGGGGACCTTTGCAGACCCCAATAAGTCCACAAAGCCAGTTTGGAAAGTACTAGAAGAGATGGGCCCTGAAGGTTTGAAATCAGTGGAGGGATGGCTGCTAACTAAAGAATGTGCAGGGGAGAGCAGGGAGGGACGGGCCAGGCCAAAGGTCATGGTCAGCCACCGCACCGGGTGCTAGGGAAGAAAGCCGGCTGCAGGGGAGTGCCGTGTCCCCAGCGGAATGTGCCAGCCACTCGAGTTCTGAACCAGGGTGTTGCACTCCTTGGTGGAACTGGCATCTGCACCAGCCCATGGCCGGGAGGCAGGGGAGGCCCAGTGGCTGGGCATGGGTGGGGCCCTCCAGGTGGCCTCCCGTAGTTCAACTGCGAGAGACTGGCGGCCACCCTGGCCAGTGGCCCTCCCGGCCTTGTCGAGCTGCAGGCAATATCGTCGTTTCTGTCAGCTTTGCTCCTTTTCTCAGGGTTCTGGCTTTGGAAACGGGGCTCCCAGTCGGACCGTTTGGCCTTGTGTCTGGGCTGATGCTGAGCAGCCACCCACCTGGTTCCCTAATGCCGAGGGTCTCTTCCCAAAGCCACCTCTGGTCCCAATGCGAGTGCTGTATTTTCTGCCTCAGTGCAGCCTGCAGCATATTCAGCATTCCAGGCCGAAATCCAGTGGTGTTAACAAGAGGGATCTTTTAAAGTTATATTAGAATTCACAGGACCCAATAATTGATGGCTAGAAAGAGCCTGGAATTTATTTGTGCACTCACAGGCTGCTCTTACCTTGTAGCCTCTGTCCGGCTGTGGAGGTCACGTCTGGGCCGGGTGATGTACTCCATGGCAAACTGTCTGCTCCTGATGAAGGTACGTGGGTGGCCAAGCAAGGCTGCCATGTGATCTGGAAGAGGGGGGTCAGTGGGAGCCGCGAGGGAGCCGCTGGTATAATAGACGCTGGCAGGGACGGGCCGTGCAGAGAAGCCAGCTAAGTACTGGCTTAACGGGGAGCCCAATGACACATTCTGGGGCTATATGTACTTTAATTTCTACTGCAAGAAATTTCAACAGAATGTGGAATTTAGATGATCAGATTTCACCATTGAAATGTGGGTCTAAATGATTTAATTAAAACTATTGTTCATTTCCCCCCATTTTTCTCTGAACTCCATCCCCAGAAGGTGTCCTTTGTTCTCCCTATCTTCATAGAGGGTGTTTTTTTCACCTCATGGTTTTGATTTTATGATTGATGCTTACAACACCTGAAGACAGGCTTCCCCACAAGACCTTCTTAGGACGTCACCCCAGAGCTCTCAGCCCCCAGGGAAACAGCTCAGAAATCAAGGAGCTGAACTGAGGCTGTCATTTGTTTTTCCGTGTCTCCTGGCTCTCGCCAGCCTGTGCAGCAGTGTTTTTTGGCTCCTCTCTTTGTTTGAAACGCACCCCACACCTGGCTCACCTCCCACACTGGGCGTCAGGGTGCCCTGTGTGGAGCTAGTGGCCCTGCAGCCAGCTGTGCGTACTGAGAGCTGCTGCAGGAATCAGCTAGCAGCAGACGCCCCGAAGCAGTGCTCATAACACCTCCTGGGCTGTTCTAAGACAGCGATCTTAACTCCCACACCCATGCGGCTTTCATGCGGCCGAGTTCATTCCTGAGCTTGATATTCAGCAAGGCAGAGCAGGCAGTTTACCAGGTGGAGAACTGTGCTCACAGGCTCTGTCATGAACCCTGAAGTGGCAGCCCTGCTTTATCCACGGACACTGCAGCATCCCCAGAGGTGACTGTGACCCCGAGCACTGCTCCGAGCAGGCTGGGTGCGGGTGTAGATTCACAGCCATCAGAGGTTCAGACATTCCATCAGGAAGACGTGCAGCCTGCACTCCGGCTTTAGCGCAGCCCCAGGGCCCAGCGCGGGGCCCCTGCCTTTGGGCTTCTGCATCTACGTCAGACTGGACGCACAAGGAGACTCAGGGCATCCTGCTCGTCCTCGGTATCAAGTGACCGTGACGCAGCCTCCCACTGCTGCAAGCCTCAGCCTCCTCCTTAAAATAAGGGCATAGATCTGAGATCTCTGAAATCCCTCCCAGCTCTGACATTCACACAGCTCTCTCCTCTCCTTCAACACACTGGATAAAGGAAATCACGGTTTTTAAGTTCTGTGGTTTTGCTCAGAGCAGGTTTTTCTTCCGCTGCCACCCCAAGACATTCCCACTGCAGTCAGGTGGCCCGCACAGTCGCTTTGTTCTGGTCTTCACCCTCCTCCCCCCCACCCCCCTTCCCTTCTCCAGCCCCCTCTGGCTTCTGCAGCAGGGCTTGCCCACCTCCGAGTGGGAGTGAAAAGTAGGCCCTCCCCCTCCCCTGCCCTGGTGGCCTCTTCACCACCCAAGGCTTGGCCAGCAACCAGGTGACCCCGAAGCACCCTGCCTGACCCCTCTGCCACCCAAAACAGGCCATTCTCCCTGTGCTGCCTGTGGCCAGCCCTGACACCCCCACCTGGCAGTCTGGGCGGTCCGCAGTAGGCCTCCACCTGCTGAGGGCATTGTCAGCTTCACCTGAAAGTCACCAGCTTGTCAGAACATTCTTATGCAAAGACATGAAGAACCAGTTATAAATTCACAGGACTGACGTTTCACTAATCATGGGGCTAAGACTCCCCAGGGAGGAAAGTTTCGTGTCCCACTGGCGGGCTTTTATTTGCATTTTCAGACACATTAATAGAAAACGATGGAATGGGCTTTTCTTTGTGGCACTGTAGTAGTAACACCACCACCAGGCTCCAAATGTGAGTCTTCTTCCTGTATTGCTGGGACTCAGTACAGAACATATTATTGCATTTCAAAAATACTTTTACAATAGACGTGATTTAATTTGGAAGTTCAGCTTAAGCTTTCATTTTCATGAGTTAAAAAAAGGAGTAAAAAATGTTGCAATTAAAGCCAGTCCAAGCATATGCACTCTCTTGCCATCTAGTGAGCATACAGGGTATTGCAACAGTGTGTGATCTTCAGAATATGAGGTATCCTGTTAATTAAATTATGTGTATGGGCTAACAATGAGTTATTTAATCAGCCATTTAATTATCTTGAATAACATTTTATTACAGTGAAATAAATATCAATTTAACTTCTTAACAATGAAATGTATTCATATGTTTTAGCCCTGGATAAATCTGCATGATATGCTATAATGCACAGTGGCATGTATTATAAAGCATTGGAAATGTTACTATCTCCACTTTTTAAATACTGCTTCCTCTCCTTAGGCCTCACTGTAGCCTTAGGGCACCTGCACTGGCAGACCATATGGATGCAGGTGCCTGCCACCTTAGGTGGCTTGGGCCCCCCCTCCCCCGGGTGCCCCTGGGAGGCCACTTCCCTCCTGGTGTCCCCACAGCTCGCCAGTCTGCGCATTAGAACCCGCCGTGGCTCCGCACATGATGGAAAGGAGCACACAGCTGCGTCAGCTACCTTCCGTCTTGCTGAAATTAGACTGCAGAAGTCCTTTCTGGTTGCAGAATGGTTGTAAATCTAGTTTCACAGCCAGTAAACACATGTGACTGCTGAAAAGAAATGGTGAAGATTGAGCTAACATAGGCTTGTCCCTGGAAGGAAGTCATTCATGTCCTTTACAAAGCCAAACCTACGTGATCTGGAGAGTAGGTTAAGCTCTCTTTAGGAGCTTCTTTGGGCCATTTTACCTGAAAAGGGCTGTGTTTCCTCTTCAGTAAATAAAGTCATTAAGTAACAGTCAACCTAAGGAAACTTTCTAACACAATCCCAAATCCTCATCTGGTTTATTTGACGATGGGCTCCTTGAAGTGCACCAGAATTCTTCCCCCGACTGCAGCCCGGACACACAGACACGTGTCCTGTTCACACCTGAGGGACTGGCGAGCACTACTGTCACTGAGCTGGTAGGAGTGGCTGCCGAAAGGTACAGGGGCCCCCGAGATCCCTTCTCTGCCGCCTGCCCCCTGGCCTGGAATCCAGCTTCCTCTCGCATGGCTCCCAGGCCTGTGCATCTGCTCTTCCGGAAGAGCCATGCCTAAAGTAACTTCCCATCAAGGATCATGGCTTGGTTTTTTAAAAACCTGTCTTTTGTCCTACTAGATTATCTTCAGAAACACTGACCCCTGGCCCCGAGCACTGAAAAAGAGCGGTTAGGGTGATGCGGCTGGCCACGGCATCGCCCACTAGCAGTGAGTGCTGCACCCCCACCATGCCCCCACCCCGTGCTCTCTGTGGTGGCCGCCTCAGCCTGGAGCATCAGTAGCATGAGTGGGGCACTGGAATGACCCAGTGACACTGCTGGGCTGATAACAAGAAAGTCAAAGCCTGCCTTTTGTTTACTTGAAACCAAAGGTGGGACGTGTGTGGGATTAGAACAGACATTGCCCACCATGATGGGTGCTCGGAAGCCCACTTCCTTCCCCAGAGAAGCCTAGAGGGGCAGCTGCCACTTTTCCCCGAGCTGGTGCGAGCTGGTGAGTGCAGCTCCTGTTGGAAAGCAGGGCTGCTCCCCTAAACTTCTCAGATCAGGACCAGCCCAGGGTGTGCAGGCCCCGCAGCTGCATCTGGGGTGCCATGTCCGTCCCAGCTGCAACCTCAGCCGCCCTGAGTGCCCCCATGCCAGGTCACAAGGCCCTCCCCTGTGTGAGGGAGCTCACACACACGTCCACACACACTCACGTCCACACACACAACGCTCACACACACGTACACATGCTCACACAGACACGCTCACGCTCACACACGCACATTCATACACTCACACACACTCGCACAACTAGACAGCAGAGACAGGCAGCAGGAAGGCGTGGGAAAGGAGACCGAGGCATGTGCTGTCTGGCTCCTCATGAGCATCAGGCCTTGAATAAAATTAGTTTTAATGAGCTGTACTCGAAGGTACTAGACTGGAGAGAGTCGTTTTGGGTTTTTTTGTTTTTTCCTTCCTACCAAACTGGAATTGTACTTGTCTGTCTTTCTTTGTAACGTCCCAATTAGCAAGCTAGTAACTCCAGTCCCAGTTTGGAGGAAATGGAACATGTAGAAGAATAAAGAAATAAAAGTACCTTCTGGGATTACACGATGAATAAGTAAGAAGAAAAACACCATTGGTGGCCATAGTTATTGCTGACCGTGTGCTGATAGCTAAGTGCGAGAAAGCAGGGAAGTATTTAGGGCAGGGCCTGCTGCACAGAGCTCGCTCAATAAATGTGGCGATCACTGTCATCCTGGAGGGAGCCCGGGTTTGTTGGGGACTTGAGACAAGCTACCACTGTGTCCCACGTGACTTTGGCAAGACCTTCCTGCACTGAGACCGCTTTGCTCACACCTGGAAAGGGTGACTGGGTCCACTCAGCATCCACCAAGTGCCTGTGATGGGCTGGCGTGAGTGGGCAGATGGACAGTGAAACTGTGCTGCCAGGCCTTGTCCTTGAGGAGGGGCCGCGGGCCAGACCACCACAGACAGGGCAGAGCGATGAGGAATCCAGCAAAGGCCTTTGGCATAAACCAGATGCCCTGAGCACGGCAGCTGGCACAGCGCTCCTAAATGTTCCCCCACAGCTGTCTCTGAAACGGAAGGGTCTCATGCGTGCCGCACGGAGCACACGACATTCACGCACGCTGCTCTGCGAGGCCGACCTCCATCGCCATACTCAGCCTCGGCAAATTTGTTTTGTGGGTTTTCTTTACATGTAAAGATTTGACCTTAGTTTCTAGCATAGAAAACGTTTAAGAGACACTTTAAATATTTGGCTTATGTATTTAGAGGATGGAGATGAGACAGCGTTTGCCAAATCACATAATAACTTTGTCAGGAAAGAGAGTTAGTTGCAGTCCAAGTGAAATATGAATTGCTGTTTAGAACATGGAAGCAGGAAACAGACCCTCAGGCCCAACTAAACCCCTACAGCCCCCGGTGACAGGCAAGACCCTGCCAGCGCGATGCACACGGCTCAGAATCCCGGCCCAACTGCAGTCGGGAGAGCAGCCGCCCCCTCGCAGCCGAGCACTGCGTGCTGGTTTCCAGCTTCCCCCCAACTCCTGTGTCAGCGTGTCCTCTCCACACCTCTTTATACGCTTGTGCTCTTCTACACGTGTGAAACCCACAGTGCTGTTCTCAGCTCTAAAGTACGTTGGGTTTTTCTTCCCGCAGGATTACGTGCTCGCCGTGGAGGCGTATCATTCGGTTATCAAGTATTACCCAGAGCAAGAGCCCCAGCTGCTCAGCGGCATCGGCCGGATTTCCCTGCAGGTACCTGTGCGCGATCAGAAAGGCCTTATGATAGTTCTTTGCTTGGATGGGCGACTGTTTGCTTTTAATCATTTTAATATAAGAAAGACTGCAGAAAATATTCCAATTCAAATGTGTGTGACCATGAAAAGGGTGGGTTCTTTCCAGGAGTTCTGGTTTGACTGTGGGAGGCCCTGCTGGCTTTTGTGCCTGTTGCCAAATGCGAACCCACAGAAAGTGTCATCGCAGCCGCACTGAAACGAGTTACTCTAGACACTGTCCTGCTGCAGTTACAAAAGCACTGACTAAACCGTGAGGAATCTTAGTTCAGCTTAGCCCGTAATAGTCACTCACTGATACTTTGCCTGAAATAACCCTTGAATCATGTTTGCTGGACACACAAAGTCCAGACTGAACAGTGGTCTCAGTAATGCACAAAGCTCGGCAGGACCCCCTTTGCTAAGAATGTCCTTGAAGCTGGAATGCATTTTCCTGAAATATTTGGTGACAGGGAGGTCACGGGGAGTGATGAGTCCCACCCACATCCCTGTCAATCCCACCCTTGCAGGCTGAGCACAGGGCAGCTTCCGCCCCTCTCACCCTCAGTCTTAGGTCACGTCCCAAACCTGGGCCAGGGAAAGGCGGCACGAGCAAGGGACGGCTGAGGGGGGAGAAGCAGCACAGACCTTCCACAGGCACCCACTCACTGTGAGCCAGGCCCTGCGTTGAGCATTTCACCTCACGGTGTGACTGGCTTGTTTTACAGATCAGCAAACTGAGGTCTCCCGGTTAAGTGAGATCCAGCTACAGGAGGCCACATAGATAATGGGGGAGCTAGAATTTGAACAGGGCCTCTGTGAACTCAGGGCCTGCACTCTCAGCTAACAGCTGGTCCTCTCCTCCCCACACAGTTGTTCACACATGCACTGACACACGTAGGCACACGTGCACACACCATCTCCCGCACGCCGCCTGCTTGTGGAAGTCCACACGGGACACCAGATAGTGTTGAGGACAGCCCTGTCCATGGGCCCCTGTGGTGGGGCACAGCAGATGACTGTCACTGAATAACCCGGGGCAGGCACAGATGAGTGACGCATGAGCTGCCACCATGGGCATCGGCTCCTGCCTGCGCTGGGATGCTCGCGGCAACCCTCGTCGCCTGTGTGAGAAAGTTCCATGTGGCCAGGACCTCCAGGGTGCCTCATGCGTAACATCCCCCCCGGTTATCATAGTAAAATAGTACCCTGGGCCCGCTCAGATTCCTCACTACCCTGGAGACAATCTCGGAACTTTTATTTCAGAGTCGTATTTCGCACAATTTGAGAAGTAGATGCTGAATTGCTTTTGCATCTGGAAGTGCTTCTCCTTCCAGTGGGAGCCACTGGCTTGACCACAGTGAGGGCTCTGGCATGAGGCTGGAGTCTCAGGAGGGAGGCTCCGCTTCCACAGCGTATTTTAAGCCCCATCTGGCGCACGGAGTGTGCTAAACGGACTGCAAGGGAAGCCCTTGGTGTTCGCTGTTCTGAGGACCCGGGGAGGTGATAGCGGTGCTGTGGGCAAGAGCTTTTGCCAAAGGAGAATGGAGAAAAAGACGGAAGCACCCAGGCCGACTGGACTCACCGACACCCCACACAAGTGCCGTTCGCTCTGCATCGCTTGCAAATTATTTATCAGGCCTCGCTCACGGGTATTTTTATTGTTGCTGAAGAGCAGAGTCTCTGAATTCTGTTTTTCTAAAGGAAATGGAGATTGCAATACCTAGCCATTTGGGACATCTCTGAAGACACTGTGCCGTGGCTGCTACAGAACTTCCCAGACAGCCTCGCGCAGCAGACGACTGCGCTGCCATCTGTGCATACAGAAAACCCGGCCCAGTAAGTTCCGGCTTCAGCAGGCCAGTGTGTTGTCTGAAGATGCTGGATCTCGGAAGAAGGATGAAGCAGGCAGGGTTTGCCCTTGAAGAACACAGCCATTTGTGGGAGTCGAGGCCGAGAGCACCGTTGTGATCAGCAAGAATGACCACATATCAGCCCAGTGGGTGCCCGAGCCCACAGCAGACCCCCACCCGGTTCTGAAACCCTCCTGGGTGCACTGCCTGTATCACCTGGACCCGCCCTCTCCAGCCCTCTCCTGTGTTGGGGCTTGTGCCTCCTCATCTCCACTGGGTTCAGCAGGGGGTTGCAGAGGCGGGACCCTGTGTGTACACGTGGTGCTGAGCTGCCAGAGATCTCAGCATGTCCCTCGTCCCCCTTCCTGCGCGCAGCTGCCATTAGCCTTCCGGGAGTACACTCCACCCTGCCGTCTCTGGTCAGAGGTCCTGCTGGGGACCTGTGGCCTGTCAGGTGAGCCTACACTTAAAGCTCACATTCAGAGCCCTAGCTAACTTTTTCCAGCCCAGTGTTCTTCACCTCGTGTCCTTAGTCCCACCAGACAGGTGATTTGCTGTTGCCCAGACGGGACCGCACTTGCTGCTTTGACCTCTCGTGGGCTGTTCCTGCTGCTCAGAACTCCCTTCTCTTTCTGCCTGTGCAAACCCTGCTCGTTCTTGAGGGCTCACTGGAAGGACTTCTCTAAAGTCACCCCAGCCCTCTCAGCAAGCTCTCCCTTCCCTCTTCCCCAGGGCGTCTAGGGGGGTAAAAGCACAGGGCTCAGGAGCTGGGGTTTGGAACAAGACAGACCCGACCCTGGTTCAGCTGCTCAGGCTGGCGTGGCTCTGAGCAGTTTGTCTCACCTTCGTGGTGTCATTCCCCCCACCACAACCGCCTGCCGTGAACAGTCATCATCGTCGTGTGTAAATGATTAAGTTTACCCACGTGAAATCCTCCACGTCCGGCCTGGGGCGTGCCAGGAGCGCTGTAAGCGTAACTTGCTGTCTTTCCTATGTCTTGAGGATGGGGTGTGTTTGTTCCGTTTCCTCACAGATCCAAGTGTAAGGGCGGCATTCCCAGGTCACAGCAAAAGTACGCGTGCTCAGAATTGCCCTTGGAAGCCCCACTCCCACGGCGGGGCGTCCACCCCATAGAGTGACTCCATTGCACACGTGGGCACGAGGCCCTCCAGGATGGGCTATAGGAAGGGGCAAAAGCAGTGTCCCCACACACGTATCCGGACACTCATACCCCACGCGCCAGCCTCAGAGCTCCTGCTGGTGCACCCTGCTCACCCCCAATGCTGCATCTCAGCACATTGCGGCTCACCCCCAATGCCGCATGGAGTCAGATCGCGGTCGATGTGAGGTCAGTAGTGCAGGACAAGATGGGGTTGAACTGGGACTCGAGTCCAGCAGAAACGCCTGAACTAAATGTAGACAGAATTGACTCCGCTCTGTTTTAAGGAGTAAGAACTCAAACGGAATGAACCGTAAAAGCCAGTAAAGAGCTCTGTTCCGAAGGGACGTAGCGCTCAATGCGTACTTTAAACTCAGAGTGTTCAGCCATGGTTAGATTCTTGGAGGAACAGCCCTCAGAGAAGTCACTTTCAAGAAAGCACGTGTGTTTTCCAGCTCTTGCAGTGTTCTTCTCCCTGAAGCACCTCATCAGTACCTGTGTCTTAATTATACGGTCTCTAAACTGGCTGTGTGTGAGCCATTCTGAAATGAGTTGGTGCCACTCTACAGAAGCAAAGAAGTATCACATACCCTGTCAGCACCTGTGTGCTGTGCTGTCAGAGGGGTAAATTTCATAAGAAATACATAACTGTCCCTTAAATGGTAAAATAATACTGAAGGTGCTTAGAAAGTACGGGACGAGGTTTTGGTTGCAGTCAGTGGAATCCGCAGTGGCTGGTATAAGCAGAAAAAGTTTATTCACGGACAATAGTACAGGGAATCTTCATGAGGGCCCAGAGACAGGCCATTCTAGAGCCACAAAGCCAGGATGCCCTAGCATGTCACAGAGGCCCCTCCAGCAAGAACGGCACTGCCAGCTCTGCCTGGCATCTCAGAGTCTTGTCCCCACCCTGAAGACCCAGGTCCCCCACACGGCCTCCTGCTTCCGCTGCTTCCTCAGGCCATGTCATCTTACGTGCGCATCTCTCTGGGGGCCCAGGCCGCAGGGTTGCCCCTCCCGCAAGAGTAGGGATGTAGGCCTGCTGGTTCCTCCTTGAAAGGACCCCTGACAGGCAGGAAATGGACAGAATCGGGGAAGGCAGTGCCTGCAGCAATCATGAGCATCCCTTACAAATCACGTTGTAACACCTGAAGTCATGTAACACAAAGCTAAACATGCGTGGAATAAGATTGATTTCGTTTTCCTGAGATTAGTTTCTACTCTTTTGTGCATGGAAATACAAGGGAGGCTCGGCAATTTCTACAATCTTGAATGCTATCTCCAGACCAGGGCGGATTTGCGTTTCATCAGCATTGAAGGTGGGAGATGAGGTGGGCATCGCATTGATGCTGAGTCTCAGGGGGAAAGCTAGGAAATGTCCCTGGCATGTAGGGAAACGCTTGGCAAAGCACAAAGGCAGAGGGACCCGCATAGCTGGGCCCATTCTGCTCATGCCCTGGCACTACTGTGAGAACTATGGTTTTCCGGGTCAGCCCTAGCGAGGAGGGAGCACGGGCAGAGCTTCCCCGTGGAGAAGGCAGATTTCCAGCTCCTAAGAACGCCCTGTTCCACAAGGAAGCTGACGTACCCCTCCCCAGGGACCCACGCCAAAAGACTGTTCTTCCAGGCCAGCGTCCCAGAGTGCTGCTTTGCATGGTTCGCAGCCTTGGCAAATGATGGCCTGCACTGCGTGCTGTCCCCCCGTTCCTGCTGGACTCTCTGCACTGTGTCCTGATCACCCTCTCAGCTGATAGTGGGCACTGCAGTGTGAATCTCCCCATGGAAAACAGACCAATCCTGCCTCCACCAGTGCCGTCGCCAAATCAGTAACACAGAGCAACCTCAAACGTTTCTGAATGCTTACGTCATCTAATACTTGGCAAAAGAGTGGGCTGAACACCTCCACCCTCAGCTTTCTCTTCTGTTTGTGTGTGAGTGTGTAGCAGAGTCTGAGAAAGATACATACAGCCACCTTCCTTTTCTGAGCTTGGGAAAATTTAAACAAGAGCACTGAAAAGCAAACACTAATCAAAAAGGAAGTATTTTCCATTTTAATTCTAAAGAGTGGAAATAGAAAAAAATGATTTTACTAAAACAGAATATGCAGACACCTTCGGGAAAACGTGCTATAAAGGAACCATGCTAACTCCAGAGACGACCCAGCCGGACAGAGGTGAAAGGGGTGGACAGACAGCAAGGTTCTAGATGATTCCACACACTTGGGCTGAGAACACTGTCACTGCACCTCCTCTTTGTGTTTAAAATTTTGCATTGAATGTAGGTGCCTCTGAAATATGCGAGCTAAAAATAGGAAGCTCACTCACTTACCACACCAACAGTTGCCCAGTCATACGAGAAGATACACTGGCGAATACAAGGATGGCACAGATGCCCTCACTTTGTGTTAGGGCTCCAAGGAGCAGACTTTCAATTTTAATGCTTCAAAACGTATTCTACTTTTGAATAGCAATCCTTGTTCTTTCCAAGAAATCCATAGCATAATTCTGGGCACTGAGCAAAGGGTCACCTGTTCAGTTTGTGTGCTGTTCACATTCCAGCTGGAAACCCTGGCTTAAATTACAGAATTATACTTGGGGTTTAATGCCTGCATATAAGGGAGGAGCCATCTCCCACCTCGGCCTCATCCCGCAGGCAGAACTGTCATAGCCACATTCCCTGCCAACTGTCAGCACACCCGCTAGCCAGGTGACAGTCGTGTTTAAAACTCACATGCCTGCTCTGATCATTTCCACAGTCCCTTCATCTTCATCACACAGAGCCTCCTTTAGAGCACCAGGGCCTCCACACAGAAAGGGGGCTGGGGATTAGAAGGAGAGAGAGTGGGGCCCAGTGGGAATTTCCACTTCTGAAGGAAATCTGTGTTGTAAGTGAGATTGAAGACATTTGTATTCCAGAGGAGTTTCTCATATAATCTAAATTAAGGAAGGGCAGAAGCAATCGTTCTTCAAACAGAAGAAGCGTTATATTCATACTTCTTAAAATTACTTCACTCCAACTTAGATTCCACCTCCTCAGAATCTCTTGACTTGGGTCTGAGAGGGTTCTCACTGGGACTTGGGACTGAGAGGGTCCTCACTGGGACTTGGGTCTGAGGATTCTCACTGGGACTTGGGTCTGAGAGGATTCTCACTGGGACTTGGGTCTGAGAGGATTCTCACTGGGACTTGGGTCTGAGAGGGTTCTCACTGGGACTTAGGTCTGAGGATTCTCACTGGGACTTGGGTCTGAGAGGATTCTCACTGGGACTTAGGTCTGAGGATTCTCACTGGGACTTGGGTCTGAGAGGATTCTCACTGGGACTTGGGTCTGAGGAGTCTCACTGGGACTTGGGTCTGAGAGGGTTCTCACTGGGACTTAGGTCTGAGGATTCTCACTGGGACTTGGGTCTGAGAGGGTCCTCACTGGGACTTGGGTCTGAGAGGATTCTCACTGGGACTTGGGTCTGAGGATTCTCACTGGGACTTGGGTCTGAGAGGATTGTCACTGGGACTTGGGTCTGAGAGGGTCCTCACTGGGACTTGGGTCTGAGAGGATTCTCACTGGGACTTGGGTCTGAGGATTGTCACTGGGACTTGGGTCTGAGAGGATTCTCACTGGGACTTGGGACTGAGAGGGTTCTCACTGGGACTTGGGTCTGAGGATTCTCACTGGGACTTGGGTCTGAGAGGATTCTCACTGGGACTTGGGTCTGAGAGGATTCTCACTGGGACTTGGGTCTGAGAGGATTCTCACTGGGACTTGGGTCTGAGAGGATTCTCACTGGGACTTGGGTCTGAGAGGATTCTCACTGGGACTTGGGTCTGAGGAGTCTCACTGGGACTTGGGTCTGAGAGGGTTCTCACTGGGACTTAGGTCTGAGGATTCTCACTGGGACTTGGGTCTGAGAGGGTCCTCACTGGGACTTGGGTCTGAGAGGATTCTCACTGGGACTTGGGTCTGAG
The DNA here is from genome assembly GCF_028878055.3 of Symphalangus syndactylus. Classification (NCBI taxonomy): domain Eukaryota; kingdom Metazoa; phylum Chordata; class Mammalia; order Primates; family Hylobatidae; genus Symphalangus; species Symphalangus syndactylus. The sequence goes on along the minus strand of NC_072440.2, from coordinate 108,808,865 downwards.
GATTCTCACTGGGACTTGGGTCTGAGAGGATTGTCACTGGGACTTGGGTCTGAGAGGGTCCTCACTGGGACTTGGGTCTGAGAGGATTCTCACTGGGACTTGGGTCTGAGGATTCTCACTGGGACTTGGGTCTGAGAGGATTCTCACTGGGACTTGGGTCTGAGAGGATTCTCACTGGGACTTGGGTCTGAGGAGTCTCACTGGGACTTGGGACTGAGAGGGTTCTCACTGGGACTTGGGTCTGAGAGGGTCCTCACTGGGACTTGGGACTGAGAGGGTTCTCACTGGGACTTGGGACTGAGGATTCTCACTGGGACTTGGGTCTGAGAGGGTCCTCACTGGGACTTGGGTCTGAGGAGTCTCACTGGGACTTGGGACTGAGAGGGTTCTCACTGGGACTTGGGTCTGAGAGGGTCCTCACTGGGACTTGGGACTGAGAGGGTTCTCACTGGGACTTGGGTCTGAGAGGGTCCTCACTGGGACTTGGGTCTGAGAGGGTTCTCACTGGGACTTGGGTCTGAGAGGGTCCTCACTGGGACTTGGGTCTGAGAGGGTTCTCACTGGGACTTGGGTCTGAGAGGGTTCTCACTGGGACTTGGGTCTGAGAGGGTCCTCACTGGGACTTGGGTCTGAGAGGGTTCTCACTGGGACTTGGGTCTGAGAGGGTCCTCACTGGGACTTGGGACTGAGGATTCTCACTGGGACTTGGGTCTGAGAGGGTCCTCACTGGGACTTGGGACTGAGAGGGTTCTCACTGGGACTTGGGTCTGAGAGGGTCCTCACTGGGACTTGGGACTGAGAGGGTTCTCACTGGGACTTGGGACTGAGGATTCTCACTGGGACTTGGGTCTGAGAGGGTCCTCACTGGGACTGGGAAAGTAGCTGTGGTGCGCAGGTGCAAGTCCAGCAGCCAAGCACAGACGAGGGGCCTGTGCTTGGCACTGGGGCAACTGAGCACAGGGTGGTTCTGCAGTGTCTGCGGCCAGTCCCAGGCCTCGGTGTCCTGGACCAAAGATCAGAGCCCAAGGTGATCAGGCAGGAGAAAGCCTCAGCCACTGCAGGAGTAGGGGGAAGCCTGGGATAAACCAGCCGTCCCAGGCAGGACGAAGGGGGAGGGCATGCAGGACCACTCAACGCCATGGCTGAGAGGACCTCAGCAAGAACCAAGGTCACCTCTGACCGAGTTCCCAGAGGGCAGGAACCCAGGGCAGGGTGGGAAGATGCTGAGGTGGAAGAAGGGAAGGAAGGGCCAGGGAGGCGCTGTTAAGTTGGGAAGACTTGAGCACGTTTTACAGAGGGGCACGACCCCAGGCTTCAGGAGGGGTGCAGGCACCTTGACCGTCTCAACCAGGAGGGTGGTTTTACGCACACAGCCATGTACCAGAATCCCTCAGGTTGTACGGTCTGAAGACATGCAGGTTCCTGTGCTTCAGCCATAGCTCAACAGAGACCTTCAAACAGAAAAAGAAGAGACTGACTTCTGACTGCCAGCCTGAGCCGTGGAGTGTGCTGGCTACGGTCAGCGAAAGAGTGGGGAGAGCGTCCCCCAGGCCCTGCCACCCTGTGAGGCCTCATCATCCTGATGTGACACCGAAGTGCAAGCAAAAAAGAAAAAGTAGGTAAATGAGGTTTCACCAGAACTAAAAACTGTTGTGCTTTAAAGGACACCACCATAGAGAAAAAGTAAAAAGACAACCTACGGAATGGGAGAAATTATTTACAAATCCTGTATCTGATAAGAGACTTACATCCAGAATATATAAAGAACTCTTAGAGCTGCTAAATTAAAAACGATTCATGGCACTAGCATGCAGCAGGGGAGAGACTGGACTCCGACTTCACGGAGGACAGGTGGGAACTGACAACCAGGGACCAGGGTTCAGGGTCAGGGCCCGTGGATGGAAAATTACCCAGAGGAAGCATCAAGAAGGGGTTTCTGGCCAAGCAGACTTGATAGGATCGTTGCTGACAGCCGGCCAGAGTGGTAGGATCTCCAGCTGCTGAGACACCGAGGGCGGGGACTTTTCTTAAACTGGCTTAGCAGGATTCCTGCGCACACTGGTTTCTACAAGGACAGAGAAGGAAGCCAAGGTCAGGCTTGTCTGGTAGAGGGGGCTTCTGCACGGATGCAGCCTAATTTATGCATTGACAGCCTGCCTGGTTCCCAGCAGGCCCTCGGGTTCTACGGAGAGAGCAGGTGAGGGGGGGTCAGGGGAAAGGAGAGGACCCCTGGGGCCGGCTCTGCTGTGCTCACGACGGGGCGGGAAGAGGAGCTGGTGAAGGAGAACTCAAGAAAAACATGGAAGAGAAGCTAGGGTATTCTGAAATAGATCGCATCTTTCTTTTATTCGCTTATGTACGTTAGCCTGAGGGGATTTGCCCAGTTGGAATGGAACAGTTTTTCTGATAAGCTTTAAAATACAAGAGTGTTTTATAACATAAAAATTCAGACTAAACAAGTTTTCTGTGTTGGCTTTTGGGTAGGGTTTTTCTGGTAGGTTTGTTTGTTTTTGAGACAGGGTCTGGCTCTGTCACCCACACTGGAGTGCGGAGGCGCAAATGCAGCTCACTGCAGCCTTGACCTCCTGGGCTCAAGCGATCCTCCCACCTCAGCCTCCCTGGTAGCTGGGACTACAGGAATGCACCACCATGCCCAGCTAAGTTTTTGTAGAGAGGGGATCTTGCTATGTTGCCCAGGCTGGTCTCAAACTCCTGGCTTCAAGCAGTCCTCCTGCCTCTGCCTCTGCCTCCCAAAGTGCTGGGATTACAGGCACGAGCCACTGGGCCCAGCTGAAATGAGTTTTCTGTATCAATTCCAGACCTGTGTTTCTGTGACTAAAGTTGATCAGTGGTAAATATGAAAAGAACTGGGTTTTTTAGCTGACTACAGATTTAATATCATCTAGCAACCTATGTGGCTGTTAACATAGCTGTTCTGTCTTTGGATGGTTTAAAATCATCTGACTCCCGCACCACAGAGAAGAATCATTCTTGCCTTCCTCTCCACTCAACAGTTCACAGCCACGGACTGCAGGACACTCCGCCTTGAGAACACTTTAAAATGGCCATTGCCCATCTGTAACGGCTTCCGTGCCACCAAGGTGGTGAGGAATCCCAAAACTGTGACAGAGAAGCAGGTGAAGGAGCTGAGAACTGGAGCTCTCCCCCACCCCTCAGTGCCCGTATGAGTCGGGGCTCTCTAGAGGGACAGGACTCATAGAATAGATGAAACTGTGAAGGGGAGTTTATTAGGAGAATTGACTCTTGATCACAAGGTGAGGTCCCACAATAGACCATCTGCAAGCTGAGGAGCCAGGAAGCCAGTCCAAGTCCCAGAACCTCAAGAGTAGGGAAGCTGACAGTGCAGCCTTCAGCCTGTGGCCAAAGGCCTGAGAGCTCCTGGCAAATCACTGGGGTAAGTCCAAGAGTCCAACAGTTGAAGAACTCGGAGTGTGACGTTCCAGGGCGGGAAGCATCCAGCATGGGAGAAAGATGAGGCTGGAAGACTCGGCAAGTCCGCTCTTTCCAACTTCTGCCTGCTTTGTTCTGGCCGTGCTGGCAGCTGATGAGATGGTGCCCACCCAGGTTGAGGATGGGTCTGCCTCTCCCAGCCCACTGACTCAAGTGTGAATCTCCTTTGGCAACACCCTCACAGACACACCCAGGAACAATACTTTGCATCCTTCAATCCAATCAAATTGACACTCAGTATTAACCTTGACAGCGCCCAAGGAGGGGAGGGCCAGACCCAGTGCACAGTTGTAGTTTCTCCCACAGAAGCACTGGCGATGTGTTGCTCCTAAGCTCAGAGCCAATAGGCTGGAGCGCCAGGGGTCGCATTTCCCCGGGCTTGTGCGTTTATAAGTGATGTTAGTGTCTGGTTTGCGTGTGCACAGGTGACGTCTCAAAAGGATATGGCGGCTGTTTTCTGTCTTCATATAAGTTAGAAGCTTGCTTTCTCTGTCTCTGGAAAACTTGAGTCATGTGGAATGATCTGTTCCTTGAAGGTTTAAGTATTCACCTGAGAATTGCCTTGCTGGGCACATGAGGTGTGCTGTGTGCTTTTCCTAACTTATTGTTATTAATCTGCCTCAGTGTTGTGTGCCTGAGGACTTTTCTGTGTTTCTGGGAGCCGTTTTGGTAATTGAGAGTTTTCTAGAAAGCCACCTGTTTGGTCCCCATTTTCTCGTGGATTTGCACAGAGTAAAAGACAGTAAAAAAAATAATGCTCTTACCATTATTTCTGTTTCCTTGTTCTGCCTGTGGCTATTTCTGCTTTTACATTTCTGTTTATGCTTCCTTTTCTGGATTAGTTTATACACTTAGTATTTTTTTGTTTTTTTGTTTGTGAGACAGTGTCTTGCTCTGTCTGCCAGGCTGGAGTGCAGTGGCACAATTATGATTCACTGCAGAACTCGTGGGCTCAAGAGATCCACCTGCCTTAGCCTCTCATGTAGCTGGGGACCACAGGTGCTTACGGCCACACCTGGCTCATTTTTTTTTCTTTTTTAATAGAGACAAGGTCTCACTTTGTTGCCCAGTCTGGTCTTGAACTCCTGAAATTAAGCGATCCTCCCACCTTGGCCTCCCAAAGGGCTGGGATTACAGGTATGAGCCACCATGCCCAGACACTGTATTTTCTTTTTAATAGTGTCTTTTACTGATTTGTTTTCTGCATATTCTGGAATACTTATAATTGCATTTTTATGTTTAATTTTTTCAGTTGCTTCTAACTTTTAGAAATCGGTAGGATTTTATATCCTAATTACATTTTAATAATTCTGAAAATGTCAACTTACTTTCTAATCATCAGGAAAATCAGTGGGTAGCAAAGAATATCCCAAGATTTCTCTGTTACCTTCCTCTAAGACATTGTTTGAGTACAAAGTCCCATGCCAGCCTCAGGAGGCCTTGCAGTGTGGAGGATCAGCACATGGTCTGGGCGTTGGGCAGGCCTGGGTGTTGACCCCACACTGTTGTGTGTTAGCTGTGTGACCTCCGAAAATTGTCTCATCCTTCCAAGCCTTACTTTTTCATCTAGAAAGCGAAGCTAGTGACAGCATCTGCATCACAGGCGGTTACGAGGGTCAGGTGAGCTGTGCTTGTGAACGCTTGCCACGGCCACCGGCACGTCCATCTTGATCAGTCTTGATGATGAGCTGTAATCATCTTCAGTTCAGTATCTCACACAGTCCTGCTAGACAGGAGATGCAGGCGTTCGAGCTGAGGGCCATGTCAGAGAGCCCATGCTGCCTGTGGTTTCTTTTGAGTCAGCAAGTGGGAAGTCTATAGTAGTGGACTTCAAACCGCGTCGGACTGTGCAGACGATGGGCAGCGATGGACACATGCCATTCAGTATGTGGTGTGTGTGCACGCCTGTGTTTTCTCTTGTTTCATTCTGTTTTTTCTTCCTCCTCATATGGTATTTCTTTTGTGGGATAACAGCAACAGTTGTGAAGGGCCTGAGATGTTATCCTACTTGCAAGCTGTGGAGTTAGCTGCCATTTTCATGGATGCTGGCAAAAAATGTAAGATTCCTACGTTAGAAATGAAGGATATTACACAGCAACAGCAGTACAGCCAGAGTGGCATTCTTTCCACCAGACACGGGGCCCTGATTCCTCAGGGTCTTCACCGAGGGCCTCATGATGCCTGCAGTGGGCTGTGTGGCTGGAGAGGAATCCTGAACTTAGAACACCCAAATCCTTGCTACTGGGAGGTGAGCCTGCCTGCCCTTCACCCCAGAGGGACGTAGTTTAGCTTACAAGGCTGTCCTCTAAACAGGCATCCTTGTGTAAATGCTTTGAACAAAGCCCTGTCAGTGTCTATGCTTGGAAGACATGCAGAAACATGACACGCATGGAGAACCATCTCCCAACCAGTCATTTGAGAGGTTAGCAGGCTTGTTTCAATGCTGGACAGATGCTTGGCGTGGAAAGCCTAAGAGTTAACTCGGCTGCTCAGTGATAGTGATGGATGCCCCAGCCCTCCTCACGGAGGTGAGCTGCGCACGTTCAGCTTGTTTCTCATGGGGACAGAGGACAGCATTTTGTTACGTTTCTGCTGCTGCCATGATAACAGAGCTTGCTGTCGCCATCTGGCTCCCGCAGGCTGTGCCCCGGACACAAAGCAACTCTGTCTTTATCCTCGTGAGCGTGGCTTGGGCCATAATAGGAGTTCTCTTTAATTTGTATCTATTTTTTATTGTAAGCCTTAGATCATTTATTCCCTTCCTTACGCTTCTGGAGGTGAAAGAAAACCCAAGTCTGCCTTTGTAAAACCAAGCTGTGGCCTCAGGATTCAGGGCTGGGGCACTCAGCCTTCCACCCCCCAGGCATCCTCAGCCACAGGCCTGCTGCGTCCGGCTGCATTTGAATCGGGCAGCCGGTGGGTTTCCTGACACGGGTGGTAAGAGTGGGTTTGAGTTTGGGTTTGGTTTGGCTTGTTTTTTACAGTAGAATTCTATATTATTTGGTCAAAATACTACTTTGCAATTTGCAAATGTGGTGGCACCTACCATTTTACTAGCCACGAGTAACTCAAGTTGACTTGGGACCTGCTCATATTATACCAATATTTTAAGTATTTGATGTTTCATTTTATTAGTTATTCATTTTGTTTTACCTAATGCTCTGCCAGAATTCATTCCAAAAGGTAAAAATTACTAAACTATAAGACTTTTAAATAAGGCACGTATATCAGCAAGTTAGTTGCTGACACATAGAACATTAACGTTCCACTGTATCTCAAATGTCTTTTGCCTTCGGCCGGACGCAGTGGCTCACGTTTGTAATCCCAGCACTTTGGGAGGCCAAGGCGGGCGGATCACGAGGTAAGGAGATCGAGACCACGGTGAAACCCCATCTCTACTAAAAATACAAAAAATTAGCTGGGCGTGGTGGCGGGCGCCTGTAGTCCCAGCTACTCGGAGAGGCTGAGGCAGGAGAATGGTGTGAACCCAGGAGGCGGAGCTTGCAGTGAGCCGAGATTGCGCCACTGCACTCCAGCCTGGGCGACAGAGCGAGACTTCGTCTCAAAAAAAAAAAAAAAAAAAAATGTGTTTTGCCTTTTTATTAAAAAATGATTAAATGGTTACTGAAGTTTTCCTCTACCTGACATATAAATGTCTTCATATTCTAACATGATATTAGGGAACTAAATATATGAGTATAGACTTAATATTTCTTTTGTCAACTAAACTGACTAAATAATTTTGTCAAAGCAGATTGGAGATATAAAAACAGCTGAAAAGTATTTTCAAGACGTTGAGAAAGTAACACAGAAATTAGATGGACTACAGGGTAAAATCATGGTTTTAATGAACAGGTAAATATTTTAAAACTAAATATATGTTTTCTCAAATTTCTCAGAGGCGTTTAAGCCCCACTTACTGAGTAGAAAAGCTCCCTAGAGACGAGCTTCTCTCTGTGTCTCCTCTTGCCCTGTGTCTCTCAGAACTGAGACCCAAGGAGTACATGGGTGTTTTCTTGAATCGCATGATGTTCTTTTAGTCACAGCAGCTGATTTTTAAGGAGATATTTCCCCCTTGTTCTTCAGAGAAGCGCTTGTATTGCCCCCATTTTCAGCATATGTGTGCGTAAAGATCACCATTGCTGACATAGCGGCCGTTCTGGATCCTGTGCTCTGGTGTTCTGTGGCAGAACGCACAGCGTTGTGCGAGTGCACATTCGTGAGGAGGAAACACGCCTGGGACAAAGCCTGCACCCAGGATCAGAAAGCCTAAATGAAGCAGGTGTCCGTTTTTAGCAGGAAGTCATTTAGGTGAAGTTACTCTATCTCAATTAATAAAAACTAGAGTGGCTTGGCCGGGCGCAGTGGCTCATGCCTGTAATCTCAGCACTTTGGGAGGCTGAGGCGGGTAGATCACTTGAGGTCAGGAGTTTGAGACCAGCCTGGCCAACATGGTGAAACCCCGTCTCTACTAAAAATACAAAATATTAGCCGGGCATGGTGGCAGTCGCCTGTAATCCCAGCTACTTGGGAGGCTGAGGCAGGAAAATCGCTTGAATCCAGGTGGAGGTTGCCGTGAACCTGTGGGTTGTGTTGGGGGACAGCAGCTCCTGGGCTTCCCCGCTAACTGCCGCCGTTGCTTGTGTTACAGAGCATTCCTTCACCTCGGGCAGAACAACTTTGCAGAAGCCCACAGGTTCTTCACAGAGATCCTAAGGATGAACCCAGCAAACGCCGTGGTAAGATCCCCAAGCTGCAGATCCTCCGTCCTCTGCCTTTCACAGACGCTAGAAACACACCCACACACGCCTCAGCAGGGGCCTGCGCTCTCCAGTCCACCAGCTCCAGGCAGTGGCCGTGGCCCTTAAGGGAAGTGACCCAGCGGGGCCACCTAGGCTCCGCCCAGCAGCTCTGCACCACCCGCAGGCCCCTAACACAGGGCCCAGCACACAGCGTGGAACGGGCGGGCGTCTGTCCTGGTTGTGTGGGCCGACCCTGTGCGTGTGCTCCTCCCTAGGCCAACAACAACGCTGCCGTGTGTCTGCTGTACCTGGGCAAGCTCAAGGACTCCCTGCGGCAGCTGGAGGCCATGGTCCAGCAGGACCCCAGGCACTATCTGCACGAGAGCGTGCTCTTCAACCTGACCACCATGTACGAGCTGGAGTCCTCGCGGAGCACGCAGAAGAAACAGGCCCTGCTGGAGGCTGTCGCCAGCAAGGAAGGGGACAGCTTCAACACGCAGTGCCTCAAGCTGGCCTAGCTGCTGCCAACACACTACGTCAGAAGGACCCGGGCCTTTGGAACTGTGTCATGAAGGTATTAATGTGACACGGAGGGACTCAATAAAACTCCTGCTTCACTGGTGTCTGGCTGCGTGTCGTCTTGGTCCCAAGCCACGGCCCAGCCCAGGACTGCCCCGCAGTTGGTCGGCATTCAGCCACACAGTCCCTGCAGCTGGGCCACTGCTCATGAACGCAAGGGGCAGGCGTGCTAGGAGGACACAGCTCGTAGACACAGGAAATCTGGAGTCAGACTCGGGGCCTCTGTTCTGGGGGCCAATCCTGCTTTGCTCATTCCTTCTGGACATCCTCAGAGAAACGCTGGGAGGTGTGGAGACCCTCTCGCCATGCACCTGCACGTACAGGGGGTTTACAACAGAGAAGACACCCCCCACAGACCGCCGCTCATGCTCCTCTTGCCCTCCCCACACCCCCAAAACTAAGTGCGTTGGTCTTACCCATCCGAGTCTCCTCCAGCCTGATGCCGGCCAAACGACCCCTGCCAGCCTGGCGGTGGAGGAGAGGCCATCACCGTTTCTCCCATAGTTTATGCGTCCATGTGGAGAGTGAGCTGAGGAACAGGAACCACGACACATAATCCAGTAAAGGAAGAGCACGTAAAACACAGGCAGGCAGGGGCTGGGGGTGGTTTTGAAGCCAGACACATGTTTTCATGTGTTCTCTCATGCCTGAAAGGCCTTTTGCCTTCACGTTTACACAGTTATTCCTGCTTTTGAAGAACTTAAAGTACCTGAAAATTTCTTCACTTTACGAAAGAACTCTGACAAGGGTTCTCTAAATATCTACCTTTGTGGATAGTTTTAAATATAATTCATTTTACAGACTGTGATATAAACATCTGCACAAAGCGAAGCCATATTTCTGTTAATTTCTGTAATGGAGTAGAAACATACAAACACAGCATCTACCAGACAGTCTCAGCCCATTTGCTGCCATCTAGATTAATTATGCATTAAAATAAAAAGAGGTGAGACGGCCAAAAGGACTGTTGGACACCAAGGAGGTTTCAAAATCTTTCTCTTCGAAAAGAAAAATGAAACTATTGTTAAGCCCAGAAAGCTGAAGATGTAATTAGAAGCCCTTTACCTTGAGGGTCTTCCTCCAAATCTGACTTCAGGGATGAGATGCAAGGCTCTTCCTCTGCTCCCACCTGGCCCCTCACTGCAGGCATCTTGCAGGCTTTGCCAGAGGTATGGAGCCTGTCCTTTCCAGGCCCGGGGCTCAGCTGTCCCCGGCCAGTTGTGCAGGAAAGCAGACAGCGGTGCCCAGGCTCCAACTAGACGTGAGCCCAGCAAATTAGAAACAGAGATCAAGGTTCTCTAGTAAGCTGGTAAGCCTAAATCCACCCTCCCGCCCAAGTCCCACCCCCATGCTGCTGGCATGAGGCCAGGCCAGGTGACAGTATCATTGCCTCATGTCTTGCCTGGATTATTGCTTTTTCTTTTTTTTTTTTTTTTTTTTTTGAGACAGGATTTTACTCTGTCATCCATCCAGGCTGAAGTGCAGTGGTGCAAACATGGTTCACTCCAGCCTCAACCTCCTGGGATCAAACGATTCCCCCTCAGCCTCCTGAGTAGCTAGGACCACAAGTGTGCTCCACCACGCCCAGGATTTTTTATTTTTATAGAGATGGAATCTCATTATGTTGCCCAGGCCAGTCTCTAACTCCTGGCCTCAAGTGATCCTCCCACCTCGGCCTCCCAAAGTGCCGGGGTTACAGGTGTGAGCCATGGTGTCCAGCTAATTTTTTTTTCCTTACTGTCTGTATGATTGCAGAATTTTTTTGTTTCATTTTGCTAGAAGAGGCAAATGGTGCTGTGAGTGTTTATAATGTCTGGGACAATTGTAACTTATCTAGTTTACACTTAGCTTCTCTTTATGTTAAAAGTAAATTATACATCCCTGAAATCTTTTCTAGAGCCAAGTGAAGTGAATGGCTAACCATCAGAAGGCTAATTTTCTAACTGGGAAATGGGAACCTCGCTGAGTTGATGATGGGCTCACTACTGTGGAAATGCCACCCTGGAATGCACAGTGGAGAATGAAAAAGCCAGTAACCCTGATGGCCATCGTTACCGGATGGCCAGGGTGTGCCAGGCGGCAAAGGTGGATTTGCTCCCTGAATGATCCATCCAGCCGAATCTTGGAGTCATTCCACGTTTGCCACGAGGGGCAGTGTTAGATCAGTGATCCTCAAAGTGGGATCCCTGAAGCAGCAGCGCCAGGATCTCCTGGGAACTTGTCGGAAATGCACGTCCTCAGCCCCACCCTCTGATCACAGAGGAGTCAGAACTGCTGGGGCCTGGGCCGGGCCAACAGTGTCGTCTGCACGGCCCTCCAGGGGCTTCTGGTGTTCCTGCAGGTGTGAGAATGAATGTCAGACACTGGAGGCCACAGACAGAATTCCAGTTATGCGGCAGGCGTTGGAGCCCGTGGGCATCGCCGTCCTGCCTTACACTGCCGGCCTCTTCTGCGCCCCCTCAAGGATTGTGCACCCACCTGTTGTCTCTGCCTGGACCCCTCCTGGCATGCACCTTCCTAGTCCCTATTCAGTGTCACACCCTGAAGCCTGCCCTCAACCCCAGGACAGTGCAGCCCCATCCACATTCTCTTTACCTCTTGCCCTGGACCCACACAGGTTCCGTGACACCTGCTCCTGACACAGCCCCACAGTTGCAGTGCATGGGCTGGAGCTGCCGCCATGAGGTTCTCCTTCAAACAAACACCCAGTTCCAGCGTTCCTCGGGAAGCTTCCCATGCCATCCTGTCACGTCTTGCACCCAGCACCAAGGGCGAGGCCCGGCAGAGCAGAGCTGCAGGGGCTCAGCTGTGTGCACCACAGTTCTTGAGACTCCCGCCTGTGTGTCCTTCCCAGTCTGCTCCACAGGCCCAGGCCCAGAGGTCGTCCCTGCGTTCCCATGGCTTCAGGCACATATGTGCAGACATGACGCCAAGAACGCCGGCTTTGCCACCAAGGACAGAAGACAGTCTGCCCCACCCGGGGTCACCTGCAGGTCCTGCTCTGACCAGGGTCCAGGCCCTGATTCCAGGGATGTGACAGCACCCAGAATGTCCTGCCTTGTGTGGCACGTGGGACCGGGGACTCGGGCCCCAGGGCTCCCAACCCTGGCTGTGGAGAGAGGGTAGCTCCGCTGCTGGTCGGGGGCACTGTGTGGGCAGACAGCGTGCCAGTGGCCACACGATGTCCTGACAGCAGAGGCACTAAACACTCCAGGAGCGCCTGAGCCCCAAGCTCTGGTTCCATCCCTTGCAAGTGAGGGAGGCCCAGTAACAGCCAGACTCCATCAGTTCAGAGGCAGGGGCTAGAGACGGATTTAATTCAACCTAAAAATACAAGAATGGACCTTGTCTGCAGTCCTGAGGGAGTGGACAGGTGCGTGCATGCTCCGATGGTGGGATCCAGACCCCCTCATCTGCTTTGGAGGTGCCACCAGGCCTCATCCTGGGCCTCATCCCCAGCCACATCCCAAGCCTCTTACAGGCAGGCCCCGAGGTCCTTTCACCTTTCTCTTCTCTCCAGTGCTTGGTGCATTTTCAAATTCAGTACCTTTCTTTTGAATAAATGAGCAAGAATAAACTTGGTGCTGCTTGCCGAGCTCCTCTCCCTGGGTGGGGAACTAAAGCAAAACCATGCTGGACGGGGTCCCAAACACCCTAAGAAGGCCGAGCTTCTGTCGCTCTCCAGCAGCGCACCGAGGACTGGAGGGAGGTCCCGTCGCTCTCCAGCAGGAGCACGAGGAGTGGAGGGAGGGCCCGTCGCTCTCCAGCAGGAGCACGAGGAGTAGAGGGAGGGCCCGTCACTCTCCAGCAGAAGCACCAAAGATTGGAGGGAGGGCCCGTGGCTCTCCAGCAGGAGCATGAGGAGTGGACTGCAGGCCCATCACTCTCCAGCACGTGCACCAAGGAGTGGAAGGAGGGCCCCTTGCCCTCCAGCAGAAGCACCAAGGATTGGAAGTAAGGCTTGTCGCTCTCCAGCACGTCCCCCTGACAGTGGAGGGAGGGCCCATCACTCTCCAGCATGAGCACCGAGAGATGGAGGAAGGGTCAGCCATTTGTCGAGCTCTGCGTGTGAAAATCTGTGATTTCATTTCTTATCAGTTATTACTGTCACCATCACTCAGGATGAAATTGGCCTCACCCGCTCAGGAGCAATGCTGCCCTCTCCCTGTCCTCCTCCTGTGTTGAGGAAAAAGCCGGACTAACCCATTCCACACCTTAGCATCAGTTGCATAAATGCTATCTCAGCATGTTCTAGAACACAGTACTGTTTAAACAACGTTCTGGGGGTAACCAAGTTTATGACTTGCAGACTTGATGCCCGTTAAACATGGGGGGCACCTGCCTGCGTTGGAGCAGCCGTCAGAGCCGCGCAGAGCCTGCAACACCCACACATGACTTCCGCCCACCAGGCCAGGTCCCACCACTCCTCTAAATCCTTCCAGTTCTTCTTGGGCCACTTAAACGCCACTGTCTCCACAAAGTCCTGTCGGATGACCCTCATAGGAAGTGACAAACCATATTCTGAACCCCTCTCCCCACCCAGCAAGGCCCTAGCCCGCGAGCATAGGGTTTCCGTTCTAGAACAGTGTTCTGTGAAGGGCCAGAGGCAGTATTTGAGGCCTCATGGGCCACATGCTGTCCCTGTTGCATATCCTTTTTTTTGTTTGGTTTGGTAAACTGCTTAAGCTGGCAGGACAACAGAACCCGCACATTCTCCACGCAGCCCAGCGCCCTTGGCCATGCAGGGCTGTGCCTTCTGCCAGCTCTGGAGGCCCAGGGGCTGGCATGGGCCTCCCGTCCTGAGCCCCCCCATGTACATTGCACCCATACTGGGAATGCCCCCGGGATCTGCTGCGAGACCCCCAAGGACCAGCTTCTGCAGTCCTGGAAGGGCTCTCCTGACCCCCCAAGTCCGCCATCTTCTGACGGTGGCAGGTGGGCACAATCACTGGCTGAGCGACTGAGGGTCACTGAGATTACTAGGCCGGCGCTGCACCCAACTGAAATGAATTCACATGGTCCTCACAACTCCTAGCAGCCGATGCTGTCGGCCTCGCATCTTACAAGAAAGGAACCATCGCCAGAAGACACTGAGCAACATCCTGAGGGTCACAGGGACAGTGCAGAGCCAGGACCAGCCCGGCCCATGGTCCCCCAGCGTGCACCGCCTGGCCCGGCACTGTGTGCTCAGCCACAAGGACCAGGAAGAGTCCTGCCCGCAGCTCAAGTGTCTACACTGCACTGCCATCCAGGCTGTGAGCTGCCGCTGAGCATGGGGAATGTGGCTGCTGCAGAGACGTTATGAAACACTTCTAAAAGAATGTAAAAGATCTCATTAATAATTTTGAGTACCTGTTAAAATGATAGTAATTTTGGATATAGTAGATTAAATAAAACATTATTAAAATTAAGATGACCTTTGAACATTTTTAACGTGGCGACTAGAAAACTTTGTTACGTGTGTGGCGCCCATTTGTGGTGCCCATTCTGTTTCTGTTGGATGGTGCCAAAGAAACCAACACGTAAAAGGCCCTGCAGAGGAGCCGCTGCCTTGCCGATGGTCAGTGTGGGTTCTGCCCTGTGGGTTCCTGGCGACCAGGGCTGCTGAGGGCTGAGGCTGCCACGGGCTAGGCAGATGGTGGCCCTGCAGCCCATACCCTCCAGAGGGCGTGGGGCATGGGATGGGATGTTCCGGAGGGCATGGGGCATGGGACAGGATGCACACCCCTCACCCTCCGGAGGGCATGGGGCATGGGACGGGATGTTCCGGAGGGCATGAGGCACGATGGGACGGGATGTTTACTCTGCTCCATGGCCTTGCAGATGGCCTTGCAGTGTTGAGTGTAAGTCAGCATTGAAAGCAGTTTTCCCTGGAACATAGAATTCCAGTTGATGTGGATCCAGAACCACGGAGGGTCCTACAACTGCTATGCTGGGGCTGACTTACCGAAGACCACGGAGCGTCTCTCCCCCAGCAGGCTGAACCCCACAGGTTCCTGTGGCACTTGCATGTGTGTCTTCTTCTTTTTCCCCCAAATAATTTTCTAGTTTTATTCTTTTCCTTTGACATAGAAGAACACAATTACCGAGAGAGAAAAAAGGAAGGCGAGGGTGACTGCGTGCCTCCCCCATCCCCAACCCCATTCCCACATGGCTCATTTGAGCTCTGGGAGGGTTTACAGGTAAGAATGTGAAAATCAGAAATGTCAGGTAACTTTTCCAAGGACCCACAGTTTAAAGTGGGAGAGAGGGAGGGATTCCAATCCAAATCTAATGGTGAGGCTCATGGTGGTAC
Source organism: Symphalangus syndactylus (assembly GCF_028878055.3). Taxonomy (NCBI): domain Eukaryota; kingdom Metazoa; phylum Chordata; class Mammalia; order Primates; family Hylobatidae; genus Symphalangus; species Symphalangus syndactylus. The sequence continues at coordinate 108,793,778 of NC_072440.2, read as the reverse complement.
CGAGGATCTGTGTTGCCATTTCACACGCTGCATATTGCTTTGCAGTGGAGCGCTGAATCCACAGGCAGGGCCGGACCCACCAGTGGGCTGCCGTGGACAGGCTCTGGGCTCATGCACCACACACATGGCCACACGCTTACACATACAACACACACATGCACTCACATGCGGAAGACCGTGCTCACCTGCATCTAGGTCCTTTCCGCCTCGAGGTTTACCTTTATTGGACCTGGAACCCGATTATGGGCAGTCTGTTCCCGCGTCGCTCACCCTCGTCCGTGGAAGAAGTGCCATCTCCGAGACCATGTTAGGCGTCATCCCGCCAGCACAGTCAGCCAGGCTCTCCAGCCTCACTCCCTCGACCCCAGGGCCCCGAGACTCTGCCCACTGTGACCTCCCTCATCAAGATGACCCCCCGTGACCTCCACCCTGGCTCATTCTGACCGCCCTGACACCCACTCCTCAAATGCCCACAGTGATCCTGGGGTCCTGCTGCCTGTGGAGTGGACCCAGTGCATCTCCCTAAAGCCTCCAGCTGGCTCGGCCTTTGTCTCAGCCTCCACCTGCTGCCCGGTGTCAGGGAACCCCACTAGCTCCCTGGGCATGCTGAGCTGGACAGTCAGCGAACTGCACCCCTGACCCCTCGGCCACTGCTCCAGGAAACTCACCCAACCCCAGGGCTGCTGGAATTCACATCCGATGGGTGGAGTTTATTCTCTGCACCCCAGGGCCCCTCACACGTGTCAGGAAGAAGAGCTGCCCTGGCACCATGGGTAGACTGCAGGGAGACCCCAGGATGCGGGCAGACCCCAGGATGTGGGGAGGCCCCAGGCTATGAGAAGGCCCTAGGCTGCAGGGAGACCCCAGGATGCGGGGAGACTCCAGGATGCAGGCAGACCCCAGGATGTGGGGAGACCCCAGGCTGCAGGGAAACCCCCAGATGGGGACTGAGGCCAGGCTGTGAATGGGAAACAGTGCTTCTGTTTCCTAAGGCTGCCATAAGACACTCCTAAGTATGAGAGCACAGACCTGATTCCCTCCCCATTCTGGAGGCTGCTGTCAGCAGGCCACTCCTAGAGAGGCTCCTTCCTCTCCTCTTCCAGCCTCTGGGGGCTCCCGGTGCCCTTGGCTTGTGGCCACATCACTCCAGTCTCTCCTCTGGTCACACAGCCTCCTCCATGTGCCAAATCTCTTGCGGAGCCACTTAAGATGGTATTTGGGGCCCACGGTAATCCAGAATAATCTCATCTCAAGATCCTTAAGCTAATTACATCTGCAAAAGCCCTTTTTCCAAAACAGGTCACGTGCACAGGTCTCAGAGCTTAGGATGGGGCCGTGACCTTGGGAATGATCGGCGGCCAACCACAAACACCCACTCAGTAGCTTCCTGGGGCTGCTGTAACAAGGTGCCCAAACAGAGCAGCTTAAAATAGAACTGCATCTTCTCACAGTTCAGGGGGCCGGAAGGCTGCACGCGAGCTGCAGGCTGGCTGCGTTCTCTGGAGGCTCTGCAGTGGCGTCTGTCCCAGGCCTCTCTCCGTGGTGGCCGTGGCAGTCCTCGGTGCTCCTGGCTTTCGGCCATATGGCCCCAGTCTCTGCCTCTGTGTTTACGTGGCCTCCTCCAGTGTCTCTGTCTTCTATTCCTGCAGAGACAACAGTCTTTGGATCTAGGGCCCACCCTAGTCCAGGATGATTCCATCTCGAACCCCTATTTAATTACATCTGCAAAGACCATTTCCAAAAAGGTCACATTCCGAGGTTCCGAGCAGACATGAACTTTTAGTGAACGTTATTCGGGCCCCCCCACCTCACAGACAGGCTCTGGCAGCCTCCTCACCTCAACCCTCCTCCAAGGGTACATCATGTCCCCCTTTAGACAGGGAGACTGAGGCACAGCTTGAAGAACCTGCCCACGGCCACACAGCTACTGCAGCAGCAGAACTGGGGTGATTCCATCTGCGCCTTCATCCATGCAGACACCTCCAAGCCCAAGGCATCCACGGAGGGCTCTTCCCTCATCCTCTCCACACCCCAAGCTCACAGGGATGTCTCTCTGCAGAGGTGGAGCAGGCGATGCTGCCCTGGGGGCGTCTGTACTGGGATCTCTGGGGCCAGCTTCGATGTCATGATAGGTGGCCACTGGCCCGAAGTCCTGCTCAGCAGCAGCAGCAGCAGGACAGGCCTCTGGAGAGCGTGCCTCTGTCTCTGGCCCTGCCAGTGGTGTCCTTGTGTCCTTGGGGACCCCCCCACACACACATTCTGCAGAGGCAATCAATAAAGCCGGGGCACCAAGGAGGCTTCAGGAGTGATTAGCAATGGAGCAGGCTGGAAAATACGCGGACGCTAGGGCAGATCATATTGATTCCATTGACTTGCCCTTTGCCAGGCTGTTGTATAACTCAGATGAAATCCTATTTGGATTTTAGAATGGGTGGGATTTTTTGAACCGTTGGTGCAAAATAAACACAAGCATTTTTAACATGGACAAGGAAACACATTAAACTATAATAATAAAGGCAGGCAAGCACATCCTGGGGAGAGTGGTTTCAGTCGAAAGCACGCTCCACCCTAGAACTGTCACACCTGCACTGCTCACGCCAGGGACAGACCGTGATGGGAGCACAGCCTCCTGCCCTCCAGCCCCCGCCCAGCCCAGCTCCCCCAGCCCTGCTGACCTGGGAGCTGTCTTCATGCCTGGATGCTTCTAGTGCCCTGCCCCCGCCGCAGTTAAGAGAATATTTTGAAAAATAATCACTTCCCAAGGCAGAAAACACAGAGCAGAACACGGAGCGATGCAGAAGAGCCGCCTGCTCAGGGGTGCCCCGGATGTTATCTGCAACCTGGCACAGCCCAACTGCAGGCCTCAGCCCTGTGCCCTGGCCCCACCTGAGCAATTCCTCTGCCTTCTTCAGGGCCCAGCCAGGTGGTCACAGCAAATCTGGTCAGGACCAGGGACAAGGAGCCCGCAGTGACATCCTGCCTCAGCCATCCACCTGATGGTGACGACTGCCCAGACCCCTCTCTCTGAGCAGCTGTGCCTGCCTGGAGCCCCTGTACCCCTCACCCAGCCATAAGGGCTGCTGCACCCTCTGCTCTCCTCACTGGACTGTGGCGTCCTGAGGAACCGACCAGCCACTTTTTTATGCATCTCGGCACTCGGGACAAAACCAGCTCTCCTGGGGGGGCTTGTGGGACCGAGTTCCGCTGAGAGACATGGTGAATAGAAGAACTTCACGCATCACAGCAGGCAGAGCGCTCCGGGAGCCCTTGACCCGACCTCATCTTACCAGTACTAGGGACTCACTGCGGTAGTGACGTGCGTGAGGCCCAGAAGTCCCTCCTGCTCACTTGCGATGGGGTGAAGATATTTTTGAAACCTAAAGAGACAGGGTTATCTGACAGAGTAATAAAGCCAGGGCTGGCTTCTTTCCCCTCAGAATGAAGTTCAAGCCTCCTCAGTCCCATAAGTGCACAAATGTCCACCGTGCTAACTTTACAAGCTCCATTTTCATCTTGGGCAAGCAGGATTTGCGGCGCGGAAGAAATGACCTGGACATGAGCCGGCAGCGTCCTGGGCACAGGAGGCCCTTCGGCCGGCGGCCATGCCTGCGCTGCACGATCTTGTCCCTGTCAGAGCCGCTGACCTGGGTCTAGTCCCACAGAACCTCTCCTGGAGCCTTGGGGACCAGGGCTGGCAGCTGAAGTCACTCCTCTGCATAATGGAATGAGCAGTAAGGCTTTAAGACGTCAACACTGTGTCTACACTGTGTCCCACCATGAGCAGACGTGGCTTGGTCCCTGAGCCCCCAGGGCAGGAGCCCCCAGGCACAGTCTCCTTCACACTGGGCTCCTGTCACTTGTAACAAAAAGAGCCCCAACTAAGACAACAGAAGAGATCGTGTCACGACATTTCGAAGCACAGAGTTGGAATCCTGGGAAGACGGGAATGGCAATCCCGGGCAAAGCTCCAGGTGGATGCGGAGCCAGTGCCCTCCCTCAGGGCTGCTCCCAGGGCCTCCCCCCAGGGCTCCCACCTCTGCAGGTTGCCTGGGACAAGAGGTCTTCCTTCCTAGTCCCTCTAACCTGCCCACTGAGTGCACCCCATGAGCCTGGTGCCCCAGGCACTGTGCAGGAGGGGACAGCAGGCCAGCAGCCTCTGCCCTGTGGGTCCGCACAGCCTGGGGAGCGGGGACAGAATGGACCTCCCGCTGCGATCCACCTGCCTGCCGCCATCCTTCCCCATCCACTCCGAGGGCGGGCATTGCCTGACTAGGACAGCTCTTCACCTATTTCTCAGATGTCCGTTCCATTGGTTTCTCTTTCTCAAGATGTCTGATCCGCTGTCAGCAGTTTCTTGAGTGGAGGTGAGCACTGTGGTTAGGGAGTCACACTTAGGCACCAGTTACCTACGCCATGTAACAACACTGCTCTGAAACTTGTGCCTGACGACAGGAACATACATTCTCACCTGCAGTCTCTGGGTTAGCTGGGTGGCGTGGAGCTCTCCTGAGGCCCTCAAGGTGACAGCTGGGGCTGCATCATCTGAAGGCTCAACGGGGGCTGGAGGACCTGCTTCCACACACCCCCAGCCAGCAGCATTGCTGGCAGAGGCCTCAGACCTCCCCAGAGAGCTGCACAAGTATCCTGCGGACGTGGCAGCCGGCTTCCCCAGAGCGCAGTGTCCGAGAGCAGGCAGGAAACTACATGCCAACAGAGGCCACCCACGGCCACCTCAGCCGCTTCCCACTCATTAGAAACAAGTGACCAAGAGAGACCATGCTGAAGGGGAGGATAAATGGAGGGAGATCGTCAGAAACTTGTGGATGTATTTTTAAAAACAACACAATTTTTAAAAAAATTGTCATTTCACTGGATTTGGGGCACTGGGGAGATTGACCCACATCTTCTCCTCCACCATCCAGATTCCTATCATGTGCTGATCTGACCATGTAGTTTGCAGAAAGGAGAAAGTCTCTTCCAAGTTCTTCTGGAAATTCATCCCAATATTCATCAGATGCTTTTAAGGAACACCAGAAAAAACTCCAGGTCTGCCCTGGGGATAGCTCTGAACCCCTCGTGTGGTTTAACACACAGAGAACTTCCTGTTGCACTGCTGACAGGTACCACGTGGGGAAGAGCTCACTGGGGTCAGCAAAGCTGGGGAAGCAAAGCTAAGCACGGCCCCAAGGCCTCCAGCTGCTCCCGGCACCACGGCTCTCCCCGAGAGGGACTCAGACTCCCAACCCATAACAGAACCCTTTAATGCATCACTTCACAGACTAGCTTTCCTCAGAGCACGCATTGTAAAGACACCAGCCTGGCGCATCAGTTTGGGAGTTTATCATCCAAAGACCATTAGAGGGGCAAAAATCCCCACCTGTCACTCAGCTCCAAGAGTCAAAGACCCCCAGGCTGCAAGGAACAGCAAAGGAGCCCTGCGCCACAGGCCACTCGGCCACCTCCCTTCCGTCTCCAGGGGGGCTGAAGACCTCAGGACGGTGCGAGCCCCAGGGAGGCCCTGGAGAGCCTTTGCTTCCCCTTTTGGTAACGGAGCCAGCCCTGCTGCCAGCATCCCTGACGGGTCAGGCCATCCCAGGGCCCTCGCGGGCCAGGTGGCCCTGCACACGCATGCTCCCAGGTGGCACCCGGGGCCAGAGATCCCCTAATGAATTTCTTGCTGCACACAGGCTGAGTCCAGCGACTGTACATGCTCTCCCACATCTCTGCTGGGAGCTCCACCTCTGCTGGGAGCACCATGCTATATCTGCTGTGTGTCTGTGACCCCCATCTGTGACACCCTGGTTCCAGACTTTATTTTCGGTCTCAACACACACCTAATAAGAGATGTGTGCAAAGGGACTTTCAGGATAAACTGGCTCCACCGCCCTATCCCTTCGCCAGCGCATGGCCCAGCATCCAGCACACAGGAGGCAAGCATTTCTCAGATGTGGGATGCATGGCACATCCCAGCGTCTTCTTGATCAGAGAATGAGGGAGAAAAGAAACCACCAGAGTCTCCTGAAGGCGTTGCTGGAAAGAGCCCAGCTCACTGGCCGTGCACTGGAGGCCCCTAGGAAGAATCTGCCCATCACAGTGGATGGAAGCCACGACTGGACATGAGACTTCATGTGAGCTCTGTGTACAAAGCAACCGGCTCCTTCTGTAGGACCAATACAGACCAATGCTGGCCTCAGCACAGCCGCATCGCTAGAGTTCTCCCAAGCGGCTGACAACAGGCGCTCCATCCATGGCCCGTGAAGTGCCCACAGGCTACAGGTCTTCCCTTGAGATTCAGAGAGTACCAGCCGCTCAGCCCCTGTACACACCTGTCATGCCTCTCGGGCTCCAGTGATCCTCCTCCCACCTCAGCACCTCAGTATCTGGGACCACAGGTGCCTACCACCATGCTCGGCTAATTTTTGTATTTTTAGTAGAGATGGAGTTTCACCATGTTAGCCAGGCTGGTCTCAAACTCCTCAAGTGATCTTCCTGCCTTGGCCTCCTGAAGTGCTGGGATTATAGGCATGAGCCACCGCGCCCGTCCTTTTTGTAATTAGGTTCTCACTGCATAAGTCATAAAACAATTACAGGGTCTCCAGAAACTGCTGCCTGATACACTTTCCAAAGTAAACAGCTTTCGGAAAAATGGCTGTTTTTAGATCGCATCTAAATGTCGCATTCTTGGTCTGTGTGACGAGAACCAGACTCCAGCCACCCACCCGCCCACCTGGGGTACCGCACACCAGGCTCTGGGAACGCGCAAGAAGCCGGCACGCTGGGAAGTTACTCACAGCGCCTGGGGTCGCCCTCTCGCCCCACGCCCATCCGGATGAGATGTTTTCGTGAGTTGCGTAACTCACAGCCACCCAGTAACACGATCGACCAACAGAGGCCTCACTCTCGGGAAACCGAGGAGCCCGGCCGAGGCAGGGGAGCCCATCTTAGTTGTCAGAGCTGCATCATGAGAACAAAATGTCTGAAGCTGCCAACTTCACTACAGAACTAGGAAAACACCTCCATCAACAGAACCAGACGATCTCCTCGTGGACACGCAGCAAAACGTCTGCAGTGGTTACCTCACACACCCCCTCTTGGAGGACAGGCAGGGAAAGAAAGATCATGCAGCCCACAGTGCTCGTTGCATCCCACAGTTCATAACCACCAGCCTCTACAGGCTCTCTGGAGGGCTCGCAGAAGCCCACGTCCACACGCAGGCACACACGTCCAACCACATGCATGACGATGTGAGCACAGAAATGAGACCCCCTCCATCTCGGATTGGGTTTAATCTCCTGCAAATCAGCGAATCAGCAGCCGCTTTGTGCAGGCAGGTGCCCACTGCAGCCCGATTTGCCTTTCTAAATTTCATCTTAATTTAAGGAGGTAAAGAATGAAGTCCACACTCCACAGGATAACTACTTCTAAGGAAGCTGGAAAACTGTCTGGCTTATTGACACAAATTTAAGAAGGAATATTTCCTCCGAAGTCTTGGGTGAACCACAGCAGCTTGGACAGTGTGGACGTCTGGCGTCCTGAGTTTGTGCTGGGCTAGAAGGAGAGTGGGGGATTCTGTAAGCCAGGTCGCAGTGGTGTGGGCAGGAGACAGGGGTGGCGTTCACAGTGAGAGACAGCCAGGGGAGGCCCCTAGGAAGAATCTGCCCATCCCAGTGGATGGAAGCCACGATTGGACGTGAGGCTTAATGTGAGCTCTGGGTACAAACAAAGCAACCGGCTCATTCCATAGGACCAATATTAAACATGCTTATACTTTAAAATACAATTTTGATGCAAGAATTGAATTTAGTAGCTGTATTTTCTAATCAAACATTAGAATATGTGGTCTGTACATATACGGCCAGAGGACAGAATGTCAGAAATAGGGACTGCAGGAAATGAACTGAGCTACGCGGCCACCGTGAGCCTAGCTCCTCCCTGCTTCCACCTAGTTCCAGTCTGATGAGTCTGTCTTCGTCCTTCCCTGCTGGAAGAGGTCAATTTAGGCTTTTTTAAAATGGAGAGTTCAGGGTCATGAGCTGATAGCAGAGGGCTCTTCGTCGTCATTTTTAATCAGCTCACACACAGAGACCATCACTGGGGCCCTGGCTAAGGAGGGGCATCTGCTGACAGCCGCTGCTCAGAGGCCAGCAGAGCGTCTCATCGGGCTCTCCAGTCTTCCTTCTACACTTCAATGATAAGGATTGCAAATTTAAAGTAAAATCTTGAGCCCCCCAACTGACTGAATGGACCCCGTTGGCCAACCTTAAAAAACGAGTTCCCAGCCGGGGCGCGGTGGCTCAAGCCTCTAATCCCAGCACTTTGGGAGGCCAAGGAGGGCAGATCACGAGGTCAGGAGATGAAGACCAACCTAACACAGTGAAACCCCGTCTCTAATAAAAATACAAAAAATTAGCCGGGCGTGGTGGCGGGTGCCTGTAGTCCCAGCTCCTTGGGAAGCTGAGGCAGGAGAATGACGTGAACCTGGGAGGCGGAGCTTGCAGTGAGCCAAGATCACCCCACTACACTCCAGCCTGGATGACAGAGCGAGACTCCGTCCCAAAAAAAAAAAAAAAAATGAGTTCCCAGGCACGATGAGACTGGAGGTCAGACACACCCCACCATACCCCCTCCCTTTTGGGGTTTAGACACAACTGGCCAGCATTCATGTTAAAATAGAGATGGTGAGACCACAGAACAGACTGTGGCAATAAGACACAAATCACACACAGGACCTAAGGCCTGGCCATGCTACAGCAAAGTCTCACACCCTGTGCTTAAATAAGAAACTGTCCTCACCACCACAAAGGTTTTCTTCTCCAGCAGCTAAACCAGCGTTGGCCTTGAGATGAGCAAGATGAAAACAATTTGTAGTTTATCCACTACCCGATGCTGGCTAACTGGCTCCGTTCCACCAGCCTTAACTACAGCTTTGATGGAACAACAGACCGATTTCAGTAACTTCCGCTAGACAAGAATAAGCCCATGGATGGGCTCTGGCTGGCTGACAGAGGCTGAGCGCTGGGAGCCTTCACGTCCCTGTTTCATCTTTAGAAGCGCAGAGCCTGCCTGGGATGCATGTAGATGTTTAGTGTCCTCTCCAAGGTGAACGTGGGTTGTATGTAACGTGGATGTTTGTTCAATACACATGCACCAGGACCACTTCATGAATATTCACAGCTCCTCCTGTAACCTGTTGAATATGTATGATCCTCCAGCCCGTTCAGCATAAAGCTCCTGCCTCTTCTCCTCCAAGGTGCCTGTCTCCGGTCTCTGCAGGAGGCTGTGCTTCCCAGCCTGCGGGATGCCACCTTGCAGAGTGTAACGCTTTACAAGAAATCATGTCTTTAGGCTGGGCATGGTGGCTCACGCCTGTAATCCCAACACTTTGGGAGGCCCAGGCGGATGGATCACCTGAGGTCAGGAGTTCGAGACCAGCCTGGCAACATGGTGAAACCTCATCTCTACTAAAAATCCAAAAAAATTAGCTGGGTGTGGTGGCGCATGCGCCTGTAATCCCAGCTACTCGGGAGGCTGAGGCAGGAGAGGCTTGAACCCAGGAGGCAGAGGTTGCGGTGAGCCAAGATCACACCCCTGCACTCCAGCCTGGGCGACAACAGCGAAACTCCATCTCAAACAAAAGAAAAAGAAAGAATGTCTCCTTTTCTAAATGTATAGATCGTGTCATCTTTTAGTTAACAAGAGGAAGAGATGGACGGCAAGAAGAGAAATAAAAATCAGAAAGGAGATGACCCTATTCACTTTTCGGAAGTGAGGACAAAACCAAATAGGTAAATGAAGCACCACAGGATGAAGACGCCTTTCACAGCTATTCCAAACCGGGAAAGCGTCCTGGGGCCAGGACTTCATTGGGATAAGATGTTGGATCTGGAACAAGATAGAACAAGGCTGGACATTTCCTGGATGATCCATGCCTACTCCTTAGAAACAAGCGTGAAGTCCCCACAATGCGAGCGGGCCTCTCACCAGGTTGCCTGTGCTGTCTGCAGTGCGGTGTCTACCTCGAGTAGGAAGACAGCAGGGAAAAATCAAAGTGTCTTGAAAATGCCAACACATTAACCAGCTTGAAGCCATACCCAACTGCAGTAATTCATATTCTGATTTATTAATATCCCAGTCATAAACCCCATGGCAATAAATACACCTGTGCCTGTAAAAAAGGGGCACACTTGAAAAATAACACGTCCAGGAATATCTTAGCGAGAAGGCAGAGCCTGCTCCAACCTGACGAACTTGGACACAGTGAAACCCAACAGCTGTCCTGCTTGGGAAACTAACAGCTGGGCTCCTTGGAAAAAATACCTGATTTAGAATCTAACGAATGTGTTTATGAAGGATCCATCTTCTTTTTTTTTTTTTTTTTTTTTTTTGAGACAGAGTCTCACTCTGTTGCCCAGGCTGGACTGCAATGGCAGGATCTCAGCTCACTGCAACCTCCGCCTCCTGGGTTCAAGCAATTCTCCCACCTCAGCCTCCTGAGTAGCTGGGATTATAGGCACCCGCCATCATGGCCAGGCTGGTCTTGAACTCCTGACCTCAGGTGATCCGCCCACCTCGGCCTCCCAAAGTGCTGGGATTATAGGCATGAGCCACCGCGCCCAGCCAAGGATCCGTCTTCTCTAACATTCAGCTTGCAGAGAGACCCCCACTACTTTACAGTGATGCCTTCAGGAAGAACAGCCTTTTACCTCCCTAGGTTTTCTCCCCGCCTAGAGTTCTGTTTCTTACTACAGTACATTTCCACTCGTTTAGTGTTTTTCAAGCCTCGAGCTCTCCTCAAACCATTCCAGTGTTTAAGATACTAACAAGGGGCTGCCCTGACCCAGGAGACAGTGTTAGTGTAGGGATCAGAGAACAGAAGCAGGAACGCAAGACGCCAGATACAAACATGAACATGCTGCAGGATTCCATGCCCATCAAATTCTAAAAAAGCCAAAACCCACCCACACGGGTTGCTTAGGATGGGGTGGGGGACTAAGAAGGGGCATGAGAACCTTCTTTGGGTGATGAAAATGTCCTGTGTTGTTCTGCCTGAGGTCATGCTGCCTTTGTCAAAATTCAAAAACACGGAAAATGAGTGCATTTTAATGTATATAAGTGACACCTCAATAAAAACAAAAGATGTGAGCAACATCCTGGGAAAAGAAAATGTGATTTCACCTTAAGTGCTTTAGCAGAATTCTATTATATGCCTCAGCTCTTACTCTCTTCTTTTTTGAGACAGAGTCTCGCTCTCGTCACCCAGGCTGAAGTGCAGTGGCCACAATCACAGCTCACTGCAGCCTCGACCTCCCAGGTTCTAATAATCCTCCCACCTTAGCCTCCTGAGTGGCTGAGATTACAGGCATGAGCCACTGCCCCAGTAACTTACTCTTGCCTGTAAAAATACAGCTCTGAAGTGAAGAAATCCGAGGCGCCACATCAAGGAGGCGAAACCAGAGTCCGCAGGAAGCCAGCCCCGCACGAGGAGTTTCAAACACTAAGGATCCTGACAGAGAAAAGTTATATGAAGCAAGAAAGGCAATTTAAGGTGATAGTTTATCATATGAATGTTTCATTCTTAAAAATGAACAAGCTCTATTTATAATGCCCATTTAGAAATGAATCCATTAAAAAAAATCAGTAGATCAGCACTTATTTTAATTACTGAGATAGAGTCATACTTGACAGAAGCAAGCCCTGGGGTATATGTTACCATCACATCACCTGTGGATATTTTAATCCTAAAATTGAGACAGAGTTTACTTAAACATTTAAGGCTTGAGTTTCCTCTGTACAATGTGGAGGTGATTAAAAAAATTAATCCTAACATACTTTAAAAACGACCTGCCCTTCCAAAACATGAAGTTAACTTGGGGTTCTTCTATGATATAACAAACTAGGCATAATCCTATCTCAGAATTGTTGAGTAGAAAATTTATGTATTAATACTCTTGTTAAAATTCAACAGCTTGATTGTGAAAGAATCCAGAGATCTCACACTGAAAAAATACTAACACAGCTCATATATAAATTACTTATCTATAAGAACAATTATAGAAAGAATCTAAATGGGACGATTTTAACAAACCAGGCAAAATATCATATATACCTGAATATGAGGTAACTCCAAGCCATGAGCATAAGATTAAGGCAGTTACTTTATTTTGAACAAGGAAGTGGCATAAGCAACTCAGTGTGTGCCCCTTAAGGTGGGAGCTCTTCCCGCTACCACTCCCCATCCCAAGGCATAATTTTGGAGAAAAAAGTGTCTTCTATCTGGCTAGCTGTGTTATCTATGATTGCACCTTCTTACACGGCAGGCACGGCATCACGTCCAGACGAGCATCTAAGGAACTGCATTTGGGGAGATGAAATTTCCATCTGGGTCTGAGCTGAATGCATGAACTAACGCAGGGCCATGGACCCACTCGTCTTATCAAGTTACAGAAAATGAAGGTGACTCTTTACACTACCAGGTTGCTTTCTAGATCCTTTCATTACAAAATATTCTGATCAAATAATCTTACAAAGGAAAGATAACCTAGCCTTGAGTCTATCCTCTAAAAGCAAAGAGAAAATGATTGATTTGCTGCTCAGTCATCATATTGGGGACCTTTATGAGACACTGCTAGGCCGTCTCTGCCAGAAATTTCATGTACTGCCCGCGGGCTTCGAAATGGTCAGCGGGCCGGTTGTACGCTGTCCACACTGGTTCTCCCACAAACAGCCGCATGGCCTTCGTGTAGTTCTGGAAAACAGACAAACACACCCAGCATCTCATTAAACCAGCCGGCCTTCTACTTACTTTTATTTATTAACATATCAACTTATTAACATTAATTGCTATAAACACTTTTCTTGCTATTTTTATTGTGCGTCTTTAACAATTTAGGCCACATTTTATTCGTGGAAGGACGATTTGTATCAGGTGGTGCAGCTGGCACTGCCTGTCCTCACGCGTCAGGTAAGAGCATCTGGAGCTGAGGCTCAGTGTTGAACTCCGCACCTCCACGCTCTCTCTAGAGATACACAGTTAGGAAAAGCACCGGCTCCAGCCCATGTACCCTCCACCTCCTCTCCACCTCGTTTGGCTACAGTTTTCCTAAGAATTAGCATCAGGGCCCACGTGTTGCTGGTGGGCAGGAGAGGACAATTCAGCGACATCCATCCAAACTAGAAACACACGTGCCTTTTAATTCAGTTTTCACTTTTAGGAATTTACCCTACAGAAAAACACACATAAGTGCAAAATGACAAGCATGTAAGGGTATTTATTACAGCACTGTTCACAAGAGCAAAAAATTGGGAACAATGTATATACTCATCATTGAAGGTCAACAACTCACTGAAATAAATTAATGGTTAAATACAGTAAAGCATGTCCAGCACCAGAGTACTGTGCAGCTGTAATCAGGGCTGAGGCTGGTAGATACTGATATGAAACAGTCCCCAGTGAACATCATGTAGAAAAAAGTAAAATGTAGAACCATGGGCAGAATCCGCTGCCTCCTGTTTGAAAAAGGGGATAGTAAGAATCCTGACCAGGCCGGGCGCAGCGGCTCATGCCTGTAATCCCAGCACTTTGGGAGGCCAAGGCGGGTGGATCACTTGAGGTCAGGAGTTCGAGACCAGCCTGGACAACATGGTGAAACCCCATCTCTACTAAAAACACAAAAATTGGTGGTGTGCCCCTGTAATCCCAGCTACTCAGGAGGCTGAGGCAGGAGAATCGCTTGAGCTTGGGAGGCGGAGGTTGCAGTGAGCCGAGATCGAGCCACTAGATGCCAACCTGGGCAACAAAGTGAGACTCCATCTCAAAGGAAAAAAAAAAAAAAGAATCCTGACTGACAGGCACTTGGATATGCGTAAGGTCCCTTTAAAAATAACTTTTTTTTAACGGAATACTGGTTACTTTCAGGGAGAGAAACTGGGGGGCTGGGAACGGGGGTCAGAGGGAGACCTTTCACCGGGTCCCCTTTCATATTTCTAAATTTTAAACCATGTGCATTTGGTATTTATTCAAAAATTATACTTAAATCTCAGCGTTACCCCAATCACCTCCAGTGAACCCCAAAACTACCTTATCTGTGTTTATTGCCAATCCTGACTGGACTGCGTTGCTGTTCAATTCCAAAACTGAAATGTTTTTCAAAGTGACAGTGTGGCAACATGACAACCCTACAGGCGCCTCACCGCCAAGCACGGGCTGGGGTGACAACCCTACAGGTGCCTCACCGCCAAGCACGGGCTGGGGTGACAACCCTACAGGTGCCTCACCGCCAAGCACGGGCTGGGGCAGGGCCAGGCTCGTGGGTGTGTTCCTGCCGCCACCTGTACCTGCCCCTGCCTGGGTATGAAACGCACACCCGTCCACCAGGATTGCAGGCAGGGTCCGCGGAGGCTGATACGGAAGGACAGCTGTCACCTCAGACATCACCTGCGGCTCCACAGAGACTCTCCTTGAAGCACAGGTCAAGGAGCCCCGAGCGCGGCGACCGCACTCAGAGTCTGCGGAGGCCGCGCAGTTCAGCGGCAGGGATGCCGCGGCCAGGGCCACCACACAGGCCAGGCTTGGGGAGAAAGCACAGTGCTCCCACCTTTTCGTCCACTGTGAAGCGGTGATAGATCCCCGCGGGGAGTGTTATCATGTCTCCCTTCTCCATGAAGATCCGGATCCACTTGTCCTCCTTGTCCCTCACGTCGAAGTACCCACTGCCATCCAGGATGTAGCGGATCTCATCGTCCAAGTGCAAATGCTCCTCGTAAAACATCTTAATCTAGTGCAGAAGGAACATTCCTGTGAGTCTACCAGAGACCTGTCACTCAAGATCGCACCCACCCACTCAGCAGACTGAGCCTTCGGTGGGCCAGAGCTGAGGTGAATGGTATTTCTCTCCATAAAAATGAAAACTACACTTGCTAAGAATTATTTTCCTAACAGTTTAAGGGCCAGAGCTGGAATAGTTTATGAAACCTGTCAACAAATGGGCAGTAACTGAAAGCGAACAGACCTGCAGCAAAGGTTCTGAACACTTCACACAGGCCAACTCACCCAACCTGCACGGCCCCACGAGGTGGCTGCTCTATCAGCCCCATTTTACAGATGTGGAAATGGTGGCACAGAGAGGCTTAGTCACTGGCCCAACCTCACACGACGAGACTGCCCCAAAGACACCCTGGCCCCATGCTCACACCCACCCAGTGTGCTGCACACAGCAGTCATGAAATCACAACACACAGGGTGAGTGAGAAGCCAGTGGACGTTGCACGGAGGCAGGCACAGACTCCACAAGCATTTTCTATGTCTTCACATTGACTTGTATTTTTTTTTAGATGGAGTCTCGCTCTGTTGCCCAGGCTGGAGTGCAGTGGCACAATCTCAGCTCACTGCGACCTCTGCCTCCTCGGTTCAAGCGATCCTTGTGCCTCCCAAGTAGCTGGGATTACAGATGCCTGCCACTATGCCCAGCTAATTTTTGTATTTTTAGTAGAGATGGGGTTTCAACATGTTGGCCAGGCTGATCTCGAACTCCTGACCTCAGGTCATCCACCTGCTTCAGTCTCCCACAGTGCTGGGATTCCAGGCAGAAGCCGCCATGCCTGGTCTGACTTTTGTGTCTTTCTGAAGGTGTTTTCTTCCTAACATTTTATAATAAAAATATTCAAGTATGCAAAAACATTGAGAGTATTTTACAGTAAATATCCATACCCCCTTCACCAAGACTGTGCCCTTATAATCTGATTCTGCCTGCACTGTTCCTATCACCACACCTCCCACTAGGGAGTGTTTTAAAGCTCCATACACACACACACACACACACACACACACACACACACATAACATACACACAAACACACATAAAGACAGGGTTTCACTCTGTTGCTCAGGCTGGAGTGCAGGGGCACAATCATGACTAACCACAGCCTCAAACTCTGGGGCTCAAGAGATCCTCCTGCTTCAGCCTTCCCAGTAGCGGGGACAACAGGCATGCATACCTGTAGCTACCATACCTGGCTAATTTTTAAAAAAAAATTTTTCTAGAGACAGGGTCTTACTATATTGCCCAGGCTAGTCTCAAACTCCTGGCCTCAAGTGATCCTCCTGCCTTGGCCTCCCAAAGCACTGGGATTACAGGCATGAGCCACTGCACTCAGCCTACCTTGTTATGCGTTACAAAATCATAAATAAAATGAAAACAAGATTAGGAGGAAAACCTTAAATTTGAAATCAACCTATTCATAGCCACACAGAAAGAAAAGACAAATGGAAATCACTTTTTTTTTTTTTTGAGACGGAATTTCGCTCTTGTTGCCCAGGCTGGAGTGCAATGGCGCGATCTTGGATCACTTCAAACTCCGCCTCCCAGATTCAAGCAATTCTCTGCCTCAGCCTCCCGAGTAGCTGGGGTCACAGGCATGCGTCAGCACACCCGGCTAATTTTATATTTTTAGTAGAGACGGGGTTTCTCCATGTTGGTCAGGCTGGCCTCGAACTCCCGACCTTGGGTGATCCACCCGCCTCAGCCTCCCAAAGTGTTAGGATTACAGGCATGAGCCATCGCACACGGCGACAAACGGAAATAACTCTCGAACATATTATTTTGACTACATCCTCAGGCTAAGACAGAAAAACCGCAACCCAAGCTTAGGTTGCACTCAGTAGGCCTGCTGTTTGTCATGGTCTGGGTGCAGCCATGCTGGTGCCGTTGTGTGTGTTGTGGGATTGAGAGGATGGGAAAAAATATTGATATGACTGGGAGCCAGGCTTCTCACAGTGAGAGGAAAGATGCAAATACTGATGAGGAAGGCAAAGGAAAGCCCTGTGGATTTAACTGGAATTAGAGGTGTCCGTTTGAACTACTGGACATACACACACACGGACACATGCACACTCACACATGCACACTGTCACACAAGCACACACACTCACATGGTAGCATCCACACAAACCTACACACACATGCACACACACATACACGCTCTCACGTGTACATTCACACATGCACACACGTACACTCTCACATGCGTGCATTCACACATGTACATACTTAACACTCTCACTCATGTGCATTCACACACATGCACACACGTACACACGTGTGCATTCACACATGTACAGACGCGTAACACACTCATTCATGTGCATTCACACATGCACACATACACACGTACACTCTCACATGTGTGCATTCACATGCACACACGTACACATGTGTGCATTCATACACATACACACATACACGCTCATTCACACACTCACATGCACACATACGTACACACTCACACGTGTGCATTCACACACGTGTGCATTCACACATGCACACACACGTACACACACATGCGTGCATTCACATGCGTGCACACATACAGACGTACACACACATGCATTCATACACATGCACACATATGTACACACGTGCATTCACACACATGCACACATACGTACACACACGCATGCATTCACACACATGCACACATACTCACGTACACAC
Organism: Symphalangus syndactylus; assembly: GCF_028878055.3. Classification (NCBI taxonomy): domain Eukaryota; kingdom Metazoa; phylum Chordata; class Mammalia; order Primates; family Hylobatidae; genus Symphalangus; species Symphalangus syndactylus. The sequence goes on along the minus strand of NC_072440.2, from coordinate 108,776,289 downwards.
ACGTGTGCATTCACACACACGCACAGTATTTATCCTGTCCATGGAAAGCACCTGAGCATAGTGACTCCGCAGGGCACTCCCATTAGAGTTTCTAAATGCCAAGGCTAGGTGCCAGGAAGAGCAGCTGACCCTGTACGAGGTCGGGAAAAGCAGCAGGTGTGCCTGGACACGCTGTGGGTCCAGAAAGTAATGGGCTGGGGATGCATCAGGGGACAGAAGCCAGCTAACGAGGCTGCTGCTTGCCAAGCCTGAGGTCTGGGACAACATGAAGATCAACATAAATCCCAGCAAGAATAGACCCTAGACCAACAAGTGAAACAAGAAGGCCTCGAGCCCCAGTGGATGCCAAGTGAACACAGAAGAAGGGGACACGCCTCCTGACAGTGAAAACCAACCCCCGAGTGAGTGCCATTGCATGGCCATGACAGTCACAGCCCACAAAGGCAGGAATCATCACGACTTATGAAAAACGATGAGTGAAAGTTTGAGGGGAAATGGGATATTCATGGTCTAAAAGTAACTTTCCACACATTTCTTACTAGTTACAGAGGAAAAGAAAAGGAACTTCCCCACGGAGAAACTTAATGGACGCCGGCTTCACCCAGGGCATGCTGACATCAGCAGTGAGGGGCCTCGGACACGCTTACTCACAACACCACTGCGTAGGGTTCCCGCTACAAACACACGACCTAACACTGAGGAAACCAGTGGCAATCACAAGATCGTCAGAAAATAAGGTTATTTTAGAAAAACAAAGGATAAGCCTGTATCAGCAAGAGGGTTTTATACCGGGAGAGAAGTAATTCCAGAAGACAGCAATGATGAAGCTAATGTAACTTATAACATCAGCAGAACGCCAGCCTCTGCTATGAGATAAAACGTGGCTGAGAAGAGGCCGGCTCATCTAAACTTCCACGTCAGAGTCACACCATTTACATCCACCAGAATCTAATGAATCGTAGGGCACTCAGTGAGAAATAAAGACAATATGTGGACTCTAACCAGCAAGAATCATTTGACATAGAGAAAAGGAACTCAAATCACACGACAGATTTTTGAAAAATTTCCACACCCTTACGCTCTTCTGCTCTTAGTTCTATCTGGTATTGTTGGTTCACCTGAGTATGTTTGCATTGTTGGTTCACCTGAGTATGTTTGTATTGTTGGTTCACCTGAGTATGTTTGCATTGTTGGTTCCCCTGAGTACGTTTGCATTGTTGGTTCACCTGAGTATGTTTGCATTGTTGGTTCACCTGAGTATGTTTGCATTGATGGTTCACCTGAGTATGTTTGCATTGTTGGTTCACCTGAGTACGTTTGCATTGTTGGTTCACCTGAGTGTGTTTGTATTGTTGGTTCACCTGAGTGTGTTTGCATTGTTGGTTCACCTGAGTGTGTTTGCATTGTTGGTTCACCTGAGTATGTTTGCATTGTTGGTTCACCTGAGTATGTTTGCATTGTTGGTTCACCTGAGTATGTTTGCATTGTTGGTTCACCTGAGTATGTTGGTATTGTTGGTTCACCTGAGTATGCTTGCACTGTTGGTTCACCTGAGTATGTTTGCACTGTTGGTTCACCTGAGTATGTTTGCATTGATGGTTCACCTGAGTATGTTTGCATTGTTGGTTCACCTGAGTATGTTTGCATTGTCGGTTCACCTGAGTGTGTTTGTATTGTCGGTTCACCTGAGTACGTTTGCATTGTCGGTTCACCTGAGTATGTTTGCATTGTCGGTTCACCTGAGTATGTTTGCATTGTCGGTTCACCTGAGTATGTTTGCACTGTCGGTTCCCCTGAGTATGTTTGCATTGTCGGTTCACCTGAGTATGTTTGCATTGTCGGTTCACCTGAGTATGTTTGCATTGTTGGTTCACCTGAGTATGTTGGTATTGTTGGTTCACCTGAGTATGTTGGTATTGTTGGTTCACCTGAGTATGTTTGCATTGTTGGTTCATCTGAGTATGTCGGTATTGTTGGTTCACCTGAGTATGTTGGTATTGTTGGTTCACCTGAGTATGTCTGCATTGTTGGTTCACCTGAGTATGTTTGCATTGTTGGTTCACCTGAGTATGTTGGTATTGTTGGTTCACCTGAGTATGTTTGCATTGTTGGTTCATCTGAGTATGTCGGTATTGTTGGTTCACCGGAGTATGTTGGTATTGTTGGTTCACCTGAGTATGTCTGCATTGTTGGTTCACCTGAGTATGTTTGCATTGTTGGTTCACCTGAGTATGTTTGCATTGTTGGTTCACCTGAGTGTGTTTGCATTGTTGGTTCACCTGAGTATGTCGGTATTGTTGGTTCACCTGAGTATGTCGGTATTATTGGTTCACCTGAGTATGTCTGCATTGTTGGTTCACCTGAGTATGTTTGCATTGTTGGTTCATCTGAGTATGTTTGCATTGTTGGTTCACCTGAGTATGTTTGCATTGTTGGTTCACCTGAGTATGTTTGCATTGTTGGTTCACCTGAGTATGTTGGTATTGTTGGTTCACCTGAGTATGTTTGCATTGTTGGTTCATCTGAGTATGTTGGTATTGTTGGTTCACCTGAGTATGTTTGCATTGTTGGTTCACCTGAGTATGCTTGCATTGTTGGTTCACCTGAGTGTGTTTGCATTGTTGGTTCACCTGAGTGTGTTTGTATTGTTGGTTCACCTGAGTATGCTTGCATTGTTGGTTCACCTGAGTATGTCTGCACTGTTGGTTCACCTGAGTGTGTTTGTATTGTTGGTTCACCTGAGTATGCCTGCATTGTTGGTTCACCTGAGTATGTTTGCATTGTTGGTTCACCTGAGTGTGTTTGTATTGTTGGTTCACCTGAGTGTGTTTGCATTGTTGGTTCACCTGAGTATGTTTGCATTGTTGGTTCATCTGAGTGTGTTTGCATTGTTGGTTCACCTGAGTATGTTGGTATTGTTGGTTCACCTGAGTATGTTTGCACTGTTGGTTCACCTGAGTATGTCTGCATTGTTGGTTCACCTGAGTATGTTTGCATTGTTGGTTCACCTGAGTATGTTGGTATTGTTGGTTCACCTATGTTGGTATTGTTGGTTCACCTGAGTATGTTGGTATTGTTGGTTCACCTGAGTACGTTTGCATTGTTGGTTCACCTGAGTATGTCGATATTATTGGTTCACCTGAGTATGTCTGCATTGTTGGTTCACCTGAGTATGTCTGCATTGTTGGTTCACCTGAGTATGTCTGCATTGTTGGTTCACCTGAGTATGTCGGTATTGTTGGTTCACCTGAGTATGTTGGTATTGTTGGTTCACCTGAGTATGTTGGTATTGTTGGTTCACCTGAGTATGTTGGTATTGTTGGTTCACCTGAGTATGTTGGTATTGTTGGTTCACCTATGTTGGTATTGTTGGTTCACCTGAGTATGTTGGTATTGTTGGTTCACCTGAGTATGTTTGCATTGTTGGTTCACCTGAGTATGTTGGTATTGTTGGTTCACCTATGTTGGTATTGTTGGTTCACCTGAGTATGTTGGTATTGTTGGTTCACCTGAGTATGTCTGCATTGTTGGTTCACCTGAGTATGTCGGTATTATTGGTTCACCTGAGTATGTCTGCATTGTTGGTTCACCTGAGTATGTTTGCATTGTTGGTTCACCTGAGTATGTTGGTATTGTTGGTTCACCTGAGTATGTTGGTATTGTTGGTTCACCTGAGTATGTTGGTATTGTTGGTTCACCTGAGTATGTTGGTATTGTTGGTTCACCTGCGTATGTCTGCATTGTTGGTTCACCTGAGTATGTTTGCATTGTTGGTTCACCTGAGTATGTCTGCATTGTTGGTTCACCTGAGTATGTTGGTATTGTTGGTTCACCTGCGTATGTTTGCATTGTTGGTTCACCTGAGTATGTTGGTATTGTTGGTTCACCTGAGTATGTTGGTATTGTTGGTTCACCTGAGTATGTTTGCATTGTTGGTTCACCTGAGTATGTTGGTATTGTTGGTTCACCTATGTTGGTATTGTTGGTTCACCTGAGTATGTTGGTATTGTTGGTTCACCTGAGTATGTTTGCATTGTTGGTTCACCTGAGTATGTCGGTATTATTGGTTCACCTGAGTATGTCTGCATTGTTGGTTCACCTGAGTATGTTTGCATTGTTGGTTCACCTGAGTATGTTGGTATTGTTGGTTCACCTGAGTATGTTGGTATTGTTGGTTCACCTGAGTATGTTGGTATTGTTGGTTCACCTGAGTATGTTGGTATTGTTGGTTCACCTGAGTATGTTGGTATTGTTGGTTCACCTGAGTATGTTGGTATTGTTGGTTCACCTGCGTATGTCTGCATTGTTGGTTCACCTGAGTATGTTTGCATTGTTGGTTCACCTGAGTATGTCTGCATTGTTGGTTCACCTGAGTATGTTGGTATTGTTGGTTCACCTGCGTATGTCTGCATTGTTGGTTCACCTGAGTATGTTGGTATTGTTGGTTCACCTGCGTATGTTTGTATTGTTGGTTCACCTGTGTATGTTTGTATTGTTTGTTCACCTGCGTATGTTTTCTAAGGAGCTTAGAAGTCACCACTCCATCCTATCAAGAAAAACCAACTCTTTTTAAATCTGTAAGAGAAGTGAAGTCACAGAGCAAACCATCGCCCCTCACACTGTAGAGACAGGCAGACAGAAAGAGCCACACCTAACCAGAGCAGAAACCCCTATGGGAACCAGGGCTGGGGTCGAGAAACACAAACTGTACTTGACCAGTTGGGGGCTCAGTGTAGACAAGTCTGAGAGCTAAAAAAAACTCCAGACCCAGTCATCAGGGGCTTCGCACTTTTGTAAATTTTACCTGCAAAAGCTCTACTGGGTCCCAACAGTGAATATCAGAGAAAAATTCCCTGTGCTTCTGGCAGAGGGAGGGAAAGGGGGCCATTCTGAAGTCTATCAGGATACATCTGAAATCTCTTCTTACGAAGGCCTCAACTCAGGAGAGCTCAGCCAGCCAGATCCCAGCCTGCTGGGCTTTCATGAGAGTCTGACCTGGGTGAAGGGAAACACGCAACTCCAGCCCCTCCAGAACTCCGTGTTACGGACTGAATACTATGGCCCCCCTCCCCCCAGTCCATGGCTGAAACTCTACCCTCTCATATGGTGGTATTGGCTGGTGGTGTCTTTGGGAGGTAATTAGGATTAGATAACGTGATGAGGGTGAAGCCCTCATGAATGGGATTAGTGTCCTTATAAAAGTCCCAAAAGAGCTTGCTGCTTCTACCCACCATGTGAAAACACAGTCATCTATAAACCAGGAAGCAGCTCTCACAAGACACCAAAGCTGCCGGTGTCCTGACCTTGGGCGTCCCTGCCTGCAGACTGTGAGAAATAAATGTTTGTTGTTTAAGCCACCCAGTTTATGGTATTTGCTTATGGAAGCCTGAGCTGACTAAGACAGGAGAGGAAGGGAAACCCCAAGTCCAGCCGCTTCCAGCCATCATGTCCCACTTAAAGGAGGGAGTCTGAGAAACGCTGGTGAAGTTCACAGCCCAGAGGCACAGGCTGACTACAAGACTGAGACTGTCCTAGCCAATGCAATATGAAGAAATATAAGGCATACTGATTAGAAAGGAAGAAATAAAACTCCCTTTGCTTGCAGATGGTATCACTGTCTAGGTAGGAAATCCAAAAGAATCAACAAAAATAGTTACTGGAACTAACAAGCAATCATGGCAAGTTTGCAGGATACAGGGTTAATACACAAAAGTTAATCACTTTCTTATATACCAGAAACACAGCAGGTGATATTTGAAATTAAAAACACAAAACCATATACATCTGCACCCCCAAAAATGAAATGCTTAGGTATGAATCTAACAAAATATGCATAAGATCTACAAGAAAACTACACAACTCTGATGAAACAAATTAGAAACTAAACAAATGGAGAGATTCCAAGTTCGTGAATAGGAAGACTCAGCGGTGTTAAGACGCCCATTTTCCCAACTTAATCTATAGGTTCAGTACAATCCAATCCAAAGTTCCAGCTAGTGATTTTGCACCTATCAGCAAACTGATTGTGAAGTTTATCTGGAGAGGCACAAGACCCAAAATACCCAACACAATATTGAAGAAGAACAAAGTTGAAGAACCAACAGTACCTGACTTCAAGACTTACTATCATGCTATAGTAATCAAGACTGTGACACTGGTGAAATAATAGAAAAATAGATCAATTGATCTTTGACAAAGGACCAAAGGCAATACAATGGAAAAAAATGATCTTTTCAACAAATGGTACTGAAACAATGGTAAATCTACACGCAAAAAAATTACTCTAGACACAGACCTCACACCCTTAACAAAAATTAAGATAATATGGATCACAGGCCAGGTGCAGTGGCTCACACCTATAATCCCAGTGCTTTCGGCCACTGAGGAGAGAGGATCGCTTGAGGCCAGGAGTTTGAGACCAGCCTGGGCAACACAGAGAGATCTCATCTTTACAAATTAAAAAAAGAAAAAGAAGCTGGGTGCGGTGGCTCACGCCTGTAATCCCAGCACTTTGGGAGGCTGAGGTGGGTGGATCACGAGGTCAGGAGTTCGAGACCAGCCTGGCCAATATGGTGAAACCCCATCTCTACTATAAATACAAAAATTAGCTGGGCGTGGTGGCGTGTGCCTGTAGTCCCAGCTACTCAGGAGGCTGAAGCAGGAGAATCGCTTGAACCCAGGAGGCGGAGGTTGCAGTGAGCCGAGATCGCACCACTGTACTCTAGCCGGGGCACCAGAGTGAGACGCTGTCTCAAAAAAAAAAAAAAAAAAAAAAAAGCCAGGCACGGTGGTGCACGCCTGTAGTCCCAGCTACATAGGAAGCTGAGGTGTGAGGGTCACTTGAGCTCAGGAGATCAAGGCTGCAATGAACGATCATCACTGACTCATTAAAAAAAAGTCTCTTAAAAAATTTTTTTAATGATTACAGACCTAAATATAAAATGCAAGACTCAGCCGGGTACGGTGGCTCACGCCTGTAATCCCAGCACTCTGGGAGGCCAAGGTAGGCGGATCACTTGAGGTCAGGAGTTCAAGACCAGCCTGACCAACATGGTGAAACCCCGTCTCTACTGAAAATACAAAAATTAGCCAGGCATGGTGGCACATACATGTAGTCCTAGCTACTCAGGAGGCTGAGGCAGGAGAATCGCTTGAACCCAAGAGGCAGATGCTGCAGTGAGCAGAGACTGTACCACTGCACCTCAGCCTGGGCAACAGAGTGAGACACTGCCTCAAAAATGAATAAATAAATAAATAAAATACAAGACTATAAAACTTCTAAGACAACTTCTAAGATAGGAGAAAATCTAGACAACCTTAGGTTTGGCAATGACTTTTTAGATATAGCACCAAAGGTACAACCCATAAAATAAGTAACTGATAAGCTGGACTTCACTGAAACTAGATTTTCTGTTCTGCTATCAGGAGAATGAAGACAAGCCACAGAGTAGGAGAATATATTTGCAAAAGACATATCTGATAAAGGACTATTATCCAAAATAAAGAACTCTTGAAGTTCAACCATAAGAAAACAACCTGTTTAAAAAATGAGCCAAAGATCTTAACAGACACCTCACCATGGAAGATGTGCAGATGGCAAATAAGCATATGAAAATATGTTCCATGTCATATGTCATCAGGGACTGCAGACGACAACAAGGAGATACCACTCTACACCTAGGAGCATGGCCAGAATCCAGAACACTGACCACACCAGAGGCTGGGAGGGTATGGAGCAGCAGGAATTCTCACTCCCTGCTGATGGGAACAACTGGGACAGTCAACTTGGAAGACAGTTTGGCAATTTCACATAAAACTAAACATACTCTTATCATATTATCTGTGAGGGTTAATACTGAATGTCAACATGATTGCATTGAAGGATGCAAAGTATTGATTCTGGGTGTGTCTGCGAGGGTGTTGCCAAAGGAGATTAACATTTGAGTCAGTGGCTGGAAAAGGCAGATCCACCCTTAATCTGGGTGGGCACCAGCTAATCAGCTGCCAGCACAGCTACAATATAAAGGAGGAAGAAAAATGTGAAAAGGCTAGACTGGCCTAGGCTCCCAGCCTACATCTTTCTCCTGTGCTGGACCCTTCCTGTCCTTGAACATCAGACTCCAAGTTCTTCAGTTCTGGAGCTTGGACTGGCTTTCTTTGCCCCTCAGCTTATAGACAGCCCATTGTAGGAACTTGTGATCATGTGAGCTAATACTTAATAAACTCCCTTTTATATATATCTCTCTGTCCTATTAGTTCTGTCCCTCTAGAGAACCCTAACACACTATCCAGCAATTGCGTTCCCTGGTATTTACCAAAAGGAGCTGAAAACTTATGTCCACACAAAAACCTGCAAAAGGATGTTTACAGCAGCTGTATCCACTAATTGTCAAAACTTGGAAGCAGGCAAGATGTCTTTCAGTAGGTATATGGATAAACTGTGGTACATCCAGACAGTGGAATATTACTCAGCAATAAAAAGAAATGAGCTACTAAGCCACAAAAAGACAAGGAAGAACCTTCAATGCATCTTATTATGTGAAAGGAGCCAGTGTGAAAAGGCTATCAACTGTATGATTCCAGCTATGGGATATTCTGGAAAAGACAAAGCTATGGAGGCAGTGAAAAGATCAGTGGTTCCCTGGGGTTGGTCAGGAGGAATGGATAGTGGACCACAGAGGGTTTTTAGGGCAGTGAAATACTCTGTATGACACGAGAATGGTGGACACGTGTCTTTATACATTTGTTCAAATCCACAGAATGTACAACACCACGAGTGGACCCTAATGTGAACTGTAGACTTTGGGTGATACTGATGTGTCAGTGCAGGTTCATCAGTTGAAACAATGTACCGCTCTGGGGAGGGAGGCTGGTAAGGGGGAAGGTGGTGCAGGTCAGCGGGATGGGTATGTATGGGAAGCTTCTATATCTGCTTCTCAATTTTGCTGTGAAGTTAACACCACCCTAAAAAATAACGTCCAGTAAAATTTATTTTTATTTTTATTTTTTTGAGATGGAGTCTCACTCTGTCACCAGGCTGGAGTGCAGTGGCACCATCTCAGCTCACTGCAAGCTCCGCCTCCCTGGTTCACACCATTCTCCTGCCTCAGCCTCCCGAGTAGCTGGGACTACAGGCCCACACACCACGCCCAGCTAATTTTTGTATTTTTAGTAGAGACAGGGTTTCACCATGTTGGCCAGGATGGTCTTGATCCCTTGACCTCGTGATCCACCTGCCTCGCCCTCCCAAAGTGCTGGGATTACAGGCGTAAGCTACCGTGCCCGGCCTTATTATTTATTTATTTATTTATTTTTAATTGTTTTAAACTGAAAGCATTCAGACACAGAGAAGCTGAAGGAATCCTTAACAACAGATGTGCACTACAAGAAATGTTACACAAAGTCCTTCAGGCAGTAGGGAAAGAATGTCAGACAGAAATATAGACCCTACACCACAGAACGAGGAGCACTTGGAATGAGAGCTACATGGGTAATTAGAGATTTTCTGCTTCTTATTCAAATCTCTACAAGGTAACTTACTATTTAAAAAAAATAAAAACAATGTACGATGGGGTTTATAAAAGTAAATTGGGCCGGGCACGGTGGCTTCATGCCTGTAATCCCAGCACTTTGGGAGGCCGAGGCATGCAGATCACTTGAGCTCAGTAGTTCAAGACCAGCCTGGGCAACACAGTGAGACTCTCTCTCTCAAAAAAAAAAGTAAATTGTCTGAATCAATGGCACCAAGATGACGGGGAGAAACAGAAGCTCAAGCTGTGCCAACATTCAGAGGTGCAATAATACTTGAAGGCTGGCAGGTCGATCAAGGATGGAACTTCTGGTTTCTGGTTGGACACGTAAAGCACTTGGAAGTCTCACGCCCCTTCTTAGATCCAACAGAGAACTGAAGTCGCTGGACAAATTACTACCCGAATCTGGAGAGAGAAGCAGATACACAGAACCACAACTGAGATCAGTTTCCCAGGAGCCACGAACTGGGAGGAACACTTCCAAGGCAATTTGAACAAACTGCTGGAGGCTGAGTGTGGACTAGCTTGAGGGCGAGATCCTGGGCGCCTGGTATCACAGGGACACTGCACTTTCATGGGTTTGCACATCCAGAAACCCCCACCTTGTTCTCACAATGAAGATCCGAGAAAAATCCCTTCACATATCAGGCAATAAAAGGGAAAAAGGAACCATTTTTAAAAACCCCCAGAACACTGTCCATAACAAAAACCAAGGGAAACAACTTTACCGGAGCCTTCTCTGTCATGGGGGAAGGGCAGCTGGCCAACTGCAGCCCCCTCTAGCCCAAAGGAACAAAAAAGAGGCTAAGAAACACTTCTGAAGATCAGCCCAAAAACTCAGGCCCAGTAAAAGACTAAAACCCCTAATCAGAAGCCTAAGATTATAAAACACCTCTCCTCCCCGACGCCTCACCCTCACATCAACAGGCCTCCAGAACAGTAAGTGAATTAAAGCTGCAAGAAATAAATCTCCTTACAAAGGAGTTTTTAGGAAAGCAAAGACATCCAGGGGAGACAAAACAAAACAAGGAAACCGAAGCCTCTGGCATCTACAGCTACAGCAAACATTCAACACGGCACAACTTCTACCCAGATAACATAACACTTCCCATGAATGGCCTCTTCACCTCGGCTCCTATTAACAGATACAGTATATCAGGCTATCAACAAAAATAACAAGGCATGATATAAGGCAAGAAAAAATATGTATGAAGAGACAAAGCAAGCAACAGAGACTGACTGGGACATGTCACATATTTTGGAATTATCAGATAGAGAACTTTTTAAATTATGGCTATATAGTAAGGGTAATATGGTTTGGCTGTGTCCCCACCCAAATCTCATCTTGAACTGTGGTTCCCATAATCCCCACGTGTGGTGGGAAGGAACCAGTGGGAGGTAATTGAATCATGGGGGCAGTTTTCCCCATGCTGTTCTCATGATAGTAAGTTCTCATGAGATCTGATGGTTTTCGAATGGGCTTCCCCCTTCGTTCAGCTTGCATCCTTCTCCTTCCTGACATCTCATGAAGAAGGATGTGTTTGCTTCCCCTTCTGCCATGATTGTAAGTTTCCTCCCCAGCCCTGCAGAATTGTGAGTCAATTAAACTTCTTTCCTTTATAAATTACCCAGTCTTGAGCAGTTGTTTATAGCAGCATGAGAACAGACTAATACAAAGGGCTCTATGGAAAGAGGAGACAACATGCAAGAACAGATGGGTAATACAAGCAGAGAGAGGGAAGCTCAGAGCGAATCAAAAGAAAATGCTGGAGATCAAAATCACTCTAACACAAACAAGGAATACCTTTGATGGGTTCATTAGTAGAATGGACTAAGCTGAAGGAAGAATCAGCAAGCTTGAAAACATGTCCAGTGAAACTTCCCAAACTGAAATGTGAAGAGAAAAAAGAACGGGGAGCGGGGTTGGGGGAGAACAAAATAGTCCTGAACTGTGGAACAATTATAAAAGATGTAACATATGTATAAATGGTATAACAGAAGTAGAAGAAAGAGAGAAAAGTGAATAAATATTTGAAATAATGTCCACAAATTTTCCAAACTTAATGACAGACACCATACAGATCCAGGAAACTGAGAGAACACCAAGCAGGATAAATGCCAAAATATCTATACCTAGGCATATCATATTAAAACTGCAGAAAGCGAAACACAGAAAACCTTGAAAAAGGCCAAAGGAAAAAATGCACCTAACCTATAGAAGAAAAAACATAAAGAATTACATCAGACCATTCCTCAGAAACTATACAAGCAAGCGAGAAAAAAAAAAGCTACCAACCTAGCAATCTGTATCCAGCAGAATTATCCCTTAAAAGTGAAGAAATAAAGACTTTCTCAGACAAACAAAAATGAAAAGAATTTGTCACCAGTAGATTGACCTACCTTGCAAATAAATGTTTACAGTTCTTCAAATAAAAAAGAAAATTATATAGGTCTGAATCTCAGATCTAAGTAAAGTAGAAAGAGAGAGTAGAAATAAGAAGGAAACTAAAATCTTTTATTTCTTTGTTCTTCATTGATCTAATCGATAACTGTTTATTCAAAGTAATGTCAGTAACAATGTATTAGGTGATTATAACATATGGAAAATAAAATAAATAACAGCAATGTTGTAAGAAATGGGAGGGAGGAATTGGGAACACTCAGTTATTGGGTAAATGTATACTGTAAACTCTGAGGCAACCACTAAATTTTTTTTAATGATAAGCTAAGAGGAGAGAAAGCAGAATCATATAAAATGTTCAATTAAAACCAGACAAGACAGAAAAAGAGGGGAATATTTAAAAACAACAATAGGCCAGGCATGGTGGCTCACGCTTGTAATCCCAGCACTTTGGGAGGCTGAGGCAGGTGGATCACGACGTCAGGAGATTGAGACCATCCTGGCTGACATGGTGAAACCCCGTCTCTACTAAAAATACAAAAAAATTAGCCGGGAGTGGTGGCAGGCACCTGTAGTCCCAGCTACTCAGGAGGCTGAGGCAGGAGAATGGCATGAACCTGGGAGGTGGAGCTTGCAGTGAGCCAAGATCATGCCACTGCACTTCAGCCTGGGCAACAGAGTGAGACTCTGTCTCAAAAAAAAAAACAACAAAGAACAAGCACAACAAATAGAAAACAGTCCCAAATATGGTAGACATTAATTCAACTGTATTAATAACCAATTTGAACATGAACGATCTAAATATACCTTTAACAGAAAGAAACCATCAAAATGGATTAAAAAAACTAACTCTACTACATGTCATCTACAAGAAGCCCTCTCTAAATATAAAGACACAAATAGGTTAAATGTAAAGGGATGGAGAAAGATATACCATATTAACACAAATCAAAAAAATGCTGGCCAGAGACAGTGCCTCATGTCAGTAATTCCAGCACTTTCAGAGGCCAAGGCAAGAAGATCACTTGAGACCAGGAGTTCAAAAGCAGCCTGGGCAACATAGGGAGACCCCACCTCTATGAACAATAAAAATGAATTAGCCAGTTGTGGTGGTGTGCACCTGTAGTCCCAGCTACTTGGGAGGCTGAGATGGGAGGATCACTTGAACTTGAGAGGTTGAGGCTGCAGTGAGCCATGATGGCACCACTGCATTTCAGCCTGGGTGACAGAGCAATACTCTGTCAAAAAAGGAAGAAGGGAAGGGAAAGGAAGTGGGAAGGGAAGGGAAGGGAAGGGAAGGGAAGGGAAGGGAAGGGGAAGGGGGAGGGGAGAAAAGGAGAGGAGAGGGGAGGGGAGGGAGAGAGGGAGGAAGGAAAGAAGGAAGGAAGGGAGGGAGGGAGGGAGGAAAAGGAAAAAGCTGAGGGAGCTATCTTAATTTTAAAAACAGCAAAATCATCAGAGATAAAGGGGGACATTATATAATAATAAATGGGTCAATCTTCCAAGGGAACATAACAATCTTTAACACATATGTATCTAACAGCTGAGCATCAAAATATGTGAGGCTAAAACTGACAGAATTACAAAGAAAGATGACAAATCCACTATTATAGTTGGAAATTTCAATACTAACAGTAATTGACATCCAGCAAGCAGAAAATCAGTAAAGATATAGTTGATCTGAATAATACCATCAATCAACTGTTCTTATTGGCATTCATAGATTACTTCATTCAACAACAATGGAATACCCATTCTTCTCAAGCTCACATGAAACATTCACCAAGACAGATAACATTCTGGACCATAAAACAAGTCTCAATATATTTACAAAGACTCAAATTATACAAAGTTTATTCTCTGACTGCCCCAGAAATAAATTAGAAACAAATAAAAAAATCTAGAAAAATCCCCAAATAATCGGAAACTAACAAATATCTAAAAACAAAACATCCCCACAAGTCAAAGATAAAATTAAAAAGTAAATTAATTAGAATGTATTTAAAATTAAATGAAAATAAAAAATATATCAAAATTATCAAAATTTGTGTGATGCCACTAAAGCAGTACCCTGGGGGAAATTTACAGCACTAAACCCCCGTACTAAGGAAAGAAAAACAGGAAGGAGAGATGCGAAGATGGCCGAATAGGAACAGCTCCCGTCTCCAGCTCCCAGCCCCAGCGACACAGAAGACGGGTGATTTCTGCAATTCTACTTGAGGTACCGGTTTCATCTCACTAGGGAGTGCCTAACAGTGGGTGCAGGACAGTCCGTGAAGCGCGTTGTGCGCGAGCCGAAGCAGGGCGAGGCATTGCCTCACTCGGGGAAGCGCAAGGGGTCAGGGAGTTCCCTTTCCTAGTCAAAGAAAGGGGAAACAGACGGCACCTGGAATATCGGGTCAGTCCCATCCTAATACTGCGCTTTTCCAACGGGCCTGGAAAACGGCACACTAGGAGATTGTGTCCCGCACCTGGCTCGGAGGGTTCTATGCCCACGGAGTCTCGCCGATTGCTAGCACAGCAGTCTGAGATCAAGCTGCAAGGCGGCAGCGAGGCTGGGGGAGGGGCGCCCGCCATTGCCCAGGCTTGCTTAGGTAAACAAAGCAGCCAGGAAGCTCGAACTGGGTGGAGCCCACCACAGCTCAAGGAGGCCTGCCTGCCTCTGTAGGCTCCACCTCTGGGGGCAGGGCACAGACAAACAAAAACTCAGCAAGAACCTCCACAGACTTAAATGTCCCTGTCTCACTGACAGCTTTGAAGAGAGTAGTGGTTCTGCCAGCACGCAGCTGGAGATCTGAGAACGGACAGACTGCCTCCTAAAGTGGGTCCCTCACCCCTGAGCAGCCTAACTGGGAGGCACCCCCCCAATAGGGACAGACTGACACCTCATTCAACCGGGTACTCCTCTGAGACAAAACTTTCAGAGGAACTATCAGACAGCTGAATTTGTGGTCTCACGAAAATCCGCTGCTCTGCAGCCACCGCTGCTGACACCCAGCCAAACAGGGTCTGGAGTGGACCTCTAGTAAACTCCAACACACCTGCAGCTGAGGGTCCTGTCTGGTACAAGGAAAACTAACAAACAGAAAGGACATCCACACCAAAAACCCATCTGTACATCACCATCATCAAAGACAAAAAGTAGATAAAACCACAAAGATGGGGAAAAAACAGAGCACAAAAACCGGAAACTCTAAAAAACAGAGCACCTCTCGTCCTCCAAAAGAACGCAGTTCCTCACCAGCAACGGAACAAAGCTGGATGGAGGATGACTTTGATGAGTTGAGAGAAGAAGGCTTCAGATGATCAAACTACTCTGAGCTACGAGAGGAAATTCAAAATAATAGCAAAGAAGTTAAAAACTTTGAAAAAAAATTAGAAGAATGGATAACTAGAATAACCAATGGAGAGAAGGGCTTCAAGGAGCTGATGGAGCTGAAAGCCAAGTTTCGAGAACTACGCGAAGATTGCAGAAGCCTCAGTAGCAGATGCGATCAACTGGAAGAAAGGGTATCGCTGATGGAAGATGAAATGAATGAAATGAAGAGAGAAGGGAAGTTTAGAGAAAAAAGAATAAAAAGAAATGAACAAAGCCTCCAAGAAATTTGGGACTATGTGAAAAGACCAAACCTACGTCTGATTGGTGTACCTGAAAATGATGGGGAGAATGGAACCAAGTTGGAAAACACTCTGCAAGATATTATCCAGGAGAATTTCCCCAATCTAGCAAGGCAGGCCAGCATTCAGATTCAGGAAATACAGAGAACGCCACAAAGATACTCCTCGAGAAGGGCAACTCCAAGACAAATAATTGTCAGATTCACCAAAGTTGAAATGAAGGAAAAAATGTTAAGGGCAGCCAGAGAGAAAGGTCGGGTTACCCACAAAGGGAAGCCCATCAGACTAACAGCTGATCTCTCAGCAGAAACTCTACAAGCCAGAAGAGAGTGGGGGCCGATATTCACCATTCTTAAAGAAAAGAATTTTCAACCCAGAATCTCCTATCCCGCCAAACTAAGCTTCATAAGTGAAGGAGAAATAAAATACTTTACAGACAAGCAAACGCTGAGTGATTTTGTTACCACCAGGCCTGCCTTAAAAGAGCTCCTGAAGGAAGCATTAACATGGAAAGGAACAACCGGTACCAGCCACTGCAAAAACATGCCAAACTGTAAAGACCATCGAGGCTAGGAAGAAACTATAGCAACTAACGAGCAAAATAACCAACTAACATCATAATGACAGGATCAGATTCACACATAACAATATTAACGTTAAATGTAAATGGGCTAAATGCTCCAATCAAAAGACACAGACTGGCAAACTGGATAAGGAGTCAGGACCCATCAGTGTGCTGTATTCAGGAAACCCATCTCACGTGCAGAGACACACATAGACTCAAAATAAAGGGATGGAGGAAGATCTATCAAGCAACTGGAAATCAAAAAAAGGCAGGGGTTGCAATCCTAGTCTCTGATAAAATAGACTTTAAACCAACAAAGATCAAAAGAGACAAAGAAGGCCATTACATAATGGTAAAGGGATCAATTCAACAAGAAGAGCTAACTATCCTAAATATATATGCACCCAATACAGGAGCACCCAGATTCATAAAGCAAGTCCTCAGTGACCTACAAAGGGACTTAAACTCCCACACAATAATAATGGGAGATTTTAACACCCCACTGTCAGCATTAGACAGATCAACGAGACAGAAAGTTAACAAGGATATCCAGGAATTGAACTCAGCTCTACATAAAGTGGACCTAATAGACATCTACAGAACTCTCCACCCCAAGTCAACAGAATATACATTTTTTTCAGCACCACACCACACCTATTCCAAAATTGACCACATAGTTGGAAGTAAAGCTCTCCTCAGCAAATGTAAAAGAACAGAAATTATAACAAACTGTCTCTCAGACCACAGTGCAATCAAACTAGAACTCAGGATTAAGAAACTCACTCAAAACCGCTCATCTACATGGAAACTGAACAACCTGCTCCTGAATGACTATTGGGTACATAATGAAATGAAGGCAGAAATAAAGATGTTCTTTGAAACCAACGAGAACAAAGACACAACATACCAGAATCTCTGGGACACGTTCAAAGCAGTGTGTAGAGGGAAATTTATAGCACTAAATGCCCACAAGAGAAAGCAGGAAAGACCCAAAATTGACACCCTAACATCACAATTAAAAGAACTAGAAAAGCAAGAGCAAACACATTCAAAAGCTAGCAGAAGGCTAGAAATAACTAAAATCAGAGCAGAACTGAAGGAAATAGAGACACAAAAAACCCTTCAAAAAATTAATGAATCCAGGAGCTGGTTTTTTGAAAAGATCAACAAAATTGATGGACCGCTAGCAAGGCTAATAAAGAAGAAAAGAGAGAAGAATCAAATAGATGCAATAAAAAACGAAAAAGGGGATATCACCACCGATCCCACAGAAATACAATCTACCATCAGAGAATACTACAAACACTCTATGCAAATAAACTAGAAAATCTAGAAGAAATGGATAAATTCCTCAACAAATACACCCTCCCAAGACTAAACCAGGAAGAAGTTGAATCTCTGAATAGACCAATAACAGGTTCTGAAATTGTGGCAATAATCAATAGCTTACCAACCAAAAAGAGTCCAGGACCTGATGGATTCACAGCTGAATTCTACCAGAGGTACAAGGAGGAACTGGTACCATTCCTTCTGAAACTATTCCAATCGATAGAAAAAGAGGGAATCCTCCCTAACACATTTTACGAAGCCAGCATCGTCCTGATACCAAAACCTGGCAGAGACTTAACCAAAAAAGAGAATTTCAGACCAATATCCTTGATGAACATTGATGCAAAAATCCTCAATAAAATACTGGCAAACCGAATCCAGCAGCACATCAAAAAGCTTATCCACCATGATCAAGTGGGCTTCATCCCTGGGATGCAAGGCTGGTTCAACATACGCAAATCAATAAATGTAATCCAGCATATAAACAGAACCAAAGACAAAAACCACATGATTATCTCAATAGATGCAGAAAAGGCCTTTGACAAAATTCAACAACCCTTCATGCTAAAAACTCTCAATAAATTAGGTATTGATGGGACGTATCTCAAAATAATAAGAGCTATCTACGACAAACCCACAGCCAATATCATACTGAATGGGAAAAAACTGGAAGCATTCCCTTTGAAAACTGGCACAAGACAGGGATGCCCTCTCTCACCGCTCCTATTCAACATAGTGCTGGAAGTTCTGGCCAGAGCAATCAGGCAGGAGAAGGAAATAAAGGGTATTCAATTAGGAAAAGAGGAACTCAAACTGTCCCTGTTTGCAGATGACATGATTGTATATCTAGAAAACCCCATCGTCTCAGCCCAAAATCTCCTTAAGCTGATTAGCAACTTCAGCAAAGTCTCAGGATACAAAATTAATGTACAAAAATCACAAGCATTCTTATACACCAATAACAGACAAACAGAGAGCCAAATCATGAGTGAACTCCCATTCACAATTGCTTCCAAGAGAATAAAATACCTAGGAATCCAACTTACAAGGGATGTGAAGGACCTCTTCAAGGAGAACTACAAACCACTGCTCAATGAAATAAAAGAGGATACAAACAAATGGAAGAACATTCCATGCTCATGGGTTGGAAGAATCAATATCGTGAAAATGGCCATACTGCCCAAGGTAATTTATAGATTCAATGCCATCCCCATCAAGCTACCAATGACTTTCTTCACAGAATTGGAAAAAACTACTTTAAAGTTCATATGGAACCAAAAAAGAGCCCGCATCGCCAAGTCAATCCTAAGCCAAAAGAACAAAGCTGGAGGCATCACGCTACCTGACTTTAAACTATACTACAAGGCTACAGTAACCAAAACAGCATGGTACTGGTACCACAACAGAGACATAGATCAATGGAACAGAACAGAGCCCTCAGAAATGATGCCACATAGCTACAACTATCTGATCTTTGACAAACCTGACAAAAACAAGAAATGGGGAAAGGATTCCCTATTTAATAAATGGTGCTGGGAAAACTGGCTAGCTGTATGTAGAAAGCTGCAACTGGATCCCTTCCTTACACCTTATACAAAAATTAATTCAAGATGGATTAAAGACTTATATGTTAGACCTAAAACCATTAAAATCCTACAAGAAAACCTAGGCAATACCATTCAGGACATAGGCGTGGGCAAGGACTTCATGTCTAAAACACCAAAAGCAATGGCAACAAAAGCCAAAATCGACAAATGGGATCTCATTAAACTAAAGAGCTTCTGCACAGCAAAAGAAACTATCATCAGAATGAACAGGCAACCTACAGAATGGGAGAAAATTTTTGCAACCTACTCATCTGACAAAGGGCTAATATCCAGAATCTACAATGAACTCAAACAAATTTACAAGAAAAAAACAAACAACCCCATCAAAAAGTGGGCAGAGGACATGAACAGACACTTCTCAAAAGAAGACATTTATGCAGCCAGAAAACACATGAAGAAATGCTCCTCATCACTGGCCATCAGAGAAATGCAAATCAAAACCACAGTGAGATACCATCTCACACCAGTTAGAATGGCCATCATTAAAAAATCAGGAAACAACAGGTGCTGGAGAGGATGTGGAGAAATAGGAACACTTTCACACTGTTGGTGGGACTGTAAACTAGTTCAACCATTGTGGAAGTCAGTGTGGCGATTCCTCAGGGATCTCGAACTAGAAATACCATTTGACCCAGCCATCCCATTACTGGGTATATACCCAAAGGACTATAAATCATGCTGCTATAAAGACACATGCACACGTATGTTTATTGCAGCACTATTCACAATAGCAAAGAGTTGGAACCAACCCAAATGTCCAACAACGATAGACTGGATTAAGAAAATGTGGCACATATACACCATGGAATACTATGCAGCCATAAAAAATGATGAGTTCGTGTCCTTTGTAGGGACATGGATGAAACTGGAAACCATCATTCTCAGTAAACTATCGCAAGGACAAAAAACCAAACACCGCATGTTCTCACTCATAGGTGGGAATTGAACAATGAGAACTCATGGACACAGGAAGGGGAACATCACACTCCGGGGACAGTTGTGGGGTGGGGGGAGGGGGGAGGGACAGCATTAGGAGATACACCTAATGCTAAATGACGAGTTAATGGGTGCAGGAAATCAACATGGCACATGGATACATATGTAACAAACCTGCACATTGTGCACATGTACCCTAAAACCCTAAAGTATAATAAAAAATAAAAAAGAAAAAAGAAAAAATAAATAAAAAATAAAAAAAAATAAAAACAACACTCTGCGAGGCCGAGGTGGGAGGATCACTTGAGGCCAGGAGTTCAAGACCAACCTTAACAACCTGGTGAGATTCCATCTCTACAAAAACTTAAAAAAAAAAAAAAATTAGGCAGGCTGGGCACGGTAGCTCATGCCTGTAATCCCAGCACTTTGGGAGGCCAAGACAGGCGGATCACCTGAGATCAGGAGTTTGAGACCAGCCTGACCAACATGGAGAAACCCCATATCTACTAAAAATACAAAATTAGCTGGACGTGGTGGCGCATATCTGTAATCCCAGCTACTCGGGAGGCTGAGGCAGGAGAATCGCTTGAACCCAGGAGGCAGAGGTTGCGGAGAGCCGAGATCGCACCATTGCACTCCAGTCTGGGCAATAAGAGCGGAACTCTGTCTCAAAAAAAAAAAAAAGAAAAATTACCCCGGCATGGTGGCACATACCTGTAGTCCTAGCTATTCAGGAGGCCAAAGTGGGAGGACTGCTTAAGCCCAGGCATTCAAGACTGCAGTGAGCTATGATTGCACCACTGCACTTTAGCCTGGGTGGCAGAGCAAAATAATAATAATAATGTCTGTTTCTATAATAATAATAATGACGAAGAAAGAACTCAAATCAGTGACTTCAGCTTCCACCTAGGGAACTCAGAAAAAAGAGCAAATTAAAACATGTAAAAGAAGACAAATTATAAATGTCAGAGCAGAATCTAATGAAACAAAAAATAGAAAAAGAGAAAAATCAATGAAACCTAAAGTTTTTTGAGGACGAATATAATTGATAGGCCTCTATCCAGACTCAGGAAAGAGAGAGAAAACACAAATTATCAGTATCAGGAATGAGAGAAGACAGCACTACATACTCTACAGATATGAAAAGGATAATAGAAAATATTCCAAATATTTTTATGGCAATAAATTTGACAACTCAAATGAAATGGACAAATGCCTTGAGAGAAACAAACAAATAATGCTCATTCAAGAAAAAATGGGTTACCTGAATAGCCCTACATCTAGTAAATAAATTGAACTCACAGTTAAAAACCTGCCCACAAAGAAAACTACAAGCCCAGATGGCTTCACTGGTGAATCTCCAAACATAAGGAAAGAATAATACTATCTACACATACTCTTCCAAGAAACTGAACAGGAGGGACTACTTCCCAGCTCATTTTATGAGATCAGCATTACTCTGATATGAAATCCAAACTAAGACATTGATATAGTTTGGCAATGTGTCCCCAGCCAAATCTCATGTTAAATCGTAATCCTGAATGTTGGAGATGGGGCCTGGTGGGAGGTGACTGGATCACAGGGATGGATTTCTCATGAATGGTTTAGCAGCACTCCCTTGGTGCTGTCTTCACCACAGTGAGTGACTTCTCACAAGATCTGGCTATTTAAAACTGGGTGGCACTTCATTCTCTCTCTTGTTCCCATTCCTGTTATGTGAGATGCCTGCTCCCACTTTGCCTTCTGCCATGACTGTAAGCTTCCTGAGGCCTCACCAGAAGCAGATGGTGGTGCCAGGAAGCAGATTTCCTGTACAGCCTGAAGAACTGAGATGCAATTAAACCTCTTTTCTTATAAATTACACAGTCTCAGATATTTCTTTATAGCAATGCAAGAACAACGTAATACAGAAAAAATGGTACCACAGAGTGAGGCATTGCTATAAAGATACCTGAAAATATGGAAGCAGCTTTGGAATTGAGTAACAGGCAGAGATTAGAAGTGTGTAGAAGGCTCAGAAGGAGACAGGAAGATGAGGGAAAATTTGGAACTTTTTAGAGACTGGTTAATTGATTGTGACCAAAATGCTGATAGTCATACGGACAATAAAGTCCAGGCTAATGAGGTCTCAGATGGAAATGAAGAATTTATCGGGAGCTGGAGCAAACATCACACATGTTTGCCTCAGCAAAGAACTTGGCTGCACTCTGTACATGCCCTAGGTATCTGTGGAAGTTTGAACTTGAGAATGATGCCTAGAGTATATGGTAGAAGAAATTTCTAAGCACCAAAGTGTTCAAGATGTTTCCTGCCTGTTTCTAACAGCCTATGCACAGATGCAAGAGCAAAGGAATGACCTGAAGTTGGAACTTATATTTAAAAGGGAAGCAGAGCATAAAAGTTTGGAAAATTTGCAACTTGGCCACATGGCAAAGAAAGAAAAAGTTTTTGAGAGAGGATTTCAAGCAGGCTTGTACAGCAATGACTTCCTAGAGAAATTTGCATAACTACAAAGAAGCCAAGGGTTGATAGCCAAGACAATGGGGAAAAAACCTCAAAGGCATTTCAGAGACCTCTTCCTAGAGAAATCTGCATAACTTCAAAGATAGTCAAGGCAATGGGGAAAAAACCTCAAAGGCATTTCAGAGACCTTTCGGCAGCCCCTCCCATCACAGGGCCAAAGGTCTAAAAGGAAAATATGGTTTCATGGGTCAGGCCCAGAGCCCCTCTGCCCTGCAGAGCCTCAGGACACTGCTCCCTGCATCCCAGCTGCTCGGGTTCTGCTAGGGTTCTAGCCTCAGATCAAAAGGGCCCAGGTACAGCTTGGGCCACAGCTCCAGAGGGCGCAAGCCATGAGCCTTTGTGGCTTCCATGTGTTACTAAGCCTGTGAGTGCACAGAGTGCAAGGGTTGAGGCTTGGGATTCTCCACCTAGATTTCAGAGAATGTATGGAAAAGCCTGGGTGTCTAGGCAGAAGTCTGTTGCAGGGTAGAAGCCCTCATGGAGAACCTCTACTATGACAGTGCAGAGGGGAAATGTGGGATTGAAGCCCCCTCACAAAGTCCCCACTGGGGCACTGCCTAGGAGCTGTGGGAAGAGAACCACCATCCTACAGACCCAAGAATGATAGATTCACTGGCAGCTTGCACCCTGCACCTGCAAAAGCTATACGCACTCAAAGCCAGCCCATGAGAGCAACCTCAGGAGCCCCTGCAAAGCCACAGGGGCAGAGCTGCCTAAGGCCTTGGGAGCCCACTCCTTGCACCAGTGTGCCCTAGATGTGGGACATGGAGTCAAAGGGTATTATTTTGGAGCTTTAAGATTTAGTGGCTGCCCTGCTGAGTTTTGAACTTTCATGGGTCCTGTAGCTCCTTTCTTTTGACCAATTTCCCCCTTTTGGAATGAGAATATTTACCTAATGCCTTTGCCCCCTTTGTATCTTGGGAGTAACTAACTTGTTTTGATTTTGCAGGCTCACAGGTAAAAGGAGCTGAGTATCAGATGAGACTTTGGACTTGAACTTGGGACTTTTAAGTTAATGCTAGAAGAAGTTAAGATTTTGGGGGACTATTGGGAAGAGATTATTGTATTTTGAAATTCAAGAAGGGCATGAGATTTAGGAGGGGCAGAATAATACAGTTTAGATTTGTGTCTCCACCCAAATTTCATATTGAAATGTAATCCCCAGTATTAAAAGTGGGACCTGGTGGGAGGTGACTGGATCATGAGGGTGGATTTCTCATGAATAGCTTAGCACTATCTTCTTGATGCTATCCTCACTACAGTGAGTAACTTCTTGTGAGATCTGGTCATTTAAAACAGTGTGGCACCTTGCTCTCTCTTTCATTCCCACTCCTGTTATGTGAGATGCCTGCTCCCACTTTGCCTTCTGCCATGACTGTAAGCTTCCTGAGGCCTCCCCAGAAGCAGATGGTGGTGACAGGAAGCAGATGCTTCCTGTAGAGCCTGCAGAACTGTGGGCCAATTAAACCTCTTTTCTTATAAATTACAGTTTCAGGTATTTCTTTATAGCAATGCAAGAATGGCCTTATACAGACATTAAAAGAAAAAGAAAATATTTCATTTATTAGTAGTGAATATAATGATATTGCTTTTCCAGGTAATCCAGGGCCCCCTTACCTTTTCTTCATAATTTGGTAGTTTATCTTTGCATATGGTTATGATGTCCATCCAGGAGTAGTTCCTCTCTCTTCGGATCTTTTCTAATTCTGGATCATTCTCGTATTTGTCAGCATCCAGCTAAAAGAGTTAACCCACCACAAACAAGAGCTCAGATTAACAAGGAGATGTAGAAACATTCTCTTTCTGGATCTCCAATATGATTTTATACTCCAAATTTATCATTTGTTATTTTGTCAACCCTCAACTAACTCTCTTCATCTCCTCTAGCCATTTAATGGATTTTCCATTCTCCAAAACACCAGCTATACACACAATGGAGTTCTGTTTGATTTCTGCCTCCCTTCTCTGCAACAGTCCATCCCAGGGGATTCTTTTTCCCATTTTGAGATGATGGTCTCACCACCTCAAGCCTGTCTGATCTCTCCAGAGGTCCCTCACTGTGCCCTGTTTCTCTGCCACGATCCCACTCATGAGTCTCATTGATCCTCAATGCCATCTCTTTAGTCAGTTTGTTTCCATGAGCCAAAACATTGTATGCCCTCACAGCTTGCAAATAAAACTCAAGTTAATTAAGCTGGAATGAGAAACCTTCTATCATCTGGCCCCAGCTGACTTTCCTACTTCTATCTTTTCCTGTCTCCTACTTTTCAAAGAACTCTACATTCTAAACCAAATAGGATGATTGGCTATCTTAAAAATATTTGATATTTCACATCCCCATAACCTTGCTCCTGACAGCTTTCTATGCCTAAAATTCCCATTCAACATTTTCATGTATCACAATCCTATCTCTATTAAGGTTCAGTTTTACTGTTCCTTCCTGACGAAGCACTTCCCTGATGAAGCTCCAGGCAGAATTCATCTGAACTCTTATTTAAAACTATTGGCAGTGAATCTAGCACACTTTGTTTTGCAATAAACTGCACATTATATCATCACTACTTACTGAACAACAAACTCCAGTGTTGCAGGAAGTCAGAGACTTCGAATGGAGGGACCGGCTGGAGCCACGGCAGAGGAACATAAATTTTGAAGAGTTCATGGACACCTATCAGTTCTCAGATAATACTTTTATAATTTCTTATGCCTGTCTTTAATCTCTTAATCCTGTTATCTTCGTAAGCTGAGGATGTATGTCACCTCAGGACCACTGTAATAATTGTGTTAACTGTACAAATTGATTGTAAAACGTATGTTTGAACAATATGAAATCAGTGCACCTTGAAAAAGGACAGAATAACAGAGATTTTTAGGGAACAAGGGAAGACAACCACAAGGTTTGACTGCCTGCAGGGTCGGGCAAAAAGAGCCATATTTTTCTCCTTGCAGAGAGCCTATAAACAGACGTGCAAGTAGAGAAGGTATCACTAAATTCTTTTCCTAGCAAGGAATATTAATATTAATACCCTGGGGAAGGAATGCATTTCTGGGGGGAGGTCTATAAACAGCTGGTCTGGGAATGTCTGTCTTACGCGGTTGAGATAAGGACTGAGATACGTCCTGGTCTCCTGCAGTACCCTCAGGCTTACTAAGGTGAGGAAAAACTCCACCCTGCTAAATTTGTGGTCAGACCAGTTCTCTGCTCTCAAACCCTGTTTTCTGTTACTTGTTTATCAAGACAATATGTGCACCACTGCACATGGATCCTGATCAGTGGTTCTGCTTTTGCCCTTTGCCCTGTGATCTTTGTTGGACCCATATCAGTAGTTCTGCTTTTGCCCTTTGTCCGGTTCCCTCAGAAGCATGTGATCTTTGTTAGACCCTTATTAGTAGTTCTGCTTTTTGCCCTTTGAAGCCTGTCATACTTGTACCCACTCCCTGTTCTTATACCCCCTCCCCTTTTGAAACCCTTAATAAAAACTTGCTGGTCTGAGACTCAGGTGGGCATCATGGTCCTACCGATATGTGATGTCACCCCCAGCGGCCCAGCTGTAAAATTCCTCTCTTTATACTGTCTTTCTCAGCTGGCCAACACTTATGGAAAATGGAACCTATGTTCAAATATTGCGGGCGGGTTCCCCCGATATTCCAGAATATATTAAAGTACTAGTCATCAATATGTTATTTTCTACAAAGATGACTCTAAAACTTAGCATATCCACTGCATGATATGCACAGTACTATTTGCTATGGTCTGAATGTGTCCCCCCCAAATTCTTATGTTGAAACTTAACACAAATGTGATAGTATTAAGGGGTGAGACCTTTAGGATGTGATTAAGTCATGAGGGCAAGGCTTCATTTATAGGATTAGTGGCCTTATAAGAGAGATGGAACTGGGCACTGTGGCTCACACCTATAATCCCAGCACTTTGGGAGGCCAAGGCAGGCAGATCACCTGAGGTCAGGGGTTCAAGACCAGCCTGTCCAACATGGTGAAACCCCATCTCTACTAAAAATGCAAAAATTAGCCAGGCATGGTGGTACACGCCTGTGATCCCAGCTACTCGGGAGGCTGAGGCAGGAGAATCACTTGAACCCAGGAGGAGGAGGTTGCAGTGAGCCAAGATTGCACCACCAGCCTGGGTGACAGAGTGAGGCTCCATCTCAAAAAAAAAAAAAAAAAAGAGCGAGAGAGATGTAAGGGAGCAGTTTGCCCCTTCCACCACATGAGGACAGAGCAAGGAAATGGCCACCTATGAGGACAGGATCCTCATCAGACACTAAATCTGCTGGCACCTTAATCTTGGACTTCTCAACCTCTAGAACTATAAGAATTCTATAAATTGCTGTTGTTTATAAATTGCCCAGTTTAAGCTCTTTTTGTCATTTTGTTATAGCAGCAGGTATTTAGTTTATTCCAAGCTAAAATAATCTTCCAATTGTTTGTACGCATGAGAAAAGGTTTTTCAGAACTCTATGTCACTAATAACAGATTGATTAAACAGATACACAAACATGTTCATATGTGTTACCTCTGTTAAAAATTATGGGAGATGTTATATATAATGTTAATATGGGGTGTGTGGGGGGTTTGTTTTTTCGGTTTTTTTAGAGATGAGGTCTCAAACTTCTGGCTTCATGCAATCTGCCTGCCTCCACCTCCCAAAGTGCTGGGATGACAGAAGCCACCATGCCTGGCCCAGGAGAGGTCACTGTTTTGGACTAAGCCCCTGCACTAGGCCCCAAGATGAGACCAAACCAAAATGGAGCCACTCATGCCATATGCCACATGATCAAACTAAAACTTTAAAGAAGGAGATGGATCTCAAACAGACCAGCTTTTCCTGAGATCAGAAGATTCCAGTCTTCCTGAGTCAGAATAATAAGGAAGTCGCTTCTGCTTTAACCCTTAGGAAAAAAGGTAACCTAATGTAACTTGATGTTAACCAATCAGCTTTTTTACCTATTCCTCTGTTTCTTTGTTGCCACCCTACAAACCCACTGTTGTGCTATTACCCTGTTGAGCTCTTATTCTATTTTGTAGAATGGAGGTTGCCCTACTCACAAATCAAGAATAAAAGCCAATTAGATCTTTAACTAAATTTGTTATAATTTTGTCTTCCAACAGCACTGATCCAGAATGGATATTAAGAAAGCATATAGGCCGGGCACAGTGGCTCACGTCTATAATCCCAGCACTTTGGGAGGCCGAGGTGGGTGGATCACCTGAGGTCAGAAGTTTGAGACCAGCCTGACCAACATGGAGAAACCCTGTCTCTACTAAAAATGCAAAATTAGCCCTGCATGGTGCCGTGTGCCTTGTAATCCCAGCTACTCGGGAGGCTGACACATGAGAATGGCTTGAACTCGGGAAGAGGAGGTTGCGGTGAGCCGAGATCATGCCACTGCACTCCAGCCTGGGCAAAAAGAGTGAAACTCCGTCTCAAAAAAAAAAAAAAAAAAAAGAAAAGAAAAAGAAAGAATATAAAAACACACAGGACATTAAAACCACAGACTAAACATGATTTAATTTTGATAGCCCTTTGACTCAGAGCAGAACTAGACGGTAGGAAAAACTATGTTTGAGCCCATGTAATAATTTAAAAGATGTCTATTAAAATAAATCTTGTTTTATTCTTTGAATACTTTTAGAAGCTGACCTGTAATCTCACTCTTGTTCTTAAAACCGTCAAATGCAAAATGAAACTCCCGAAGTGTATTAATTTGAACCCTCTGGTTGTTTGGATCGTGGATAGACATTATAAGCCAAAATTTATTCTCCTCTCATTAATGGAAAACTATAAACCACTTGATTGCTTTGAAGATAGTACCCTCCAGCAAGGTAAGTGTCAAATCTTATCCTAGGAAAAGACAAATACTATGTAAACATTAACATGCATGCCCTGTTTGGCACTGGTATGCCAACTGTCACTTCCCTCTTCTGTTATCTAGGATAGAACAAGATGATCTCCAAATAGATTATGCTGGAATATTCTATTCTATAATCCTTTCCCAAGGGAAAAAGTGTAGTGTCCGGGTAACCCTGTGTATTTCATTTAAATCACAAGAATGAAGATTAGATTCAGTCACCCCGCAGCCTATCCCTGAGGCCTCCCCTGACCCTCTCTTTTGCAGTAAACCTTTGTTATTGCAAAACCATTTGCAAATAAACAAGGTGAGCGCATCAGGACTGGTGCTGTGCAACCAACAGGACACCGGTGCAAAGCCTAGCCCCGCCTTGCAAAGCTAGCGTTACAGAGGCAAGGCTGACACCGGGCCCGGCCGGGACCTAAGCCAGCTCCACCGCCCGCTGGAGACGCCCCCACCCCACCACCGAGCGCGACCCCCCGGGCATCCCCGACAGACCGCGGCAGGACCCCGCCTCGATCTGCTGGCGCCCGGTCCCTCCCCCAGGACACTTTCAAGCGGAGTCCCCCTTCCTCCGATAGAAGAAACCCCTGGGCCTGTGACCGAGGTTAGCCAGGCAGGTGCAGGGCGTCGGACAAGCTAAACGATCTCACGAACTCGCAGCCCGCCTCCGGCGAATCTTGCAGCCCTGCCGGCCGACACTTTGCGAAGCCCCTGACTCGCCAAGTCTGCTGCTGAGCATGCGCAGCACACCCCAGGCAACAGAAACAGACCGCCGACCCCCACCAGCTCCGCTGCTGAGCATGCGCAGCCCAGCCCAGGCGCCGGAAGCCGACCGCCGACCCCGTAAACTTCGCTACTGAGCATGCGCAGCACACTCCAGGCGCTGGGAGCTGACCGCCGACCCCTCAACGCCGCTGCTGAGCATGCGCAGCACACCCAGGCGCCATGCAGCAGGCCCTGACCACCCAGCCCCACTGCTGAGCATGCGCAGCCCACCCCAGGCACCGGGAGCGGCCACGGACCCCCCAATCCCGCTGCTGAGCATGCGCAGCATACCGCCGCTCGCAGGCCGCTGTCCGGCACCCGGAGGAGGCTGGGCTGTGCGCGGCGTTTGGGGGTCGGCGTCGCCCGCAAGCTCTGCGAGGCTTGGGCCCGCGTACCTTCCAGTAGAGCACCCCGAGCCGCCGCAGCTGCTCCAGGCCCACCGGGCGGCCGGGGTCGGGGCGGTGGGGTTGCCGCGGGTCGCCCGGGGCGTCGTCCATATACCAGGCCTGCACCATGACGCCCAGTGCTGGTGCTGTGTCCGAACCC
The DNA here is from genome assembly GCF_028878055.3 of Symphalangus syndactylus. Lineage (NCBI taxonomy): Eukaryota > Metazoa > Chordata > Mammalia > Primates > Hylobatidae > Symphalangus > Symphalangus syndactylus. Next base: position 108,746,596 of record NC_072440.2, on the reverse strand, counting down.
AGGGGCCGCGGTCGGAGCCTGGCGGCCGCGCTTTCTTTTATAGGGAGGCGTGGACGCGCATGGGAGCGGGGATTGGGCGGCGGGGTGGAGGCAGGGCCGGCGCAGGGCAGGACCCACGGCTCCGCTGTTTTTGGAGGCAAAGACATTCAAGCCCCGGCCCTGTCCTGGGCACCTTCGGACCTGCCTGAGGCCCGCAGCCCGGGGCCAGCCGTTCTCCAGACGCGCCGAGCAGGTGAAGCCCACCGTAGGCATCGCACGTGCCTTGTGTGTGCTGCTGCGGTCTCCCTGCACCTTCAGAGCAATCTTGTGAGGCAAACGACGTTAAACGTGTTTAGAGCATGGAAAGTAAATGCAAATGCAAAAAAAAAAAAAAAAAAAAAAAGAAGGATTTTGTTAAGCTCATGCAGTCCATATGGGCACAGTTGAGACTTCACAGCTCGGACCCCAGGTGAGACATTGTCCTCCACCTCCCCGCTCGCCAGACTTTTGCAGTGTCGGCATTCTGCAATGCTACCCTGTACTTTTTAAACTTCCTCGTTTCCTCTTTTCATCGTTTCTCCCTTCCCCATACACTGTAATGTGCTAGTCCTAGAATAAAAACAAGCTTCCCCTGGCCGGGCGCGGTGGCTCGCGCCTGTAATCCCAGCACTTTGGGAGGCCGAGGCGGGCGGATCACGAGGTCAGGATATCGAGACCATCCTGGCTAACGCGGTGAAACCCCGTCTCTACTAAAAATACAAAGAAATTACCCGGGCTTGGTGGCAGGCGCCTGTAGTCCGAGCTACTCCGGAGGCTGAGACAGGAGAATGGCGTGACCCAGGTGGCGGAGCTTGCAGTGAGCCGAGATCGCGCCACCGCAGTCCAGCCTGGGCGACAGAGCAAGACTCCATCTAAAAAAAAAGAAAAGAAAAAAAGCTTCCCCTATCCCATTCTGAATTTTTCAGTGTAGCTAATAAAGTCCAGCCGCTTGACCATCCTAGATGTCTTTTCAAACCAACCCGTTCAAAAAGATCAGATTATCTCAGCCATTCCCTCTGTCTCTTTAACAAATAACGATAAAGCAGACAGGATTTAAACGAGACTGCTGTAAGAGCACAACCCCAATGCATGCAATTGACTCTTGAACTTCCAGAAATATTGCACGAAAAATACACACTTATTTCATTTCTGTTCCCTTGCTCTGATGGCTTTGCAAATACATCCTCCTTAGAGATCCTACCTCTCCACCCCTTCACTTGACCAGTTTCTACTCATCCTTCAAGAACGCACCTTAGACGCCATTGCCCATTTTTCTGCGGCACTCATGACAAACCTTCATGCAAGAGTCTAATGGCAATCTCGCACCTCGCATTTTCTCCTTAACCCACTGCAATAAGGCTTCGCTTCTCACCACTGGAGAACTGCTAATGACTGCCATATTGCCAGATCCGATCATGGCACTTCTGTTCTTACCAGCAACATTCATCACAGTTGCCCACGCCCTTCTTGAAACATTTTCTCATTTTCCTTCATGAGGGCATCCTGGCTGCTCCCTCCCAGGCCCCTCCTTGCTCCTGCTCCTCTAACCACTGGTTAGTGGAGCATTCCAGACTCTCCTCGTCCTGTTCCTATCCACTCACTCCAGGCGACTTTCCATGCTGTGCTGCCGGCTCCTACAGCCACGTCTCCAACCTGGACCTCATTCCAGAACCTCAGGCTTGAGTATCCAGTTGGTGTTGTCACATACATGGCTAATAAGTGTGTCAAACCTAACATGGCCAAAACAACTGATTCCCCACACACACCCCCAAACATGCTTCTCCCTAACCTTTCCCGTCTCCGTGAACGGCAGCACTGACTGCCCAGTGGCTTAATAAAAAAATCTAGGCGTACTCTCAGTTTCGCTTTCCCTCACCCTCAAGATCCAATCCAATCTATCAGCAAGTCATGTTGCTTTGACCTTCAAAACACACCGCAAATCCATTCACTTCTCTCCAGCCCAACTCTCCGCTGTCTTTTCTTGCCTGAGGGAATAGACCACTTGAAATTGACCCCCCACCGCTTCCATTTTTGCCCAGTGCAATCCATTCTATGCACAGCACCCAGAGTGACCATTTAAAATTAGGAGCCGGATGCCAGGCACAGTGGCTCACGCCTGTAATTCCAGCGCTTTGGGAGGCCAAAGAGGGTGGATCACTTGACCAGCCGAGGCAACATGGGGAAACCCCGTCTCTACTCAAAATACAAAAATTAGCTGGCCGTGGTGGTTTGCACCTCTAGTCCCAGCTACTGTGCAGGCTGAGACAAGAGGATTGCTTGAGTCTGGGGGTCTGAAGTTGCAGTGAATTGAGATTGTACCACTGCACTGTAGCCTGGGTGACAGAGCAAGACTCCGTCTCAAAAAACAAACAAACAAACATGGAATCCAGTCAAGCCCCCTTTCTGCTTCAATTCTCCTTTCTATAGCCTCAGCCTGACCACCTCACAGCCCATCGCCCTCCTGTCTTGTTCTCTGTCCTCCAGATACTTTGGCCTTTCAGTGTATTTGAGTCATATGCTCCTCCTGCCTTTGGGCCCTTCACCCATGCAGCATTTCCATGAAAATGCTCTTCCTTCCTCCAAGTACTTTTCTCCTGTACAAAATAATAATTTCAGCTTAACTATCCCTTTCTTAGAGAAGCCTTCTCTGACCACTCCCTAGACAACTAGATGAGCTCTCCGTGTTAAACGCTGTCATGGTGCTAGGTTAGAGTTTGTAAGGACATGTTGACTTAATGTATTTTCACCATAGGACTGACCAGTCCATGTGTTGTTTGGTACTTGCTGAATGAATGGATTTGTCTGTATTGCTGAGTGCCACATATACCTTGAGGTCAGAGAATGTGTCTTATTACTTGGTACATAGTAGACAATTTTTTTAAAAGTTTGTTGAATGAAAGGATAGGATGAGGAACACTCCAAATAGTCTTTACTACCTTACTGTAATTGCACTCCTATCTCATATCTAATGCTTCTTATTTCCTAGAAAATAGTAGTAGTAGGCTGGGTGCAGTGGCTCATGCCTGTAATCCCAACACTTTGGGAGGCCAAGGTGGGAGGATCACTTGAGGCCAGGAGTTCCAGACCAGCCTGGCCAACACAGCAAGACCCCATCTCTACAAAAAACATTTTTATTAAAAAGAAAATAGTAATTGTGACAATAATAATAGCAGTGTATGCTGGGTAACATTTTAAAGATTTTATGCATATTATTTTTACTCCTAATGATTACACTATGAAGTTGGTATGACTTATTATCCACATTTAAAAGATGAGACATGGAAGGCCGAGGCAGGAGGGCTGCTTGAGCCCAGGAGTTTGAGACCAGTCTGGGCAACACAGCAAGACCCCATATCATTTAAAAACAAATGAGACAACTAGGACACAAACAGGTTAAGTAACTTATGGTCACACAACTAGAAGTGACAAAGCTGGTATTTGAGCTTGGGGAGCCCAGCCCAACAGCCTGTACACATAACTGCTAAAATCGAGTACAAGAAGTAATGATGCGGGTTTCATCCCATCGTAGAATAAACTTCATCTTGAAATTGGAAGAGTGCTTCCGGTTCCCCTCCCACCCCCAGGCTGCAACAGCCCCACACAATTGTGTATCTACCATTTGTCAGCCTCTGTCTTCAGTAGCTGTTCCTTTTTTCCTATTAGATATGGGGGAAACAGTTTTATGCCACAGAAAACATACTTTAGAAAAGCAAGATGATCAACAGGCTCTGAGGAACTGCCAAGGCAGCCCGGCACTTGCTGCTGGCAGGAGTTCAAGCAGGCAGACTCAGATGAGAACAGCACTCATTACTTCATACGGACATTGCCGGCCCATGGGATTCCTCCTTTGAAGGGGAATCTTTGGAACTTGAACTATCTCTTCCAGAAGAATAGCCAGCAGCAGCCCAAAAATATGTTTCAGGACCAGAATTTATCACCCCAATGTAAGACACTTGGGAAGAATCTGTTTAGGTGTTTTGAAAGACAGATGGTCGCCATCGCCGCAGACCTGCACAGACTGTTATCCGTCTGGGCTTTGTGATGTGCTCCCAACCCAGGAGCGCATTAACAAACCATATAGGGATACAGTAGAGCCACAGAAGACCAGGAATATCCAAACTGCTGGAATGTGGAACGCAGATAAGGCTGTATAGACAGGGGCAGCAAATTTTCTCTGGAAAAGGCCAGATAGTAAATCCTTTAGGTTTTGTAGACCAAGAGTCAAAATTGAGGATAGTATGTAGGTACTTATATGACAACCACATTACAGCGTACAAACCATGCTTAGTTCATGGAACATACAAAAACAGGCAGCAGACTGAATCTGGCTAATAGCCTGGAGTTTGCCAATGCCTGCTGTGCACTATTGATAATACTTCATTTTTATCTGATGATCAAGTGTACTTTACTTCTGACCTGTGGAAAGAACTGCCAAGAGTCTGAGATGTTTACCCTCCTTGCAAGCTAAGAAATTAGCCTGTCCCAGATTCATGGGTGTTAACAGAAGACGTGAGATTATCGGCTCAGAGATAAAACATAGCCTATTACTCAGGAGCCTTACAGCAGTAGCAGGGGCCACAGTGTCTGCATTTTTGCACAGGTTCCTGAATGCCAGTCCCCACCAGGGGACTTGAAAAGGGATGATACCTGCATCTTCAGTGGGTTGCGTTACAGGGGAGAAACTTTGAGCTTGGGAAAACCAAAATATTTCCCTGAGTCATACTCAGCTATTCAGCAGCAATGCTTCCTGTGTACTTCCCAATTTGTCACAGAGAATGTTAAAAAGATGTCTACTCAAAGGTCAAAATTTAATAAAACCAGTCATTTTTACAGCTTCATTAAAGACATTCTTAAGAGAAGCGGGGGTTTATTTTTGTTTCTGACAGCTGGTACAGTGTGTACCGTGGCATGGCTCTCTTGGGCATGGAGAGCTGAGCCCATCGCTGACTTTGCACCATGAGTGCAGTGCAACACAGAGAAGAAGGTACATGTCATCCTGGCATTGTGAGAAAAATAGTTTTGACTTCAAACATCTTCATACTGTAAGAACCACAGCTCTCATCTTTTTTGTTCAGGGTACTTTAGGTTGCAGGTAACAGAAATCCAACAAGTTGGCCAGGCGCGGTGGCTCACGCCTGTAATCCCAGCACTTTGGGAGGCCGTGGCGGGCGGATCACAAGGTCAGGAGTTTGAGACCAGCTTGACCAACATGGCGAAACCCTGGGTATGGTGGTGCACACCAGTAATCCCAGCTATTCAAGAGGCTGAGGCAGGAGAGTCACTTGAACCCGGGAGGTGAAGGTTGCAGTGAGCCGAGACTGCGCCACTGCACTCCAGCCTGGGTGACAGAGTGAGACTCCATCTCAAAAAAAGAAAAAAAAGGAAAAGAAAGAAGTCCAAGTTACCTAAGCAAACAAACGGGAACAAAGATATGTTGGGTCATATAAATGAGAAGGGTTAGAGCAGAACGCACCTTGGGCATGGCTGGATTCAGGGCTGAAAGCATGTTAACAGCTCTGTCTCTGTCTCTTTGTCTCTATCTTTTCTGTATGTGTGTGTCTCTCTCTCTTTTTTTTTTTTTTTTGTATTTTTAGTAGAGACAGGGTTTCACTGTGTTAGCCAGGATGGTCTCGATCTCCTGACCTCGTGATCCGCCCACCTCAGCCTCCCAAAGTGCTGGGATTACAGGCGTGAGCCACCGCGCGCGGCGTGTGTCTCTCTCTTCACTTAGCTTTTCTTCTTTTCTCTCCCTCTCTTTCTCATTCTCTTTCTGCCCCCTTTTCTCCCTCCTGTCTCTCTTCCTCCATCTGTCTGTCCTCTCTTTCTCTGTCTCCTCCATATCTCAACCCTCTTTTCTCTATGCATTGCCTGAATACTCAGCTACTAAAAGGAGCTCTCTGCACAGGTCAGGAAACAGCCGCCAGTAGCTCTAAGACTACACTTGCTTGCAATTCAAGGCAAAAGAGCTCTGTTATGTAGTGATTGGATATCCAGTCTCATGGGAGATTCCAGATTGCCAGCCCTTTAGATCTCTGTGGGAGCCTGAGGTGCAGACTCCACTACCCTGGGCCTGGCCGGGTGCCCAGCCTGGGAGGTGCTCTGCCTGGCAGCCCCTCAGCCCCACGATTGGTCAGGGAGAGGGGTGGTGGAAGGGCAGACCAACAGGCCAGATGTCCATGACAAATACTAAGCTGCCAAAGTGTCCTACTGGTGAGTGTCTCCAACAGCTTGCGAATGAAAGAGACGAGCAAAGCTGCTCTCAACGCCACGCCTTCAGGTCTCATACCCTCCTAGCTGTTCCCTGCTGAACCCAGTCTGAGTGCCACCAGGGCAGACACCATTCTGTGGAGGAGCCTGGGTCTACACCACTCTTCCTGGGAGGGCCAAAACTGACTTAATGTCTTCTAAATGGAACAGCCTGGAGGGCTTGCTGGGAAATAGAGAAAACAGTAAGAGACCAGGGGTATAATAAATAATGGAAGACAGGTGGATGGCTAGAAGCTGTGGAGGAGCACCTGGGTAAAAAGGATTGTTTCAGGAGCAGTTGAAGCTAACAGCTAAAAATATAGTATGTTTGCAGGGAAAGCAAGGGTGTCTCTATAAATAAGCCTGAAGTTAACAATAAGACCTGTGTAATGACAACCAGTGAGACTATCCCAGACCCTACAAGTGAAGGAAGCCGGGCAGGTTCACAGAAGATACCTAAAATGACAGGAGACTGTAATAGATTCCTGTGTCAGAGTCACGCCTAGTACTGCACATGGAACAAAACCACTTCCAGAATACCATTCCAAATTAGGGTAGCAAGTGTTGATAATTATTGAAGGTAGGTGACAGAGGTATTTGGACGGTCATCAAACCATTCTCTTTTGTATTTTAAATTTTTTGAAAATTTTCAATTTTAAAAAAGTTATGTTATCTATAGGCCGGGTGCCGTGGCTCACGCCTGTAATCCCAACACTTTAAGAGGCTGAGGCAGATGGATCACCTGAGGTCAGGAGTTTGAGATCAGCCTGGCCAACATGGTGAAACCCCGTCTCTACTAAAAATACAAAAATTAGCTGGGCATGGTGGTGGGCACCTGTAATCCCAGCCACTCGGGAGGCTGAGGCAGGAGAATTGCTTGAACCCAGGAGGCAGAGGTTGCAGTGAGCCGAGATCATGTCATTTCACTCCAGCCTGGGTGACAGACCACAACTCCATCTCAAAAAATGATTTAAAAAATTTAAAAAAGTTATGTTCTCTATAAATCAACAAGCAACCCATCTGTGCATGTAACATTTCTTAATTGAAAAAAGGGAGTGTGGGTATAGATTCTTCACAGAGAAGCAGCATATTCAGAAACAGCTGCCTGGAGGACACAGTCAGCAAAATGTGGTTGAAACTAATTAAAAGGAAAACATTTCTCTTGATCTTCATACATCTTTGAAGTAAAGATGGAGGTTTTTTTCCTGGGAGAAAATGCAGGCTGGTTTACAGCATTTCAGTGAATTACGCCAGACCTCCGTGCCCCCAGGATGAAATCTAACCACACGTCCATTCCAGGGTATCTCATTCTGCATTTGTCATCATCTTCAAGGTCACACTGTCCCCAAAACGTTTCCCAAAATGTATGTCATGTCACCTAAGTTGTGAGATGATTAGCAAAAAGGGTTTTGAGGTTAAAAAACAAAATGTGATGTCCTAGCTTCATCCTGGGCAGCGGAAGGCTTGTGATGAAGACACTGTTTTGGGTAGCACAACTGTTGGCTCTTTGGGGAGAGGCATCTACTGACTCCGAACATGTTCCACAGAACATTCTTCCGTGAACACCAATGCTGGGGGCTGGGGAGGCCAAGGCAGGAAGCAGAAATCCAAGAAGGGCGAACGACTCGAGTCGCTTTAGGAACCAGAGAGGTTGGCCGGGCGCGGTGGCTCAAGCCTGTAATCCCAGCACTTTGGGAGGCCGAGGCGGGCGGATCACGAGGTCAGGAGATCGAGACCATCCTGGCTAACACGGTGAAACCCTGTCTCTACTAAAAATACAAAAAAAAAATTAGCCGGGCGTGTTGGCGGGCGCCTGTAGTCCCAGCTCCTCAGGAGGCTGAGGCAGGAGAATGGCCTGAACCCGGGAGGCGGAGCTTGCAGTGAGCCGAGATCGCGCCACTGCACTCCAGCCTGGGTGACACAGCAAGACTCTGTCTCAAAAAAAAAAAAAAAAAAAAAAAGGAACCAGAGAGGTGGCTCCACGCGAAGGCGGAATGACTCCAGTCGCTTTAGGAATCAGAGAGGTGGCTCCACACACCCTGACTCCGGAGCTTGGCGTCCCGGGACACAGGGAGGGCACAGGGCTCAGAGGCACCCCTCCCCCACCCAGCCTGCACTCTTCCCCCAGTCTGCAGGGCACCCCCCACCACCCCCCAACAGAGAAGAATCACACAGGGTGGGGCAGAGAGCGTGGCACAGGATGGGAGCACAGTGCTGTGTGTGCGGAAGGGGGGTTGCTGGTGTGTGGTGTGTGTATGGTGTGTGCTGTGTGTGATGTGTGTCTGTGGTGTGTGGTGTGTGTGTATACTGTGGGGTGTGTGTGGTGTGATGCCTGTTGTATATGGAATGTGTATAGTATGTTGTGTATTGAATGTGTGTGGTGTGTGTATGTTGTGTGGTGTGTGTGATGTGTGTCTGGTGTGTGTGTATACTGTGGTGTGTGGTGTGTGTAATGCCTGTTGTATGTGGTATGTGTACAGTATGTTGTGTGTTGAATGTGTGTGGTGTATGGTGGGGTGTGTATGGTATGGTGTGTTGTGTGTGTTGCGTGGTATGTGTGGTGTATGGTGTGTGTGGTGTGTGTGATGTGGGTGTGGTGTACTGTGTGGTGTGTATAGTGTGTTGTGTGTGGGGGTGTGTGTGGTATAGTGTGATGTATATGCGTAGTGTGGTGTATGTGGTATCTGTAGCGTATGGTGTGATGTGTGGTGTGTGTGGTGTATGTATGGTATGTTGTGTGGTGTGTTTATGGTATGGTGTGTTTGTGTGGTGTGTGTGTGTATGGTGTGTGGTGTGTGTTGCATGTGGTGTGTGGTGTGGTGTGTGGTATGTGTTGTGTGTGTCTATGGTGTGTGTGGTGTGTGTGCTGTGGTGTGTGTGCTGTGTGTTGTGTATGGTGTGTTGTGTTTGTGTTGTCTATGGTGTGTGGTCTGTTGTGTGTAGTATGTGTGTTTGTGTGTGTTGTCTGTGGTGTGTGTGGTGTTGTGTGTGGTGAATTGTGTGTTGTGTGTGGTGTGTTGTATATGGTGTGTTGTGTATGTGTGTGCGCGTGCGCGCTTGCGTCTGCACAGGTGCTGGAGGAGCCGTCTGCATCTGGGTAGCTTGTGGGCCGAGGCGGTGGGAGGCTGGTGGGGACGGCGCAGAGTCGGGAACCCTCGTGGGAGCTCCTGGCCAAGCGCTCCTCAGCCCGCGGGGATCCCACCCTCATCTCGAGCCTCTGGGAAGGACCGAGAGTGAAAGCGTCTCCAGCCGCGCTGCCTGGGTGCTCTCTCGGGTGTCGGGTGTCGGGCACAGCAGCCCGATGCCAAATCCCGGCCTGGCTGCTCCACCTCACGGGCCACCTCGGGGGGTGTGTCACACTGAGAAACGCCACCCGCCCGCAGAGTGACGCCTAGACCCTGGCCTCGCATCACGCTAAGATCCCCGCTGAGGCCTGCGCGCTGCTCCCTGACCATCACGCCTGTGCTAGCGTCACCCTTCCCGCGTGCGCTAGCGTGACCCTTCCTTTGTGCGCATGCCCTGCACTCTGCCCGCACGTGCAGGGGCATTCAGGACACTGGGGAGCTCTGCGCATCGCCCTCCTGGAGACTGCAGTGCACGCCCCTGGGAAGCCTGCGAGCCCCCCTCCCGTGTGCCACCTCCCTCCCTCATGCCCACCTTCCTGGGCACAGCTCTAAACGGCCTTGTCTGGGAAACTCGCTTGGCCGTATGTTGATTTCTAACACGCTGAGAGCCAAGAGCCGCATGGCCACACATGGACATCACTTCCTAGTGACCCACAGGACTCCACTGCAACACAGAGCCTTCGTTTATGTAAATACACTTCTATTGTTGCTTTTTAGATTTTTGCTGTTTGTGACTTTTATAAATAATGTTTCAAAAACATTCTTGTTCATGTTTTATCCACTCATTATTTACTTAAGATAAATTTTAAAACGCACTTACCTATACTTGTGCAAGACATTGCCCTGGGGGAGAAGTGTGTGAAGGAGACCCAGGGCCTCCTTGTACTTTTTCTGCACCTGCCTGTGAATCGATACTTATTTAAAAATACATAGTTGTAAGACATGTTAGCTTCAACAACGAATGGTGCTGGAACAAGTGAATATCCCACAAAATACGTATGCACACGAAACTTGGGTTATCTTCTTTAATTTAGCCTGAAGGAACTAATTTTCTGAATTTAAAATGCAGAAGCTGGATATGTAGCTTGAACCTGTGGTCCCTGCCACTCAGGAGGCACAGGTGGGAGGATCGCCCCCGCCCAGGAGGTCAAGGCTGCAGCGCGCCATGATCGTGCCGCTGCACTCCAGCCTGGGCCAACAACCACCACCACACCACCACCACATGTATGTACTTGTTTGCCATGACTGTTACTGTACAAATTGTGGAAGAAGGACATATGTACTAAAATCTCCAGTGGGACCTGCATGTCCCTATGTGACAGACATTTCAAGACATCTGAAACTCTGAAGCAGTCTCGTGATGGGCTCAAAAGGCCCCCATTCTGTGTGCCTCACGCAGTGCAAAGCTCTGGGCCTGGCAGCACTGGCCATCCTGCCAGCCTCAGGATCACCCAGGGCAAAGCATCGCCCTTCGCTGCCCCCGCCCTCCGTCTCCCATCTCACCTGCCTGCACTCCTCTGTGTATGGTGCCCTGGGACACAACCCCAGTGATCTCAGAACGGGCACCCATTCTTTCCCTCCAGCCCTGTCAGTCCACCTCTGTGCCCTGGCCCGGCCCTGTTGCCACCACTGCAGTGAGCCACAGGAAGGCCCCCAACCCTAGGCTGGGTGGTCCACACTGCACATGCCTCCAGCCCACTGCGGGGCTTAGGCAGGCACCATTTTCTGCTGAAATGCAAGGAATCCCTTTTCCTAAAGGCCAGAAACACATCTAACTGATGGTGCTTAGCTTGGAGGCACTCACCACCAATTTATCACCCGAATGGAAAATGTTGAGGGAGTGCTAGACGAGGCCGTGAGATGTGAGACTGTGTAAGCGACACAGTGCAGGGAAGAAGGAATGAGAGTATCAGTAGTAGTAGTATGGGGAAGAAGGAATGACAGTATTATTATTAGCAGTACGGGGAAGAAGGAATGAAAGTGTTAGTACTAGTAGTACGGGGAAGAGGGAATGAGAGTATTAGCAGTAGTAGTGCGGGGAAGAGGGAATGAGAGTATTAGCAGTAGTAGTGCGGGGAAGAGGGAATGAGAGTATTAGCAGTAGTAGTGCGGGGAAGAGGGAATGAGAGTATTAGCAGTAGTAGTGCGGGGAAGAGGGAATGAGAGTATTAGCAGTAGTAGTGCGGGGAAGAGGGAATGAGAGTATTAGCAGTAGTAGTGCGGGGAAGAGGGAATGAGAGTATTAGCAGTAGTAGTGCGGGGAAGAGGGAATGAGAGTATTAGCAGTAGTAGTGCGGGGAAGAGGGAATGAGAGTATTAGCAGTAGTAGTGCGGGGAAGAGGGAATGAGAGTATTAGCAGTAGTAGTGCGGGGAAGAGGGAATGAGAGTATTAGCAGTAGTAGTGCGGGGAAGAGGGAATGAGAGTATTAGCAGTAGTAGTGCGGGGAAGAGGGAATGAGAGTATTAGCAGTAGTAGTGCGGGGAAGAGGGAATGAGAGTATTAGCAGTAGTAGTGCGGGGAAGAGGGAATGAGAGTATTAGCAGTAGTAGTGCGGGGAAGAGGGAATGAGAGTATTAGCAGTAGTAGTGCGGGGAAGAGGGAATGAGAGTATTAGCAGTAGTAGTGCGGGGAAGAGGGAATGAGAGTATTAGCAGTAGTAGTGCGGGGAAGAGGGAATGAGAGTATTAGCAGTAGTAGTGCGGGGAAGAGGGAATGAGAGTATTAGCAGTAGTAGTGCGGGGAAGAGGGAATGAGAGTATTAGCAGTAGTAGTGCGGGGAAGAGGGAATGAGAGTATTAGCAGTAGTAGTGCGGGGAAGAGGGAATGAGAGTATTAGCAGTAGTAGTGCGGGGAAGAGGGAATGAGAGTATTAGCAGTAGTAGTGCGGGGAAGAGGGAATGAGAGTATTAGCAGTAGTAGTGCGGGGAAGAGGGAATGAGAGTATTAGCAGTAGTAGTGCGGGGAAGAGGGAATGAGAGTATTAGCAGTAGTAGTGCGGGGAAGAGGGAATGAGAGTATTAGCAGTAGTAGTGCGGGGAAGAGGGAATGAGAGTATTAGCAGTAGTAGTGCGGGGAAGAGGGAATGAGAGTATTAGTAGTAGTAGTATGGGGAAGAGGGAATGAGAGTATTAGTAGTAGTAGTGCGGGGAAGAGGGAATGAGAGTATTAGTAGTAGTAGTGCGGGGAAGAGGGAATGAGAGTATTAGTAGTAGTAGTGCGGGGAAGAGGGAATGAGAGTATTAGTAGTAGTAGTGCGGGGAAGAGGGAATGAGAGTATTAGTAGTAGTAGTGCGGGGAAGAGGGAATGAGAGTATTAGTAGTAGTAGTGCGGGGAAGAGGGAATGAGAGTATTAGTAGTAGTATGGGGAAGAGGGAATGAGAGTATTAGTAGTAGTAGTGCGGGGAAGAAGGAATGAGAGTATTAGTAGTAGTAGTACGGGGAAGAAGGAATGAGAGTATTAGCAGTAGTAGTACGGGGAAGAAGGAATGAGAGTATTAGTAGTAGTAGTACGGGGAAGAAGGAATGAGAGTATTAGCAGTAGTAGTGCGGGGAAGAAGGAATGAGAGTATTAGCAGTAGTAGTGCGGGGAAGAAGGAATGAGAGTATTAGCAGTAGTAGTACGGGGAAGAAGGAATGAGAGTATTAGTAGTAGTACGGGGAAGAAGGAATGAGAGTATTAGTAGTAGTACGGGGAAGAAGGAATGAGAGTATTAGTAGTAGTAGTATGGGGAAGAAGGAATGAGAGTATTAGTAGTAGTAGTGCGGGGAAGAAGGAATGAGAGTATTATTATTAGTAGGACGGAGAAGACGGAATGAGAGTATTAGTAGTAGGACGGAGAAGAAGGAATGAGAGTATTATTATTAGCAGATGATGGGATTGCATACCTGGAAAACTCAAGGAAATTAACTGAAGTGTTAAGACACAGTAGGAGAGTAAGCAGGTATTGTTACAAAAGACAGTGACTTTTCTGTATAAACAAGAACAGTTTCTAACAGCCTTAATAATTGCATTTAAAAGCAAATTAACTTGGAACAAACTTAATGTGCCCCAAAACTTTGCTGCCACCCTGTCCTTCCAGCATTTGCAGAAATTTGGATACAGCGGCTCTGTTCATTTTACTTTCAGTCCCTGCAAAACTCAGGGACACGCTTCCAAGGGCAGGATTTTCTAGCTCCCCATGCCTAAGGCATCATCTTTGGATCGAGTAGCGTACACTAGGATCTAGGATCCCATCGGCCCCAGCGTACACAATCACTCTGGGTGCCCTTAGGAAGGGCAAAAGCAGCTCCACAATGGGGCAGTAACAGTAATGGGTATATACGACCCAGCAATTCCTCTCTATCCCTCTCCTGGGATCTCAAAGACATCTAAGTAGGGGTCCTTCCCTCCATCTTGCTCAAAGCTTAGGGCAGATTCCATGACAACTGGTCCTCTTGCACTGTCTCCTTGTAGAAGACATGTTTTCTCACTCCCACCCCAAGATGAGAGCATCGCAGGCCTTCCTCCTGCAGGTCTTCAGGTAGGTTTGGAGGACAAGTGCACAGGGGAGGTGGCAGGAAGGGGATGCAGGACTCCCACTGCAAGCTACCCCATGGCATCACAGAGAGGTGCTGGGTGAGTCCCACCAAGGTCATTGCTACCAATGAGCCCCTCGCAGAAGCCCTTCTGAGGGGTCAACAACACTGCTATGTTTTCACACGTGCCGCACTGAATCATGACAATGTGGCAGCCAAGGAGCTATGGTTGAATGGTCCAAGAATCTTTCCCAGAGCCTTTTAGAAAAAACTTAGGGCACTGTGTTGTAGGATATGTTGTGAAGGGAACCAGGTCACCTTTCACATTCTTTCCTGTTTTGATTCATTCTCTTGTTACCAATAATCTCAATACAATACCTGCCCAGTAGACTCTAAAAAGAACAACAGGAAAACTTCTTACAATGGAAAGTGACGAACTTACACCTGCAGGCAGACCCTCAAGACACACGGGACGGTGGCAGGCTTCTGCTGAAGGTGCGTGTGAGGTTGGTAAGTGAGAAATTAGAACTGAAATTCATATTGCAATGTTCTGTCCTTTTAGAAAGTCATATAATCTTCTGTGACTCTCTAGAAACGAGTGAGCTTCTTTTGCAAAGAAAAGTTTATTTGACAATAACGTTGAATTAGAGATGAATTAGCGCATGAAGAAATAGAATAAAGCCCCTGATAGTGTTTTAGAAAATTACAAATTGAATAAAGTTATTTACAATCCTAGAACAAACCAATGTGGAGAAAGGTGACTGGATCCCTTTGTAAACAGGTGCGTTGCTTTCTCAGGGTGGAAGCACTGGGCCACCACCAGTGCCACTCAAACCCGCACTAGACAGTGGCCAGCCTTTGGCAGATATGACTTGGAATGCTGATCCCTTGGCCATCCAGGCAGCCGCACCGGGCCCGAGGTGGCCTGAGCCCCTGAACCAGGAGTAACTCTGCTCAAGACTCCCGAGAGGGAGCTGTGCAGGACAGACGGTCACTGAAGATGCGCACGTTGGGAAACAGCCAGCCACCGCATCCTGACGCACGTGCATCCTCATGTGGCCAAGGGTGCTGGCCACACCCAATTTCAGCAGCTGGCCCCAGACCATGAAGCACCTTTGGGACCAGGGCCTAGGGCTGCTGGGAGCTGGAGGTCAAGGAAGGAGGAGGAGGAGGAGGACAGCTCAGATGGGGGGCTTTGGGAGATGGCTTGGTGGGTCTCTGGGGCTCAGCTCCAGGCAGTAGCCCAAAAGCTGTGTTTTGGAGACTGTTCGAGGCTAATATGCCCTTTTAGAGACTCGTAAAGGAGTTGCAGGGTGAGTGACTAATAATGTATGTGTGTTTTGCAATGGAGAGCTTTGATGCTATGGGAAAATTCTTGATATGGAAATGTTTGAGTGGATATAAAATCTAATTTCAACTTTACATTTGTCCATAAAAAGAAAGGAAGGGCTGTTTAACATTTTCATCTATTTTTGCATACAAAGTTTCTTAACAATGGTGACTATCAAGAATTTGGGCCAGGCACGATGGCTCACGCCTGTAATCTCAGCACTTTGGGAGGCCAAAGTGGATCACCTAGGGTCTGGAGTTCGAGACCAGCCTCACCAATATGGAGAAACCCTGTCTCTACTAAAAATACAAAATCAGCTGAGCATGTTGGCACATGCCTATAACCCCAACGACTCAGGAGGCTGAGGCAGGAGAATCGCTTGAACCGAAGAAGTGGAGGCTGCAGTGAGCTGAGATGGCGCCATTACACTCCAGCCTGGGCAGCAAGAGTGAAACCCCGTCTCAAAAAGAAGAAAAGAATTTGAAGAGGCTGGGTGGGTTGCTCACACCTGTAATACCAGTGCTTTGGGAGGCCAAGGCAGGAGGATTGCGTGAGCCCAGGTGTTAGGACCAGCCTGGGCAACATAGAGAGACTCTGTCTTTACAAAACATTTAAAAATTAGCTAGGCGTGGTGGTACACACCTGTAGCTCCAGCTACTCAAGAGGCCGAGGTGGGAGGATTGCTTGAGCCCAGGAGTTCAAGGCTGCAGTGAGCTATGATTGCTCCCCTGTACTCCAGCCTGGATGACAACGTGAGGCCAAAAAGGATTTCAAGAGATCATCATTAAAAAGCTGTGGTTGGGAAGTTTACAGCTATTTTAATTATAAACCTGATAGGAAAAAGTTATGTTTCCAGAAGCTGCTCATTAAATGTTTTGAAGAGTGTTTATCTGGAAGTTGTATACAAGTTTTCTACCTATGGTTTTTGGTATTCCCTAACACTTTGTACTTTATTTGTGTTATAAGTACAGTTGTTGTAGAAGCCCAAATACCAGGTTCATGTACCTGCTGTGTAGCTGAGGCCAAACACTGCGACACAGGTGTCTGGAGACAGAGAAAGGTTTATTCCATTTGGCCAAAGCAAGAAGACAAGACAGGAAGATTTCTCAAATCCCCTTGACGAAGAGATAAAGAGAGGGTTTTTATGCAGCTGACGAGCCAGGGAGGGGGTGTTTCAGGGAACGGTGGGAAAGTCCGTGTGCCTTCCATGTCGGCTAACCCTTCCAGCAGCCAGACCTCCGGTGTCAGCACCTGGTCGCAGCACTTTCAAGGCATTTGCTCCGTCTGCAAACATTTCTTATGACCCTGACGTTATCTCCTCCCGTTTGACAAAGAAACAGTAGCTCAGCAGTTTATAATGATGATGTGGGAACAACAATAACGGGTACAAAGCGAGTGGTTCACAGGTGCCAGCCAGAGAGGGCCCGATCAGAACATTCATTATTTTAGTCACTCACTGAAACATGCTGAGTGCTGAACTCCCAAGGGGCCCCGTTACTCAGCCTCACATCCCTTGACGGGGATAGGTTCTAAGGAAGGTGTCCTTAGGTGATTTCACACCCCTACATGGTACAGCCCACTACACACCCGGGCCACGTGGTACAGCCTATGGCTTCTGGGCTATAAACCTGTACAGCAGGTCACTGCTCTGAATCCTGCAGGCAACTGTCACACAATGGTAAGGATTTGTGTGTCTAAGCATAGGAAAGTCACAGCAAAAACACGGTATTATCATCTGACGAGGCCACTGTTGAATATGCAGTGCATTGTTGACAGAAATGTTGCTATGCAGTGCATGATTGCATGTAAAGAATTTAGTGAAAGTGTTCATTGAGACCCAAAGAGATGCACCCAACAACGCCCTCCACTTGGCCCCGATGTGCTGTAGAAATCATATTTTCTAGCCATGCCCTGACATTATAAACGCTGGGAGGCACTGCACTAAGGTGCCCAACACCACACCCAGCTACTTTTTTTGTATTTTTAGTAGAGGCAGGGTTTCACCATGTTGGCCAGGCTGGTCTCCAACTCCTGACCTCATGTGATCCACCCGCCTCGGCCTCCCAAAGTGCTGGGATTACAGGTATGAGCCACTGCCCAGCCTGTATACTATCTTAAAAAAAAAAAAAAATTGCTTTAAGACAGAATTTCGCTCTTGTTGGCCAAGCTGGAGTGCAATGGTGCGATCTCAACTCACCGCAACCTCCACCTCCCGGGTTCAAGCAATTCTCCTGCCTCAGCCTCCCAAGTAGCTGGGATTACAGGCACCTGCCAAAGAGCCTGGGTAATTTTTGTATTTTTAGTAGAGATGGGGTTTTACCATCTTGGTCAGGCTGGTCTTAAACTCCTGACCTCATGATCCACTTGCTTCAGCTTCCCAAAGTGCTGGGATTACAGGCGTGAGCCACTGCGCCCAGCTAACATCATTTGTATTGTAAAAATCCCACAGACCGTAAAGTTTCTAGAGGCACAACTTTTCATCTATTTCCAATTCTGGTTCAATTTTTTTTTTTTAAATCAGATTCTCAGAAGACAGAGGCAGCACAACATGTTTTTTGAATCTTCTCAAATCCCCACCTAAAAACAGTACTAAACAGCAAAACCAAAAAACTTACGGACATTTTTAACAGAATGAGGCGACAAGTGTTGACAAGGATGTGCAGTGAACTGGAACTCTCCTGCCTGGCTGGAGGGAATGTAAAATGTGAAGTTTACACTTGGAAAAGTTGGGAGGCCGAGGCAGGCGGATCACGAGGTCAGGAGATCGAGACCATCCTGGCTAACACGGTGAAACCCCGTCTCTACTAAAAATACAAAAAAATTAGCCGGGTGTAGTGGCAGGCACCTGTAGTCCCAGCTATTTGGGAGGCTGAAGCAGGAGAATGGTGTGAACCCGGGAGGCAAAGCTTGCAGTGAGCCAAGATCAGGCCACTGCACTCCAGCCTGGGTGACAGAGTGAGGCTCCGTCTCCAAAAAAAAAAAAAAAAAAAAAAGCACACACCTGCCATATGACCCAGGCATTCCATTCCAAGACATTTACCCAAGAGAAATAGAAGACAAAGACGAGGATATAAATGTTCATGGCAGCTTTATTTGCTTTATTTTTATTTAGAAATGGGAAATAATCGAAATATCGGTCAACAGGTAAATAAACTGTGGTATATCCATGCAACACAAAATGTGGATTATTGATGTACACAAAATGGGTGAGTGCCAAAATAATTATGCTGAGTAAAAGCAGCAACTCCCCCCACAGTACTTGCTCTGCGATTCCACTCAGATAAAATTCTAGAATATATAAATTAACCTTTAGTGAGAGAGAGCAGACTAGTGGTTGCCTGAGCATGGGGGACACGAGGGACGGTTTACAAAGGGGTGTGAAAATGCTGTTGGTGGTGATGCACATGTTCTGGCCATAGCTTCACAGGCAAATGCATCGGTCACTTCACGTATGTGCAATTCATTATCTGTCAGTTACACTTCAACAAGGTGGGGCTGGGTTTGGTGGCTCACACCTGTAATCCCAGCAGTTTGGGAGGCTAAAGAAGGAGGATCACTTGAGGCCAGGAGTTTAAGACCAGCCTGGGCAACAGAGTGAGACACTGTTCCTATTTCAAATAACAAAACAAAAGTGGTACAATAACAACTTTTAAAACTCAAAAAGAAACGAAGAAAGAGATAAAAGAGATTCAAGAGACAGTGGCAAACACTGAAAACAGGCAATTTAGATTTCAACATACAGATAACAGGGATCCCCACAGAAAAAAGCCAAAGCAAGAAAAATATAACACAAAACTCCAGTTCAAGCAAATCTTCTTAAAATAACAGATGTGAAGCACACATAGAAAGAGCACACCATACACTTGCAAATATGGACCAGGACAACCAATACCCACACATGACACGTTCAAATAAAACTGCCGACTTGACAGAAAAAGGAAAAAATCCTTTAGGCATCTAAGAAAAAACAGCATATGACTGTCAGGGGAAGAAAATAAGATTCATCAGGCTTTTCATGCATCACTTTATGCTGGAAGAAAACAGAATAAAACAAGATACTCAAAGAAAATCTGGGCCAAGAATTTCGTATCCAGCAAAACTGAATTCAACATCAGAAAGTCAAGGAATACTGTCCCCAAGATGACACTGACTATAGACCGGTTATGAGAACTGAACACACAGAAATGAGTCAATGGCAGTAAAAGGGAGTGATTTTTCTGACAATGTAGACACAGTGCTGTTTTCATCATCACAATTAATGCTACGGTATTAGCATTTTTTTTAAATGCTAAAGAGGAATAAAACAAATGAGTGATTACGGGATATTCCATGCCATCGTCTTGTGTCTTGAGAAGCAGGATTCCGAGTGCAGGAGACACAGACATCATATAGAAGAGGCTACGTAAAGCCCCCGGGACCCTGAATTTGTATTGGGAATATCAATATAGGCTCAGAAAATATTTTTCCTTTAAATGTGTGTGTGCAATGGTTTTTTAAAGCTCTGTCCAAAAATCTAGAAACAATGACCAACCCGACAGCAATGAGCATCCTAAACTGGATCTGAAATACTATCTCTACCAGAGACTCTGGGAAAAATAATGGATTCCAAGTGTTAAACGGAATTAAGTTTGGCCTAAAACTGCCTCTGTACATAGTGACTTATAACCCCACTTAATGTATAAACAAACTGGGACGTGACTTGAGAGTACACTTCTGTAACAAGCAGCAGAGTCTCGCCAATCACAAGCTGAAGGCTGCCAAAACATACCTATGTGAGGTGGAGGCTGACCTGCAGTCAGTCTGGCCATGTATGTGTGTCTTTCCCTTCCTATGGCTATAAATAAATACAGCCTGCACACAACGCACAGGGGAGCGTTCTGAACCACTTTTGGTCCTGAGTGCTACCCAGCTGAAGAAACAATTTTCTGCTCAATTAAACTGCTAACTTGTCTAAAGTTTTTCTTTTAAGACAGGTTTGGAGCAGAAGCTATATAAAATGGGCCTAGAGCACCCTGACATGCCAGGCTGCAGGGAGCTATCAGTGACTGTGCATGTGGTCTGTGCACACATGTATGCACACGTGTGCACACTTATCAAAAGAAATCAAGAGCCAAGCTGAAGAGGCTCCCTCTCACTGACCGAATAAGCTAGTCTGAGCTAAAGAAAGATAAAAATCACAACGGATTGAAACCCACCAAATATGCTTAACTCCACAAATTCTTTTTTTTTTTTTTTAAGACAAGGACTTGCTGTCGCCCAGGCTGGAGTGCGGTGGCACGGTCACAGCTCATGCATCCTCGACCTCCTGGGCCCAGGCGATCCTCCCATCTCAGAGGATCCTCCCATCTCAGAGGATTGTCCAGAATAGCTGGGACAACAGGCAGGCACTACCACACCCACCTGATTTTATTGTAATTTTCTGTAGGGTATCGCTATGTTGCCCAGGCTAGTCTCAAACTCCTGGGTTCACGTGATCCTCCAGCCTCAGCCTCCCAAAGTGCTGGGATTACAGGCATAAGCCACCATGCCCAGCCCATGAATTCTTGTATATACGTAAAAACCCTTCACCACTCGCCTTCCTTGACAGACAACTAATGCGTTATCTTAAAAACTTAGTGTACAAGAGCAAAGAATCCAGCATTTATCCTGCCCTTCCTATATGAACTGTACCACTGGGTAACCAAATAAGTGTAAAAAAGAAAACACTTTCTTAGAAAACCATTCCAGCTAATAAAGGCAAGCAAAATGACAGAATGAGAATACCACCATTTTGCAACCCCAAATAATTAATGGATCTTGGCACTGAGCATCAGCTGCTATCAACATGGTACTTTCCTGAGGAAAGCTCCTAACCACCTATTCTCCTGCCAAAGGGATCAAATTTGAGGCTCATCAAGCCTCTGAACCCAGCTGCCAATGTGCAGGAAACATAGAGGGCCATGCTGAACTACACCATGACCACGTGGTCAGCAAAATCTACACTGTGGGAAGCCATGGGACAAACAGCCCAAGCTCTTCAACAGATAAACGGCAGGGAAAACAGTGAGGCAGACGGGACTGCAAATGGACACTGAAGTAGTTAAAAAAACAGACAAAAAAAAGCAGACAAGACTAAACTGCCACCAAAAAACCAAGAAAGTCATTTCTGTAAAAGTCAGGATTACTTCTAGGGGCAAGAAGGGGGAGAAGACGGAGGCTGCAGCTGGAGGGCACTTGGAGAGCCTTCTGGGGTATCTGGCAAAGTACTATTTCTTCCCCAGGTGGTGGACACAAAGGTTATTCACCTTACAATCATAATCATTCAATAAGCTATATATTTGTTTTGTGTCACTTCCTGTATGTTTTTATGATAAAAAGGTTTAAAACTAAATAAATAATCATGTCAAACTTTTATTACTTTTATTTTTTTTGAGACACAGTCTCACTCTGTTGCCCAGGCTGGAGTGCACTGGCACAATCTCGGCTCACTACAACCTCTGCCTCCTGGGTTCAAGTGATTCTTGTGCCTCAGCCTCCCAAGTAACTGGGACTACAAGCCCGTGCCACCACACCTGGATAATTTTTGTATTTTTAGTAGAGACAGGGTTTCGTCATGTTGGCCAAGTTGGTCTCAAACTCCTGACCTCAAGTGATCCGCCAACCTTGGCCTCCCAAAGTGCTGGGACTGCAGAAGTGAGCCACCATGCCCAGCCGGTGTCATTCTTTTTTTTTTTTTTTTTTTAATTTGCACAGTTTTTAACAAAGGAGCCACATAAATTTTTGAAAGTTCATGTATGCATCTTGGTCTTTACAAGTCGCCGCTGTTCTCAGAGAATGGCCTGGCAGCCAGGGTCGCCGCAGGCAGGCTTTGCCCTATACTAAGTGCCCAGCAAGCAGGCACATGGGGCTGAGACCCAGCACACATCCTGCCCACTGAGCTGCCTGCCCAGGCCCTGGGCAGCATGTTTCTCTAATGTCCCCATGGGCACAAGTCACCTACACAAGCAGGAGACTCAATTTTGTCGACTGGACGGTAAATGGATGCTTTCAGAATACTTCCAGACTTCTGAGTTGCATCTTTTAACCAATGGTTTTTTAATTTCTTATCAAAATATAAGCCACGGCATTTTAGGCCATTTGCCTTGCTTGCCTGCAATAAAACAAGCAAGGACAGTATTGAACCCAGTAAACATAATGCGGAAATCTCACATAATTCTCCAGTCTCAAAGATGTTCAATTTATTATATACTTAACCATTTTTTATAAAAACATGTCACAGAAGGCCACTGTGCCTGATTCCGTGTGAAAGACGCATCTGCCCATCACTGCAATGGTCCTACCTGCAGGCTATTTTCCACACCAGTAAGTACAAGTAGCAAGACCGCCACTGGCTCAAGTTCTCCCAAGGACTAAAGTCACATGGCTCAGTCTTCCGATTGTTTAGCTCCTTCTCTGGCCAATCTATCAGCTTCTTCATTGCCTATAAATCCCGAATGACCAGGAACATGCATCTGTTAAGATAAGTGTTTTCCTTTTATTTTTACTCATCTTTACATAAGCAACACATGACTATATTCTCATCATAAAAAACCATTCAGAACAGACTGCATAGCATAAGCTCAACTTCAACACTCCTCTCCCCAAACATGATCCTCAACAGCATGCTGTCGATTCTTCATGCGTTTACGCAATGGATGTATTTACAAACATTCCATTTTGTTTTTCCACAAATTGGATTTTACCGTTCATATTGCTATTTCCTACCCACTTATCAATGGCACTTGATAAGCTTTCCAGGCAAAACACATGTATGTGCAGATGGGTGGACGGATATGTATGCAACACACACACACGCTTCCGTTGCAGTGCTGTCAGAATGAATAATGTACTTATTTAACCACTGTCTACATTTATGTTGCCAAAGCAAATTTACACATCAGGCTACCAAACTGTTATCAGTGGTTCCGGGAAGGCAGAACAAGGCAGGGTTGAGACAATGGTTGCAGTTTAATTTGTTCTGTATTGCTTGAAAAAAACTTTTTAATAAAGATGATCTATGATTTTAAAAAATGGTCCATCTTGGAATAAAAGTTCTATTACCAAGGCTTTATCACACAACCTTACTATTGTTTAAAACAAAATACACTGATAGTTTTATTTAACATTATGATGCATTCCAAAGAAATGAACAGGGTGACATACAGCTGTCACAGTAATGCCACGTGCCCAGGTTGGGTGTTACTTCGTGGTTTTTTTTTTTTTTTTTGAGACAGAGTCTCGCTCTGTCGCCCAGGCTGGAGTGCAGTGGCGCAATCTCGGCTCACTGCAAGCTCCGCCTCCCGGGTTCACGCCATTCTCCTGCCTCAGCCTCTCCAAGCAGCTGGGACTACAGGCGCCCGCCGCCGCGCCCGGCTAATTTTTTGTATTTTTAGTAGAGACGGGCTTTCACCGTGGTCTCGATCTCCTAACCTCGTGATCCGCCCGCCTCGGCCTCCCAAAGTGCTGGGATTACAAGCGTGAGCCACCGCGCCCGGCCTTACTTCGTATTCTTAACAAAATGTAAGGATCATAGAACATCCCACAAACCACACTGCCTGTGTATTCCATGCCTAGTGATACTCTCACTAAAATTGTATTACTTGTGGTTGCAGTGAGCCAAGATTGCGCCACTGCACTCCAGCCTGGGCAACAGTGCGAGACTCCGTCTCAAAACAATAAATAAAAGTTTGACATGATTATTTATTTAGTTGTAAACCTTTTTATCATAAAACAAAAACATATAAGAAGTGACACAAAACAAATGTAATCCCAGCACTTTGAGAGGCCAAGGCAGGTGGATTGTTTGAGGTCGAGTTCAAGACCAGCCTGGGTAACATGACAAAACCCCATCGCTACTAAAAGTACAAAAATTAGCCAGGCGTGGTGGCATATGCCTGTAATTCCAGATACTTGGGAGGCTGAGGCACGAGAATCACTTGAACCCAGAAGGCAGAGGTTGCAATGAGATGACGCCATAGCATGGGGTGACAGAGTGAGACCTATCTCAAAAACCAAACCAAACCAAACCAAAAAACTGTATTACTTGTATGATAAGGAAAAGAATCAAATGTGTGTATGTGGGTGGGTTTGTTTTGTTTTGTTGAGACAGGGTCTCGCTCTGTCGCCCAGGCTAGAGTGCAGTGGTGCAATCTTGGCTCACTGCAACCTCGACCTCCTCAGCTCAAGTTATCCTCTCACCTCAGCGTCCTGAGTAACTAGACTACAGGAATGCGCCACTACACCTGGCTAATTTTTTATTTTTTCTAGAAACAGAGTCTCACCATGTTATCCAGGCTGGTCTCGAACTTCTCAGCTCAAGTAGCCCCTTTGGGCCTCCTAAAGTGGGTTACAGATGTGAACCACTGAGCCCAGGCTCAAATATGTTTTTTTTTTTTTTTTTTTTTTGAGACGGGGTCTTGGAGTCTCATATCATTGCTCAGGCTGGAGTGCAGTGGCGCGATCTCAGCTCACTGCAACTTCCGCCTCCTGGGTTCAAGTGATTCTTCCGCCTCAACCTCCTGAGTAGCTGGGACTATAGGCACACACCCCCGTGCCCGGCTAATTTTTGTATTTTTTAATAGAGATGGGGTTTCACCATACTGGCCAGGCTGGTCTTCAACTCCTGACCTCGTGGTCCACCCACCTCAGCCTCCCAAAGTGCTGGGATTACAGGCGTGAGCCACCGCACCCAGCCTCAAGTATGTTTTAATATACATTATGATATTAATTTCATGGAAATTGTTATGTCATTAAACCACTTACATAAACCATTAATCTCTAGTAAACTTAGCTTATTTGGTCATAGTAGCCATAGGACATGAACATTTAAGATACTCACCCACTGAATGTCCATCCCCTGGGTCAGCCTCTCCAGTGCCACAAAGTCCTCTTTGTTGATCACCTCTTTCCCTGCACTTGTCTTCCACCCATTTTTCTTCCAACCTTGAACCCAGTTAGTTATACCTACAAAAATGCATGATCACTGGTGAGTCAATCTTGAGTGTCCTGCCTTTTTCCACCTCCTTCGTCTTACCTCTTATAATTGATCCCACTTGTATTCTGAGTCACCATCCTTGACTATTCACTTCCTTAGCTGGCCTTAGTTGCTTTGGCCTTTAGCACAGCCTGAAATACCCCCCTCTCTTCCCTTTCCCCTAACTTGTATTCTACCTACAGCTGTCAGCTTAAGATGTCATTTCTCCCAGGAGCCTTCCCCAGCCTCGTAAGCATCCCCTACATGCTCCTATTCAGGGCATTTCCCAAAGAAGCAGTCAACACGCCGTCTTAAGTGACTTAGACACACACAGACTAGAAGTAACACTAGAGCAGAGCCACTTCCACTTCTGACTGCATCTCCAGTGCCTGGCAAAGAAATAAGCAGGTGGAAAATATCGGAGCAGCAGAAGGGAGACTCCGAAATCCTCACTCTTTGCTTGGTACCTGACAAACCAATGTCACCTTCCCTGTTCCCATTTGGGTCCTGCCCTGTTACAACACCTCCTACCAATTTCCCTTCACAGTTACTGGAAAAACAGAAGAAATCAAATGTGAAAGCTTACCATTTATTGTAAACATACTGTCTGTATACAGAACCAGTTTATTGATGTTTTGAGTCTTTGCTTGTTCAATGGCTTTGCAGGCTGCCTTGAAAAGACAAGTCGATAGTCATGCTGCAGAAAATGTTCAACTTTGACATTACTGAAGTTCAAAAGTACTTTGAAATGGAAAACATCCCCTCTGTACTGTGATGATTATATTCTCTGTAGGAAACATCACTATACATACAATTCTCCTGTGTAGACATGTATTTGAAATAAGTTTTTAGAATTTTTCTACAAAATTCCTATTTTTCAAAAATTGTTATTAAACCCAAGTCTCTTCTTCAAATATCTTATATGTATAGGTAGAAAAAAAAAGAAGCAGTTTATTTGATAATTTCATACTCAATGCTCAAAAATGAGAGGCTTAAACGTATCTGATAACTTACATGAATTTCTGCTCTTTGGTTTGTCTGCCGCCCAGGAAGTCTAATGCCTACATTTCTGTTTCAAAACAGTACAAAAGAAAATAAAAGTATAAAGTGAATTCTCAAAGTGATTCTTCTTAATGGATAATGATAAACTAGTGTGTATTCTTATTTGAAATATAAAAGCATCATATAAAAATCAAACTAACGGAGAGACTCCCAGAAGCAGAGAGGAGCACACAGGTTTCCACACTCGGGCACCTTCTGACTCTCATGGGTTCCACTAGGGCAGAGGAAGTAAAAGCTAGTTCTCTGAGGACCCCGAGTTCGGCCCTATGGCTGCAGTGGAAGAATCCCAGGAGAAAACTCAGGAAGAAGAATGGACAGAGTGAGGCTTCAGACTGAAACTACCAAAATCCTCCAGGAAGTAAAGGAGGAAAATGAAATCAAGGAACCAGAAAAACCCTCAGACGAGTTATTTAAAATCTGGGGTCACCAGGAGATCCAGAGTTTCCTAAAAGAATGAGCAATTTTTGGGCCAGGGGTGGTGGCTCATACCTGTGATCTCGGCACTTTGGGAGGACAAGGTGGGAGGATCGCGTGAGCCCAGAAATTTGAGCCCAGCCTGGGCAACGTAGTGAGACTTCAACTCTACTGAAAAAAAGACTCCTCTTGGGAGGCCGAGGTGGGCGGATCACGAGGTCAGAAGATCGAGACCATCCTGGCTAACACGGTGAAACCCCGTCTCTACTAAAAATACAAAAAATTAGCCGGGCATGGTGGCAGGCACCTGTAGTCCCAGCTACTTGGGAGGCTGAGGAAGCAGAATGGCATGAACCTGGGAAGTGGAGCTTGCAGTGAGCCGAGATCGCACCACTGCACTCTAGCCTGGGCAACAGAGAGAGACTCCGTCTCAGGGAAAAAAAAAAAAAAAAAGACTTCTCCCCAGGGCAAGAAAGAAACACCAAAGCCAGGTGCAGTAGCTGACACCCATAATCCCAACACTTTGGGAGGCCAAGGTGGGAGGATCGCTTGAGCCCAGAAGGTCAAGGCTGCAGTGAGCTGTGTTTGTGCCACTGCACTCCATCCTGGGCAACAGTGTGAGACCCTGTCTTAAAAAAAAAAAAAAAGAAAAGGAAGTAAAGCTGAGGCACCTGACGTTCTGAAAAGCAATGCCGCTTAGCCCCAACATGAACCAAAGCTGCTCCTCTGCTACCCCCTGGCAGAGCTACTTATCTGCAGGTTTTCCCAATAATCAACCAATGAGCAGATCCTGCCTCATGTTTCCACAAGTTGTGGAACATGATTCAGTAAAACTCAGCTTCCTTTGTTTACTTACAAAGGATGGCCTGGCCCCCAGTAAACGCCGATTCCTGCTCGTGGCCTTCTACGCCCATTACTGGAGCAGCAGCCATCAGTGTAGACGACGACGAAGTCTCCTGTGGGAAAAGGGAAGTAAACGCTGCTGGGCTGACCTTACTAAAAACTGAAATTCACCTCAAAAATCCACTAGGTCGACTCAGCATTTTAAACCGAGAGGGTATTTTACAATGCTGCAGACGTTGTCTCTCTAGGAAAACGTGCTCAATTCCTTACAAGGGGGCACCTATCGTTTATGCTTGGAATCCACTTACATTTTGATCTCGTAGGCCAGGCAAGTTCAGGGTGAAGGCAGTCACTTTGTAAAACTAGAGCCTGCTGCAGTAAGAACTACTGTTCACAGCCCACACCGAGGGTTCAAAGGACAATGACTGTCTCCATGGCAGGGTCACCTTCACTCCCAGGGAGCCGTCTGCCCAGAGACAAGCAGTGCCTCAGCATGACGGTGACCCTGCCTGCCAGAGGGCCCAGTCTCCTGACCAGTGCTGGTCTCATTTCTTCCCTGGCATATTTGCTGCTAGTTAAGTGTGGTTCCCGTCTTTGCTTCTTTCCCTCTAGATACAGGGTGTGATTGACACACCAAGGCTATGAAGAACAAGGTAAAAAAAGGACTGATGGGGACACTCTCAGGCCACTGGTGACCAGGACACTTCAGTAGTGTGGTGGGAGCAGAGGTCAGGTTGCAAAGTGTTAAAAGGGCTTGGCGAGAGGGCAAATAGAGGTGGTATGCGCAGGAAGTGGAAGTACTTGTCCGAAGGACGGGAGACTGAGCTCAGCGGCGGCGAAGGGGTGGAGATGGGGATGTGCTCCTCACAGGAGCGGGCCCGAGAGCCAAGGGGAGTGTGGGTGTCGGGCAAGGCTCCTCAGTTCAGCTGGAACTTGACTGTATCAGCGTGACTACAAACTTCCCGCCCAGCCACTGAACTGTCTCAGGAGCCAGCACCTGCTATCCGCCATGTTCCAGGCCACCAAGCCTCCAGCAACGGTCAGTGTCTGGAAACGGCTCATCTCCCTGTGACTCCACAAATCTTTGCTTCAATTCCTACTAGTAAATCACCAAATAAAGAATACTTGTTTGATCTTTTTTTACCTAACTGCAAAACGTATCTATAAATAATACAGCTTGGCAAAACATTTTCTACTGGTTTCCCTTGAATTAAATTAGAACCTATAAATATACTGATTTATATTTTTTAATGCTACTTATTTCTATTTTCTGCTCATATGTGTAAAAGACACAAAGGAGACTTCCATTCTGTGAGTCACTCAATACATACAACTGATTCCTGGAGTGAAAGGTAGCAGAAAAGTTCACTACTACCTTGCTTCTCAGGATAAAATAGAATCTCCTGTTTTCCAAAGATTGAGTAAGAAAGGTTAAAATGCTGGTGCTAATCAATTATAACAGGCAGCTGCGTGTGAGGTGTTTCTTATTTGAAAAAGCTGGAGTCTTCGCATTTAATCTTAACGTTAAGTACTGTATACATAGGGAATACTGGTATTTCAAAAGATTACAGTTGTTCATTTACATGTAAGGGTTTTCCTAAGAACATCCAAGTTTAATTCTGCACCACTTGATTATAAATAATGGCCTTAGTGATTTCTAAATAATCTTTACACATAAGAATGAAGATGATAAACACCAGCTCAAACTCCCCCCATTAAGTGGGAAAAACCTTTTACACATAACATTTTCATGATGGTTGTATTAAAATCTGAAACCCCAAGGAAGATGTACCCATGTAGGAAAACGTGTCTCTGCTAACTGGAGGCGCCGGCTCCACGCTCGGCTTCATGTGCTTTGCATACGGCTCTGCGCTTTCATCTCCATGTCCATCTCCATCCAGTGGCTCACGGAGTCGCTTGCTGGCTTTCGTCTCCGATTCTTGTCCATGTTGATTTTCCTGCCCTGAAAGAGAGTCCACTCGTGAGCTGGAAACAGTGAACATAATATGAAATGCTAGAGAATGAAGACATTCAGTAAATTATTTAGTATTATTAAATCAGACTTAAAAACACCCTCTGCATGTGGCCCCACAATGAGGGAAATGAGGGAATGACCCCCTCCACGCCACCTCAACCCCCTCCACGCCACCTCAACCCCCTCCACGCCACCTCAACCCCTTCCACGCCACCTCAACCGCATCCACGCCATCTCTACCCCCTCCACGCCATCTCAACCCCATCCACACCATCTCTACCCATCCACACCATCTCTACCCATCCACGCCATCTCTACCCCCTCCACGCCATCTCAACCCCATCCACACCATCTCTACCCATCCACACCATCTCTACCCATCCACGCCATCTCTACTCCATCCACGCCATCTCAACCCATCCACGCCATCTCTACCCCATCCACGCCATGTCTACCCCATCCACACCATCTCAACCCCTCCACGCCACCTCAACCCCCTCCACGCCACCTCAACCCCCTCCACGCCACCTCAACCCCCTCCACGCCATCTCTACCCCATCCACGCCATGTCTACCCCATCCACGCCATCTCAACCCCTCCACGCCATCTCAACCCCTTCTACGCCATCTCAACCCCATCCACGCCATCTCTACCCCATCCACGCCACCTCTACCCCATCCACGCCACCTCTACCCATCCACGCCATCTCAACCCCCTCCACGCCATCTCTACCCCCTCCACGCCACCTCTACCCCATCCACACCACCTCTACCCCATCCACGCCATCTCAACCCCCTCCACGCCATCTCAACCCCCTCCACGCCACCTCTACCCCATCCACGCCACCTCTACCCATCCACGCCATCTCAACCCCCTCCACGCCATCTCAACCCCCTCCACGCCATCTCAACCCCCTCCACGCCATCTCAACCCATCCACGCCATCTCAACCCCCTCCACGCCATCTCAACCCCCTCCACGCCATCTCGACCCCCCTCTATGCCATCTCCACCCCATCCATGCCGTCTTGACCCCCTCTAGACCACCTCAACCCCCTCCACACCACCTCAAGCCATCCACACCATCTCAACCCCATCCACACCATCTCAACCCCATCCATACCATCTCAACCCCATCCACACCATCTCAACCCATCCACACCATCTCAACCCATCCACACCATCTCAACCCATCCACACCATCTCAACCCCATCCACACCATCTCAGACTTACAAGGGAATGACCCCATCCACACCATCTCAGACTCTGATACTCTGTGAAATAATTCTAAATTTTTCAAGATAAGTTTGATAAAGACAATGTGAAGACAATAGCAAGGCTTCTGTTGAAAGTAAAATCTGGTTGGGCGGGCGTGGTGGCTCACGCCTGTAATCCAAGCACTTTGGGAGGCCGAGGTGTGTGGATCACCTGAGGTTGGGAGTTCGAGACCAGCCTGACCAATATGGAGAAACCCTGTCTCTACTAAAAATACAAAATTAGCTGGGAGTGGTGGCGCATGCCTGTAGTTCCAGCTACTTGGGAGGCTGAGGCAGGAGAATCGCTTGAACCCGGGAGGCAGACATTGTGGTGAGCCAATATCGTGCCATCACACTCCAGCCTGGGCAACAAGAGTGAAACTCCGTTTCAAAGAAAAAAAAGAAAAAAAAAAAAAAGAAAGTAAAATGTGGTGTTGATGGAGATAATGATACCAACGGTTTGTGACCCTTTAGGGATCATGGACAGTTTGAAATCAAAGGGGTTCTTTCTCCAGGAAAAACATGGCCCAAAATTGTGTATATAACATCAGTGGTGTTGCTGGGCGCAGTCATGCGTACCTATAGTTCCAGCTACTCAGGAGGCTGACATACGAGTATCACTTGAGCCCGGGTTTGAATCCAACCTGGCCAACATAGCAAGACCCCTTTGCTTAAAAATAAATAAATCTAAAAAAAGATGAGTTGTGTCCATGGTTCAGCCCCTCCCTGCCTCAAATACAACTACATGGACACTAAGTTAAGAAGCCCTAGGAGGGCTTGGAGGGTGCAGGTTAGTCTAGCTTGAATAAACAGATAATGGGACATATTAAGAAAGGGAAACAGGGCTGGGAAGCCGAGGCGGGCAGATCATTTGAGCTCAGGAGTTCAAGACCAGCCTGGTCAACATGGTGAAACCCCGTCTCTACTAAAAATACAAAAATTAGCCAGGCGTGGTGGCGGGCGCCTGTAATCCCAGCTACTCGGGAGGCTGAGGCAGGAGAATGGCGTGAACCCAGGAAGCGGAGCTTGCAGTGAGCAGAGATCGTGCCACTGCACTCCAGCCTGGGCGACAGCGAGACTCCGTCTCAAAAAAAAAAAAAAAAAAAAACAAAAAAACAAAAGGAAACAGAAACCAGAAACTAAAACGAAGCAACTGGGCCCCTTCGGGGGCAGTACTCTTGCAGTTTTTCTTTTGCAACGAAGTTTGTCTTCAGGGGGAACTCAAGGTTAATCCCAAATAGATTTTTTTTTTTTTTTTTTTGAGACAGAGTCTCGCTCTGTGCCCAGGCTGGAGTACAGTGGCACAATCGCGGCTCACTGCAACTTCCACCTCCCTGGTTCAAGCAGTTCTCTGCCGCAGCCTCCCAAGTAGCTGGGATTACAGGCACCCACCACCACACCCGGCTATTTTTTTGTATTTTTAGTAGAGATGGGGTTTCACCATCTTGGCCAGGCTGGTCTTGAACTCCTGACCTCGTGATTCACCCGCCTTGGCCTCCCACAGTGCTGGGATCACAGGCGTGAGCCACTGCGCCCGGCCCCAAGGAGATTCTTAATATCATCTCAGGGTTATCTGGGAAGGGCCCATATCTCACTCACTGGGTAATATTACGGCAGCTGAAGTAGAACAGCTAAATTAGACCAGGACTCAAAAAACCAGTTTCAATTTGTGCTATACCTTTTATCAGCTGCGAACTCCATCAACTGAATTAAACCCTCTGGGCTTCTGTAAAATGAGGCCCTGGGCTAGACGATCTGAAACGACTTTTCCTTAAACTATCATTTTATGGAGTGAAAATAAGGACACAGGAGCAACCAACTACCTGCAAACTAACAACCCTAACCCAACACTACAGGATTCACCTCCAGCTCTCAACTCCTAAACCAGGGATGGAGAAATGGGGCACGAACGTCACAGAACACCTACTAGAAAGGAACAAGAAAATCTCTGGAGCTTCTCAACCCACACCTCTCGGAACGCTAAGGGAGCCGGGCAAACTTGACCAGCATGACGTCAGCAACGGCTGGCGTTTCCACTGCCAGATTTTGTTTTCACACACTCATCTCCAAAACGTTCCTCTAGGTACTCTACTGAAGTAAATGCAAATACTCTGGTCCAGGTTAAAGTGTCATTTTGTAGAACCTTAACACTGATATAAATACTGGTTTTACTTACTATAACAGAGATGGACACTTTTTACAGAACCGATAAGACTCGGAAGGAGGAAAAAACCACACTTGTCAGTTAAGGTTTACTTCACAAAATAGTGGTTTTTAAGCAAATTAACCTTAAATCAGCTTATATAAACCATAAGAACCAATAAATAGCTCAATAATTCTAAAATAAGGATAAATGTAATATTAAAAAACAAAAAACTGTAAAGGCGGCTAACACTTTTTCTTTGATACAGATCTGAATCATTAAAGGCATTAAATCTCGATTTATAGAAGTCAGTCACTGACTAGGAGGTCTCTAAAGTTTAAAGAAGTAGATTCACAAAGAACTAGCTTGCTTTAAGATTTACAGTACTTAATAAAAACAGAAATACTTACATTGGAAGAACTGAGATACAAATAAATTACTGATTGGTTAAAAACAAAAAATTTGTGAAAAGGAAAATTATGAAAAGGAAGTATCAAGAACCCAGCAAAGAAGGAAAGAGCCATATTTTCAAACCTGCTTTCTGTCTCAAACTGATTTTTCCATCTGGGTAGAAAAATGAACAGCTGTAACAGTGAGGAGGCGGCTCAGCATTACTGCCTCCATTCTCCCCTAACATCCCCGTAGTGGTATCGTATAGGCCGAGTGAACTATGGGAAGAATTTATAGTTTAAAGCAAGGATGACAGTGGTCTGTTCCCAAAACTAACTCCCAAGGAGATAAAGAGGGAGTACACACAAGTAACAATGTTATGTTGAAGACTTATAGGAGGAGCATCATGGCCTGACCAAGGACAGAGAAGTTTCACAATCCCCTTGGACCCTCACTGCCATCCAGATGTCTGTGCTCATCGGTCACCTCCTGATCTCACCTCCGCCTTTCTTTCCCCCTCCCTTAACATAAAAGAAGTCTCAAGTTCTATTAACTTAAGATGGTTCTTCAGGACATTAGTCCACCATCTTCTTGGCTTGTTGGCTCTCGGAAAAAAGTCGCCTTCCTTGCCCCAACACCTTGTCTCTCAGCTTATTGGCTGTCATGCAGTCAGCAGTAAGAACTGTCACATCGATGAGCCTTTTTCATGTGTCCTCATTGTGAAACAGAACCTCCTTTAAAAGCTATTGAAGAGAGAGAGGGTGAAGCAGATGCACTGAGTGAGGGTCGACCCTGCTTTGCAAACTAACTCTTCAGGGTTCCATTCTGGACACCACCTGCCTCGCTCTAAATTGCGCTTTGTCCAGGATTGTTATGATGATTCAAAGGAGCAGTTGTTCAGGTTCAAGCATCTCAATGGCCTCTAGAGAGGCTGTTCAAGATACGGTAATTAAAACCATGCTCTGCTCAGTCTTAATTTGCTGTAGTAAAAAATTTGTAAGTAACATTTATGTAATATCACCTCCTCAGTGTAGATCCAGAAATATTTGTAAAATCTTGTGCTCTAAAGTTGTCCCTGCTCATCTGAGTCTGCATAATGGGCTTTAAACTTCAAATTATATTGGGCATTAATCTTATATTGGGCTTTAAACTTTGAATAACCATACTTTCTATAACACATACAATTGGAAGAAATTGGCCAGGTGTGGTGGCTCATGCCTGGAATCCTAACACTTTGGGAGGCCAAGGCAGGTGAATCATTTGAGGTCAGGAGTTCAAGACCAGCCTAGCCAATATGGTGAAATCCCATCTCTACTAAAAAAAAATACAAAAATTAGCCGGGTATGGTGGCATGCACCTGTAATCCCAGCTACTCAGGAAGCTGAAGCACGAGAATCACTTGAACCCAGGAGGCAGAGATTGCAGTGAGCCAAGATTGTGCCACTGCACTCCAGCCTGGGCAACAGAGACTTTGTCTCAAGGAAAAAAAAAAAAAGAAGAAATTCAGATTGTGTGACTCTGTCCTCAATAAAAAGGAAACACCACAAAGGGGCATGCCATGGAAAGAACCACACTCATTCCTGTAAACTGTAGCCCATTCAGTCCAATAACTATGCAAGTATTTTTTTTATTTTTATTTTTTTTGACGAGTCTTGCCCTGTCACCCAAGCTGGAGTGCAGTGGTGCAATCTCGGCTCACTGCAGCCTCCACTTCCCAGGTTCAAGCAATTCTCCTGCCTCAGCCTCCCAAGTAGCTGGGATTACAGGCGTGCACCACCACGCCCAGCTAATTTTTGTATTTTAGTAGAGACGGAGTTTCATCACGTTGGTCAGGCTGGACAAGCATTTTTTTTTTAAAGACAAGGAATTATGGCATAAAAGGCTGAATGGAACAGGAGAGCTGAGTCCTGGCTTATCCCTAATACTGTAAGTAATATGAACCACTATTTGTAACTGCTTTCAGCCTGTTCCTTAACTTGTAAAATGAAAACAATCACACAAGGTTCTCTACATGCCTAGAGGGTAGCTATACAGATCAAATGCCATCTGGCATATGAGAGCCTTTGAATAGGTTAAAATGTCACACTGACATGAGAGGTGACTACCTTCTGAAACTTCCAGGATTGCAGATTTCCTGACAAAGGCCCAGGCCTCATCCTCTGTGGCAAACTTCTTAAATCTGGCAGCAGGGAACCGGTCCACCTGTGCTTTGCACTCAGTCCTGGAAAAGATGTGCAATGTTATTTCCTTCTTCCCTCTCTAACCTATCCCTTTATTACGATTCTTAAGGTTGGAAATACAGTTGTCCCTTGGTATCTGAGGGAGACTAATTCCAGGAAGTCCTCCACCCCCATCATAGATACCAACATCAGAGGATACTTAAGTCCTTTGTATAAAATGGTGTATTTGCACATAACCTACACACATCTTCTTGTATGCTTTAAATCATCTCGAGTTTATAATACCTAACATAATGTATATAGTTCTTGTATTGTCTTTTTATGCGTATTTTAAAACTGTATTCTATTGTAATTTTTTCCAAATATTTTTGATCTATGGTTAGCTGAAACTGAGCATGCAAACTGGATATGGAGGACCAATTTTAGCGTGAAAAGGGCAGAGTCGCACCTTATAGTTTTATCCTGCACGTCAGACTCTACACCTGTGTTCTACTGTATGCCAGCCAGCCAGCACACCAGCACCATAAGGCTTTCGTCAAACTCAAAGCATAACAAAATACTGGGGTCTTTGAAAAAAATATTAACCATTTCATTACAACAAAAAGGTCAACTTCTGAGATGCTTCTTCCTCAATACTATAGCTGCCGTGCATGGGGAAACACAGGTAACGAACTTTGGGATCTTGTGGTGGAAGAATTCTGGTGGTAGAGTCGGAACAGCTGGGCTCAAGTCCTTTCTCTGTCAGTTACGTGCCCTGGGAACTTCCTGACCACAGGAACAACACCTGAAAGTGAGAATAATGCCTCTCACCTCCAAGGGTTGTTACAAGGATCCAACTGCAATATTGGCTTATTAGAATTTACCTTTTTAAAAAGGGAAGATTAGATGAGGTACTGAGTTCTAGTCCCAATTTAGCTGGTACGGAAAATCTTCTGGTAATGGGGGTTAGTTCTGATTACGTGTTACTTTTTGTTGCACTTTAACTGCAACAAAGATGAAGGATTAAACTTGGGGTTTATTAGGCCACCCCTAACCTTTACTCGACGTTTCTGGTATTTCAAACAAGTCTTCGGCGCAGTCCAGTCCCCGGCCGTGAGCCTCCTGGAACCCCGCCGGCCGAGCAGGAAAACGAGGCGGTCCCCCGACCACCCACAGCCACAGCTCGCGTCACAGACTCGGACCGCCAGGCTCCCGCCGCCGGGGTTAGCCGAGCTCCGGCCTCCCTCGACCCGGATGCCGGCAGGGAGGCGCCTCGGCGGGCGGGCCACTCACCAGGTCAGAAAGACCCCGGTCTTGCGGCCCCTCCTCACGGCATAGAACATCCCGAACCCGCGAGTGCCGCGGCGGCAGGGCACGGCGGCCAAGGCGACTCTGTGGGCCAGGAACAGAAGCCAGCTCATCACTTACTCCCGGCACCGGGAAGCATTTCGACTCCCGGCCCAGCGTGGGCGCGACCCGCCAGCGGTCACCACCGCACTTCCGTCGCCGGCGCGGGAAGATGACGCACGTCTGGGCGGAGTCCTGATGAGGGCACGGACCTAACGAGGGGCGGGGTAGTAGGGCGGAGTCCGGAGCCCAGCCCCTGACGAGCCCGAGTTCGTCAACTTCCTGTCGGTACTTGAAGAAGCGGAGCCAGGGCTGAGGTCCCGAAGGCGGGTGAGGTCTGGGATGGGGCGGGGCCTATGGGAGAGGGGCCTTAGGCGCACCTGGCCGGGCGGAAGCCCTGGGCCCGGCAGAGGAAGGTCGAGGTGGACCGTGTGGGGCCCCTTCTCTCCCTGCCCCCAGGCCGCAGTTCGGGTCATCTCGGGAAGCCCTCGAACCCCCTGGCGCCCGGCACCCACGTGCGGTAACCGCGGCTCCTCGAGAGCTCCAGGGATGCGGATCTACAGTAAGGGCTGTGGCCAAATGAATGAATGCACATTTTTTAGTGGGCAGAAAGATGTTAGGATTCATGAGTTAGAATAAGCACAAAGGAGGGCGAGAGGGGAAGCCGTAGAAGCCGCATTCCTCCCCTTGCCTTGGGCGCCCACCCCCGAAGGGGCGT